>NC_052490.1:7555851-7590251 GCF_009730915.1 Dioscorea cayenensis subsp. rotundata
GAATACCTACTATATTTGGATGAAAAACCTAATCTTATGTTTTCTTTTCGGAATGTCTCCTATCTTCATTACAAAACCAGAAGCATATGTATTCTTTTCTTAATGTATCCTATTTATTAGTTTACAATCAAAATCCTAATCACAAAAGAAAATATTGGATTAGGGTTTTTGATTCAAAAATAAGAGCCATTCCAAAAAAAAGAAACATATTTGAGTTTTTATTGTAAACTGGAAAATAGTAGATATTCGAAAAAGAAGTCATAGGATTAGGTTTTTGATTGAAAAATAGAAAATTTTAATATAAGAAAACATAGGATTATGGTTTTGATTAAATACTGAAAAATAAGGGACATTAGTAAAAGAAAACATCGGATTAGTGGTTTAATTAAAAAAATAGAGATAAACAAAAGGAGAACATAGCATTAACTTTTTCATTCAAAACTGATAAATAGTAGACATTAATAAGACACATATGATTGGGGTTTTGAGTTGAAGATAGGGAGACTCCGAGACATAGGATTAGCAGTTTTGTGTCATCCGGGGCCAATCCGAAGAAAACATACAGTAGTAGGGTTTTTATTCATAGTAGTAGGTATTACAAAAGAAAATATGGGATTAGGTTTTTATTCATAGTGAACAGCCCAAAAGATAGGATGAGAGATTTGAAGCTTGAAAATATGTGAAACATTTCATAACATTGGATTAGGGTTTTGATTGAAGTGGAGAGCATCCGGTGAAGACCCACAAGATTATGGCTTTGATTAAAAAATAGGAGGATCTCCTAAAAGAAAACATAGGATTAGGGTTTTGATTTTAAAATATGAGACATTTGTATAATAGAGAGCCACTCTTATCCTAGAAATGTCCTAATATCGAGTCATGCGTATTATATGTTGACTCTCAAAATCCTAATCCTACATTTTTCTTTCTTTGGAGATGTCTACTCATCTTTCAATCAAAGCTGAATTCTATCTTTTCAAAACCCGAATCTTATATTTTCTTTTTCGGAATGTGTCACATCGTATTTGAATCAATACCCTAATTACTGCTTTCTTTTCGAAATGTCCAATCTAGTGAGTACCTAATTGTCTCTCTTTGTTTTGCAGGAATGTCTTGCCAAAATATCAAAACTTTAATGGGATGTGTATGTAACCCTAATTCACGTATCTTTTCGAGTGGCTCATATCAATCAAAACCCATAATCACGAGTTATCTTTTCGAATGTCTATTATCTTTTAATAAAAAGCAAAGTCAATATTTTCAAAACCTAAAACGCTATGTTCGTTTTGGAATGCTCCTGACCTCTCGATCAAAAGCATAATCCACGATGTTTTCTGAGTACCTCCTGTTTAGAAATAGGAGCATTTCGACATAGCGATTAGAGATGGAGAGTTTTGATTGGAAATGTCCACTATATTTGATTTTAAATTAAAACCCTAATCCTATGTTTTCTTATAGTAATGTCTCCTAGTTTCCAATCAAAACCATAATTTCATGTTTTCTTTTTTAAATTTCTCATATTTATCAATCAAAATCCTAATCCTACGTTGTCTTTTTCAGAATGTCTCATATCTTTCAATCAAAACCTGAATCCTATGTCTACTATTGATCAGTTTTTAATCAAAGCCTAATCCTATATTTTTCTTTTAGGTAATGTATGTATTTTTGAATCAAAACCGTAACCTATGTTTTCTTTTCGGAATGTGTACTATTTTTGAATCATAACCCTAATCCTATGTTTTCTTATAGTAATGTCTCCAATCTTTCAATCAAAGCCCAAATCCTATGGTCACTTTTTTTATTGTCTACTAATTTTGAATCAAAACCCAAATCCTATGTTTCCCTTTCGTAATTACTCCTATTTTTTAATCGAAACCGTAATCCTATGTTTTCTTTTCAGAATGCCTTCTATTTTTGAATGAAAACACTAATCCACTGTTTTCTTTTTACAATGTCTACTATTTATTGAATCAAAACCCTTACCCTATGTTTTTTCATAGCAATGTCTCCTATTTTTCAATCAAAACACTAATCCTTTGTTTTCTTTTTAGAATGCCTACTATATTTGAATCAAAACCTAATCCTATGTTTCTTTTCAGAATTTCTCATATCTGGATCCTATGTTTTCTTTTCATAATTTCTCCTTTTTTACAAGTTTTGAATCAAAACCCTAATCTTACGTTTTCTTTTTTGAATGTCTCATTTTTTATGTATCAAATCCATAGTCCAATCTTTGGTTTTGGGAATCCCTGCCCATGTTTCCTTTTCGGAATGTCTCATATTCTTCAATCAAAACTCTAATCCTATATTTTCTTTTCATATTAGGGGACATTCTGAAACCCTAATCCTAAGTTTTCTTTTCAGAATGCCTCCTATCTCTTCAGAAAGTCTAATATTTTAGAATCAATATGGTAATCCTTTCTTTTCTTTTTGGAATGTTTGCTATTTTTGATCAAAACCGTAATCTTATTTTTTTTTTGAAATGTCTACTATTTTTAAATCAAAATCTTAATCCTATGATTTATTATAGTAATGTATCAGATTTTTTAATCAAAACACTAATCCTATGTTTTCTGCTTGGAATGCATGCTATATTTGAATCAAAACTATAATCCGATCTTTTTCTTTTCCAAATGTCTTCTATCTTTTCAATCAAAACCTGCATCCTTTGTTTTATTTTTCTTAATGTCTCTATTTATAAGTTTTCAAGCAAAATCCTAATCTTAGCTTTCAAAAATATAGTTTTCTTTTCGTAATGCCTCCTATTTTCAATCAAAAACTCTAATCCTACGTTTCCTATTTGAAATGCCTACAATATTTGAATCAAAACCATAATATATGTTTTCTTTTCGAAATGGCTCCTATTTTTTTGAATCAAAAAAACTAATCCCATATTTTCTTTTCGAAATGTCCGCTATTTATCATTTTTGAATCAAAACACTAACCTATGTTTTATTTTTGGAATGTCTACTATTTTCGAATCAAAACCATAATCCTATGTATTCTTATAGCACCAACTACAATCTTTTCATCAAAACCCAATCCTCTATTTTCTTTTCAAAATATCTATTAATTTTGAATTAAAACTTGAATCCTATGTTTTGCTTCTCTTAATGTTTACTATTTTTAAATCAAAACTCTATTGTTATGTTTTCTTTTTGTAATATCTCCAATTTTTGAATCAAAACCTTAATCATATGTTTTTCTTATAACGCCTCCTATTTTTTAATCAAAACATGAATCCTATGTTTTTCTTTTCATAATGTCTATTAATTTTTAATTAAAATACTAATTATATGTTTTTTTAAAGTAATGTCTCCTATTTCTCAATCAAAATCCTAATCATATGTTTTCTTTTTGGAATGGCTACTATATTGGAATCAAAACAATAACCATATATTTTCTTTTTAGAATGTTTCCTATCTTTGAATCAAAATCCTAATCCTATGTTTTCTTTTTATAGTGTCTCCTATTTATCAGTTTTGAATCAAAACCTTAATCTTTTGTTTTCATTTTCGGAATGTCTCATTTTTTTGAATCAAAATTCTGATTCAATATTTTGTTTTGGGAATCTCTACCTATATTTTCTTTTCGGAATGTCTCATATTTTTCAATCAAAACCCTAATCCTATGTTTTCTTTTCAAATTTGGGGACATTCCAAAACACTAATCCTATGTTTTCTTTATGGAATACGTCCTATCTTTTCGGAATGTCTCGCATTTTGGAATCAAAACCCTAATCCTTTCTATTATTTTCGGAATGTCTGTTATATTTTATAAAAACCCAAATCATATTTTTTCTTTTCGGAATGTCTACTATTTTTTAATCAAAACCCTAATCCTATGTTATCTTATTAGATTGTTTGGCATTTTTCAATAAAAACATTAATTCCATGTTTTCTTTTTGTAATGCCAACTATATTTTAATCAAAACCATAATCCCTAATGTCATAGTGTCTCCTATACTGTAGGGCAATAACCAAAATCCTTTTGTTTTCCATTGGTGTCACCCTATTTACTAGTAATCAAAACTCTAATTCTATCTTTCAAAAATAGGGTTTTATTATCGGAATGTCTCATAATCCAAAATACTAATCCTTAGTTTTGTGAATTCCTACTATACTGAGACCGAAGCCCTAATTATATGTTTTCTTTTAAAAATTTCTACATTTTTTTAATCAAAACCCCAATCCTTTATTTGCTGTTAGAAATGCATCCTATTTTTCAATTTTGAATCAAAACCATAGTCTCTTATTTTTTAATCAAAACACTAACCCTATCAATTCTTTTGGGAATGTTATTTAATATTCAGTCAAACCAAATCTGGTATTTTTCTTTTGAATGTATATCAAAACCCCAATCCTATGTTTTCTTTTCGGAATACCTCCTATTTCTCAGTCAAAACCCCAATCCTATGTTTTCTTTTCAAAATATCTACTATTTTTTATCAATAACCTAATCCTATGTTTTGTTTTGGAAATGGCCCCTATTTTTAGGTTTTTAATGAAAGCCCTCATTCTATGTTTTCTTATAGTAATGTCTCATATTTTTAATCAAATCTTTTATCCTGTTTTTCTTTGTGAAATATCTCATATTTTTTTAACATCATTAAGCCAATCGACTCGGAAATGTCCCCCATAATCACCTAATCTCTAATCATGTGTGTTTTCTTACTAGTAATTTCACATATTTTTCAATCGAAAACACTAGTTATATGTTTTGCTGGGAGCGATACCTTGCTATTTTTAATCAAAATAATAATCCTATGTTTTGTTTTTGTAATGTCTCATATTTCAAATAAAACTTGAATCCTATGTTTTCTTTATGTAATAACTCCTACTTCAATCAAAACACTAATCTTATGTTTTCTTTTGAGAACGTCTATATTTTTCAATCAAAACCGTAATCCTCTGTTTTCTTATATCTCCTATTTTTAAATGAAAACCCTAATCCTATGTTTTCTTTTTCGAAATGTTTCATATTTTTCAATGAAACCCCTAATCCTATGTCACTGATTGAAAAATATGCCACATTCTAAAAAAAAACATAGGATTAGCGTTTTGATTTAAAAATATGAAACATAATGAGACATTATAGAAACAATAGGGTAATATTCCTTAATGAATAGAAGATACTAAAAAATAATTATTCCAAAAAGAATAGGAGACATATGAAAAGAATAGATAGGTTAGGGTCGTGATTGAAAATTGATAAATAGGAGACATTATGAAAAGAATAGATAGGTTAGGGTTTTGACACAAAACTGATAAATAGGAGACATTAAGAAAAGAAAATATAAGATTCAGGTTTTGTTTGTAAAATAGGAAACATTCCAAAAGGAAAACATTTGATTAGAGGTTTGATTCAAATATAATAGGCATTTCGAAAAGAAAAACATTGGATTATGTTTTGATTCAAATATAAGAAAGTATCCGATTAGGGTCTTGACTCAAAATTAGTAGACATTCCAAAAAGAAAGTATACGATTAGGGTTTTGATTAAAATATAGTAGTCATTTCAAAAAGTAAACATAGGATCAAGGTTTTCAATGAAAAATAGGAGAAATTACGAATAAAAAAACACAGGATTATGGTTTTGTTTCAAATATAGTAGGCATTCTGAAAAAAAAACATAGGATTATGTTTTGATTGCAAAATAGGAGATATGACTATAAGAGAAGATAGGGTTAGTGTTTTGAATGAAAAATAGGAAATATTACTATAAGAAAACATAGGATTAGGGTTTTAATTCATAGTTTACATTATGAAAAGAAAACATAGGAATCAGGTTTTGATTGAAAAATATGAGACATTTAAAAATGATAGTATTAGGGTTTTGATTGAAAAATAGGAGACATTAATATAAGAAAACATAGGATTAGGGTTTTGATTCAAAAATACTACACATTCCAAAAAGAAAAGAAAGAGTTAGGTTTTTGATTCAAAAATAATAGGCATTCGTAAAAGAAAACAAATGATTAGTTTTGATTGAAAACTAAAAAATATGAGATATTATTATGGAAAAATATAAAATTAGTGTTTTTATTCAAAACTAATAAATATGAGACATTAAGAAAATAAAACATAGTATTCCGGTGTTGATTGATAAATAGGGACAGTACTGACAAAGGATTACGGTTTTGAAAGATAAGATTATTGTTTCGATTTAAAAAATGAGATATTCCGAAAAGAAAACAAAGGATAGTTGTTTTGATTGAAAAATTAGATCAGAATTTTTATTGAAAACATAGGATTAGGGTTTTCATTCAAAAATAGTAGACATTCCAAAAGAAAAATATAGGATTAGGGTTTTGATTGAAAATTATGAGACGCTTCGACAAGAAAATATAGGATAAGGGTTTTGAGTGGAAATAGGCGATCATTACAATAAGAAAATATATGATTAGGGTTTTGATTAAAAAAACTGAGACATTCCAAAATGTAATCAAAGGATTAGGGTTTCGATTCAAAACTGAAATAGGACAAATTCTGAAAATAAAATGTAGGATTACGGGTTTGATTCAAAAAATTGCAGATATTGCAAAGAGGAAAGGAAGGGTTAGGGTTTTAATTGAAAAAAGGAGACATTCCGAAAAGAAAACATAATTTAGGGTTTTGATTCAAAACTAAAAAACAGGAGACATTAACAAAAGAATTCATTAGATTCAGGTTTTGTTTGCAAAATAGGAGACATGCTAAAAATAAAAAAAGGATTAATTTTTTGATACAAAAATAAATGACATTCTGAATAGAAAACAAAACATTAATGTTTTGATTCAAAACTGAGAAATAGGACACATTCCAAAAAGAAAACAAAGGATTAGGGGTTTGATTCAAAAATAGGAGACATTACTATAAGAAATCATAGGATTAACATTTTTAACTAAAAACATGAGGCATTACGAAAAGAAAACATAGAATTAGGTTTTCATTCAAATATAGTAGGCATTCAAAAAGAAAACAAAGAATTATTGTTTTGATTCAAAATAGGAGACATTACTATATGAAAACATAGTGTTAAGGTTTTGATTCAAAACACTAATTCTATATTTTCTTATATTAATGTCTCCTATCAAAAAATAGTGTTTTGAATCAAAACCTTAATCTTATATTTTTGAGAAGAAAACATAGAATTAAGATTTTGATTCATAAAACATAAGACATTCCAAAAAAGGAAACAAAGGATTATTGTTTTGATTCAAAACTAAAAAATATAAAATATTCTAAAAAGAAACATAGGATTACAATTTTGATTCAAAACTAGCAAACATTCTGAAAGGAATAGAACGGATTAGGTTTTGATTGAAAAATAGGAGACATTTCAAAAAGAAAAAACATAGGATAGGGTTTTAATTCAAAACTGATAAATAAGAGACATTAAGAAAATAAAACATAGGATTCACATTTTGATTGAAAGATTGAAGATATTATGAAAAAAAAATATAGGATTCGCTTTTCGATTGAACGATAGAAAAAATTTTGGAAAGAAAATATAGGATTAGGGTTATGATTCAAATAAAATATGAATTAAGGTTTTAATTGAAAAATTAGAGACATTACTATAAGAAAAAATAGGATTACGACTAAAAATATGAGACATTTGGAATAGAAATTATCGGATTATTGTTTTGATTCAAAAATAGAAGACATTCCCAAAAGAAAAAAAAACAAAAGATTAGGGTAATAGGAGGCATTGCTAAAAAACATAGGATTGGGGTTTTGATTGAAAAATATGAGACATTTCGAAAAGAAAATATACAATTATTGTTCTGATTAAAAATAGCAGACTTTCCCAAACTAAAACATAAGATTACAGTTTTGATTCAAAAATAGAAAACATTTAAAAAAAACATAGGATTATGGTTTTAATTAAAAAAAAAAGGAGGAATTCCAAAATAAAAAACATAGGATTAGTGTTCTGATTAAAAAAATATGAGACATTAAAAAAATAAAACATACGATTATTCTTATAATTCAAAAATAGCAAGCAACATTCCGAAAGGAGAAGAAAGGATTTGGGTTTTGATTCAAAAATAGGAGATATTCTGAAAAGAAAACAAAATATTTGTGTTTTGATTCAAAACTAAAAAATTGGATACATTCCAAAAATAAAACATAATGTTAGGGTTTTCATTGAAAGATAGGAGACATTCCGAAAAAAATATTTTATTACAGTTTTCATTAAAAAATATGAGGCATTACATTAAGAAAACATAGAATTAAGGTTTTGATTGAAAATATGAGACATTCTGAAAATAAATTTTTTGATTAGGGTTTTGATTGAAATTTAGCTGATATTCCGAAAAAAAAAATGATACAATTAGGGGTTTGACTAAAAAATTGAGATATTCCGAAAAAATTACAAAGGATTAGTGTTTTGATTCAATATTGAAAAATATGACACATTCTGAAAAGAAACAAAAAGTTAATGTTCTGATTAAAAAATAGGAGAGATTACAAAAAGAGAACATAGGTAATGTATTAGGATTTTTATCCAAAAATGGGAGGCATTACGAAAAGAAAACATAAGATTAGGGTTTTCATTGAAAGATAGGAGACATTAAGAATAGAAAACAGTGGAATTGGGTCTTGATTAACATATAATATGTATTCAGAAAGGCAAACATAGGGTTAGGGTTTTGATTCAAAATTAGGAGACATTAAAAAATATCAGACATTCCCAAAAAAAAAAAACATAAGATTAGCATTTTGATTAAAAAAAGGAGGCATTTACAAAGGAAAACATAGGCATAGGATTTTATTTTAATATAAAAGGCATTACAAAAAGAAAACATAGGATTAGGTTTTTAATTCAAATATAGTTGGCATTCTGAAAACAGAACATAGGATTAGAATTTTGATTTAAAAAATAGGAGACATTACTCTAACAAAACATAGAATTATTATTTTGAATGAAAAATAGGAGGCATTACTATAAGAAAATGTAGGATGAGGGTTCTTATTAAAAAATAGTAGGTATTCCGAAAAGAAAATATAGGTTTAAGGTTTTGATTGAAAAATAAGAGAATTTTCGAAAAGAAAACATATATTCATTGTTTTGATTCAAAAATAGCAAACATGCCGAAAAGAAAACAAAAAATTAGTGTTTTGATTAAAAAATAAGAGACATTCCAAAAAAACTTAAGTTTGGGCTTTTTATTAATAAATATGATACATTACGAAAAGAAAATGTAGGAATATTATTTTGATTTAAAAATAGTAGCCATTCATAAAAGAAAACACAAGATTAGTGTTTTAATTCAAAAAATGGCATAGATTCCCAAAAGAAAACATAAGATTACGGCTTTGATTCAAAACTGATAAATAGGAGACATTAAGAAAAGAAAACATATGATTAATGTTTTGTTTGCAAAATAGAAGACATTCATAAAAGAAAACATTGTTTTAGGTTTTTGATTGAAAATTGGAAAATATGAGAGATTATGAAAGTAAAAACATAGGATTAGGCTTTTGATTCAAAAATAGTAGGGATGACTAAAAGAAAAAATAGGATTATTATTTTGATTCCAAAACAATCTTGTGAAATTTGACATGTACAATAATATAGGATCATTTTGTACACTCATTCGGCATGTATTAAAACTATCTTGTGGAATTCGATGCTAAATGTAGTGTGTTTTACATTCTTGTGGAATTCGGCATGTACAATAATATGTAACTGATAAGTGCTTGTGCGATATGAATGCGAAGCGTTTATTCCTTATGTTGAGCATTACTTTCCTCAGTTTTCTACATTAATATGTGTGTTTTTATGTTACTTTTACGCAGGTAGGGTTGTGAGGCCGAGTATGAAGGAAATGGGCCAATGTGGATCATAATGCACCTATTTTGGAGGAGATCTTGTTAAGGTTCAAACGCAAAGACATAGGTCAGGTGTGAGATGCTAGAGTGTGTGCTAACCTCCTCGCATTCGAGTGAGCACATCTATTTGGAGGGGCACAAAGGCAGTCACGCCCGAGCATTCCGACTTATGCATATAAGAACAAGAGCCCCGCCAACATGTACATCATTAAAGAAGCAAGTGATTCACGACGTGAATGTGTGCTCGTTTGCATTACCCCGATGAAAGTATGGAATTGGGAAGTTAATCAGGTCGAAGGCTGTAGCAGAGCACTGTAGCAACACCGCAACAATCACTGTAGAAGCACTGTTCACAGCCGGCCGAAAAACCAGAAAAACAGAGAATCCACACGGGCGTGTGGAAATTATCCACGGCCGTGTGAAAATTCCACACGGGCGCGTGTTCCGTACACGCCCGTGGAGTCGCCCGATTCCAGCCCTATTTAAAGCCGATTTCAGCCCCGATATTGGTATTCTTTTCTCCATCTTTTCCCCAACTTGTGAGAGGACTTCGGCTAGGGTTTCGAGGGGTATTGGCCAAGGTTTTGGGGAAGTTCTATGGCTCCGACATTGTGATTCCATTAGGAAGAAGGTTGGTAGGGGAGCTTCGATCGAGGCGTATCCTATATCGGACGAAGGAATCTTTGGACGACGAGTAGAGGACTCTCCACAAGACCATCAACACGATCATCGAGGGGGTTTCTTTATGGATTCATTGCTTTTACATTTGATTTCTTTGATTGTATTAAGATCCATGCAGAGCTAAACCCCTAGTGGGTACTTGGATGATTGTGAACCCTAGGATGTATTCGTTTCATTGAACTTCTTTATTATGCTTTCAATAAATTGATGTTTATTGTGAGTTCCAACCTTGAATGCTTGATTGTATGAACATTTCCCCTAGAGTGACACTAGGGTTGAGAGTTCTTGTTGGTAACCTTGTGAGTGAGTGACACACCACTAGCGTTAGACAAAGCTAGGTTGGAGACGGTTGAGAGGGTGAGTCGAGAGGTACAGGAGCGTTCACTTTCCCCTCCGACGTGATAGATTCTACCTCCGTTCCTCGAGTTCTTTGCAGCCATAATGGAGTGAATGGTCTAAAGGATGAACCTCTGTTGGGGCCTAGTTGCGCGTGCAATGGAGTGAAGCGTTGAGAGGATCTTAGTATCTAGCGCTTAATTGTGGCTAGGGACCTTCCATCTGGACCAAAGGGGTAGGTCTATATTTAGGAAGAGATTTATCACTTGGAATCCCTAGAGCTCATTGCAACTCTATGCGAGTGTGAGGTGTTGAGATTGTTCGATTTCTCCTCCGGGAAATGTATAGAGTTAGGCATAGTTGACCTTAGATTTGGGACTATGTATGTAAGGATTTCCACGACTCAGCATTGTATTGATTAGGAAGCATAATAGAGAGTTCTTGCACTTGAAGTGATCATCCTAGGTGAAGCATTATCCGAGTACCCCATTGTTTATCTATTGCCTTACCCTCTTCTTACTTTTGCTCTTTCACTTATTGTTTTTATTGTTGAGAATTGAATCAATTTCACACTTATCACTATTGATATTCGACATAGCTAAGAATCAAATTAAGTATTTTCACTCCCTACTCCCTATGGATTCGACCCCGCTCACCCGGGATTATTACTTCGACAAGCCCGTACACTTACGGGATATAAGCAAGGGGACCTTGTCAGTAACAAACATAAATAACCAAGGACTACAATTGAAATAGGGTTCATAGAGCATCCCTAAACACTGAGAGTGATGTAGCCACTCTCAATGTGCATTCCACTATCCATTTAACCACACAATCCCTAACATGGGACAAAACTCACACAAGTGAAGTTCAAAATTTCAAATAAATAAAACCCAAAGTAGAAATGTAAGAGTAAATGCATAAAACAAACAAAAATGTCAGTTTAGTAAGGGAACACCCTTACTAATTTAACCAAGAATGCCGGCTTAGGGGACAAACTGATGCCCAGATGCTCTGCAATCGTGACCACACTCCTCTGAGGCCACCTTAACACTGCTGAGGAATAAGTGACATGGTAAGCATGGCTAGGGGAGGAACGTGCTGTCAAGGGCGACCTATGATTGTCAGTAATTGGTGGGTGTGGGTCAGATGCATTGGTAGGGGTGGCAGCCTCAGGTCGGCCAACTCGATACTCGATCCCTCATGTGATGCGTGTGCTTTGCAGCATACCCATCAACCGTAGGGTCTTAAGGGACATGGGGCGACTTCGCTCACAATCGTCAAACAATAATTTTCCTCGAGAATGCCAATTCCTCTGACTAATCAGGTAATGTAGGGATCAAAAAATAGAGAACTGATCCTAGCGTCAGCCAAATGATGAGCACTGCCACCTTGTAACTTAGATGCAACTAGAATCCATCAAAAATACTCTATAGAAAATCGAAACCATGCAGATTGATGATGTTGGTGCTATCCCCATAACCAATTAAGCTATGGCTGAGTAAGAAATGAATGTACCAAAGAGCATTAGATTGGAGGGACGTGGCCCTAGACTGACGTTGCTCATAAGTGGGATAGGTGGTGAGTTTGTGCCATGCACCCTCCAATGATTCTCCACTCGGTCGAGATATCAATAAAGAGACATAAGCAGGGGTAAGAATGAACTCAGCATCATATAGTCCCAGCCGAATGAAGAACTTGGTCAAGCTCATCAAATATAGTGTACCAAATACACAAAACTGGATGGTGTCGACACGATAGAAGCCTACTGTCCCTCGAGCCAACTCAAAAGTAGCCAACAAGTCAACCGCCAACTACTCGTACATATTGTTAGTGATGAAGAAGAGGTGGTGCATAGCCACTGCACGGAACATCTGCTGGACCTCCTGCTCTAGTCTAATCTCTCTCAAAACATCCCATTCAATCTCTCTCTACTCACCAAATCATCATCTATAAAGGCACGTATATCACTCCTAATACACCCATTTATGAAATACTAGTTTCAAGTTTGTGCCAGGTGTGGTCTCTTCACGCCTGGGTCTCTTAGAAGAAAACCTAGCTATGGTCTATTTCCTTAATGTGATCTACAAGATAAAATAACTTATCTTAGTGCAAAATTGAAGAAATTCAGGAGAAGCACTGTCGTGATAAGAATGGAGACAAGAGCATGCTTGCCCCTAAGAAACACTGGTAAAACTACAAGAACACGACAGGGCTACAAGAAGAGCACGACCGTGGTTCTGGGGAGATCGTCTGCCCCAAAAACCATAGAGATCTAACATGCTAACAAAGCCAAAAACATTATCATTGCAAGTGTGAACTCAACGAAAATAATAGGAAATAAGCAATTTAAAACATAAGGAGCATGCTTTTAATCCAAGAAGTCAAAAAAATCTGAGATTTGGGGCTTACTGTAGTTGAGGAAATGAAGAGCTATAGTTGAGATAAACGATGAGGAAATGACAAGTAAAATATGGAAAAACTCTCAAGGAAATTAAAAAAAATTGGAGTAATTGAGAGTATGAGAACACAGTGGACAAGAATTATCGCTGGCAATTAGGTTTTTAATGAAAAGGGTAAGAAGTTGAACCGTCATGCTCGAGCACACACAAAGCACAGGTGTGCTCGGTGTGTGCTCGAATTAAGGCAAACTGGGCATGGAAAACTAGGTTGTGCTTACCCCATGCTTTCTCCCTGTGGTTATCTTAGGAAAATTCCCCAAGACATCAGACAGTCAAGCACGGCCGTGTAAGGAGCTAAAAAACTATACTTACTGGTAAGCACGATCATGCTAACCCCTTGTTCCCTCGAATGCTATAGAAGGATGAACTCAAAGAGAACCACTGCTTGAGCATACTATCCTCCGCTCATGCTCAACCTGAAACACACCAAAACTCTGAATTCTCCTATTTTACACAATAAAACACAAAGCACTAGAGAATTTTCCTAATAGAAGAATCACTAACCGATCAAATGTCATGTCAAAAAAGAGAACAAAGTGACCAAGGGGTGTGTAACCACCAATCAAAACAACTGAAAACAATAAAAAAAACAAAACGAAGAAACTAAGAATATGAAAAATTGGGTTGCCTATGAAGAAGCCCTTGTTTAATGTCACTAGCTTAACAAAAATTTCATTCTCAATCAAGAATGTTCGTCAAAGTGAGGCCTCGCAAATCCAACTAAGATACATTTGCAAGAATATGGAAATAAGGTGTTAATTAGATTGACCTCACCAAAAGTGCAGAAATTAGATTGCGTTGAGGTTGGTGGTACAACAAGTGGCTTTCTTTTTATTGGAATTACTTGTTTCCACCACCTTTTGCCACGCGATATTTTTTCTTGGGTTGTTCCTGTATCAGTGGTACTCCAGTAACCTTAAGTTCTTGATAGCAGACTTCCTCCACTAAATCATCATCAGGTGCATTTGCTTCATGTAGTTAATTTTCCAACAGCTCAAAAAATTCATCCTTCATGAATTTGTCTTGCATACATTCAAAGACAAAATCATCAACAACATCCACATAATAGCATGTATCATCAAAGTTCATGGAGTGTCTCATGGTGTCTCGAAGTTTCAAGATGATTTCTTCCTCTCCAACTCGCACTACCATTTGACCATCCTTTACATCAGTTAGGGCCTTTGAAGTTGCGAAGAATGGTCTTTCTAAGATGTGCAGTACCTCCACCTTGTCATCCACGTCAAGGATTAAAAAGTCCACCGGAAAGGTGAACTTGTCCATCTTCACTAACAAGTCTTCAATAATAGCTCTTGGTTACTGATGGACCTGTCTGTAAATTGAAGAGTTATTGTGCTGGCCTTTGGTTTCGCTAGCCTGAGTTTCTAGAAGATTCTGTAGGGCATCAGGTTAATGCTTACCGCAAGAATGATAAAAGCATTTTCATCCGTAAGACCATCAATAGTGCATATGATGATTGATAAGTGCTTGTGTGATAAGAATGCAAAGTATTTTTTCCTTATGATAAGCATTACTTTTAGCAGGTTTAAGTGCTAATACATGTGTATTTGTGTTCTTTTATGCATGTAGGGTTGTGAAGCTAAGTATTGAGAAAAGAAGCCAAAAGTAGACCATAAACATATTATTTAGTGAAATCTCAGAAGGAACAAATGCGAAGACACAAGTGGGACTCCAGGATACGTGAATGTATGCCAAACTCCATGAATTCAAGTCATTACAATGAGTTGGGGGGCACAAAGGCAGTCAGATTTGCATATTCTGACTTGTGCAGTGATAACAAGATCTTTACTAACGAAGCCTTTGATTGAAGAAGAGTTGCGATCTACGGCATAAAAGTGTGCTCGTTTATGTTGCCTCAATGAAAAGTGTGGAATTAGGAGTGTTTTGGCCGAGTATTGTAGCAGGATACTATAGCAGAACACTGTAGCAAGTAATATGGTAGTTACTGTTCACAGCCGACCGAAAACAAGATTTCCAGAGAATCCACACGGGCGTATGGAAATTCCACATGCCCATGTTGAAATTCCATAGGCCTGTGTGGCAAATCCACAGGGGTGTGTAGATGACCGATTCCAGCCCTATTTAAGCCACGATTCAGCCCGATTTTGGGGATCTTTTCCCTCTCTTATTTTACACTTTTCTCCATCATTTGGGAAGCCGTCAGCTAGGGTTTGGAGAGGCTTTTGGAAATCTTTGGAGTGGTTTGAGGGATTCAACACCACGATTCACTTGAAAGAAGGTTATTGGGGGAGCTTTCGTCGGTATAGATCTGGTGAAGTGTGCCTTAGGCTGGAAAAGGGGACCTTTAAAGAAGACTTGGCTACTCCAAAAGACCATCGACACGACTACCGACGGGGTTTTCTTATGGAACACTTGTTTTTACTTTCGATTTCATTGTTGATTGTATTGTGCTCCATGGAGAGCTAAACCCCCTAATGGGTACTTGGATTTTATAAACCCTAGGATGTTATTGTTTTATTGATCATTTTATTATAATTTCCTTAATTGATGTTTCAATTGAGTTCCAATCTTGAGTGCTTGTGGAATGATTTCTCCCTTAGAGTGACACTAGGGTTGAGAGTTTATCTTGGTAACCATTGTAGATGAGTGACACACTACGAGGTTTAGACATTGCTTGATTGGAGAGGGTTGAGAGGGTGAGTTAAGAGCTAGCGGAGCATTCCCTTTCCCCTCCGGTGTGATTTATCCAACCTCCATTTCCTTGAGTTCTTGGCGATCACAATAGAGTGAAGTTATAGAGGATGAACTCCGCTGGGGCTTAGTTGTGTGAGCAATAGAGTGAATCGTTGGAGGACTCTAGTCTCTAGGGCTTAGATGTGACTTGAGGCCTTTCGCCTGGACCAAAGTGTCAGGTCTATACATAGGAAGAGGGTTTATCACTTGGATTCCTTAGAACTCCATGCAACTTTACACAGTGTGAGGTGTTGAGACTAAGTGATTTCTCCGCCGGGACATATTGTAGAGTTAGTCATAGTTGACCTTAGATTTGAGACCATGTGCTTAAGGATTTCCACAACTCATTGCGCATTGATTAGGAAGTATAATAGTTTGTATTACACTTGAAATATTAATCCTAGGGGGAGCATTGCCCGGGTACCCCACTTCTATCGATTGCCTTACCTCTCATTTACTTTTGCCTCTCATTCTTGTTTTTTTTTATCTTTGTTTTAATTACATTTTATCAACACTATCCTTTTTTCACTTTCACATGGTTAAGTAGCAATTTATGTATTTTTACTCCCTACTCCTTGTGGATAGTATACCCAACTCACCTTGGATTTATTACTCGACAAACCCGTGCACTTGCAGGTCACACGCAAGGGGCGTTGTTAATGATGAATCCAAGGATCTTTTTCCCTTTGAGCTTTTTATTGTTCGTGAGCAGTCCTTTACGAATTTTGCATACCTTGCCATTTGTGCAAGAACCTCAACAAATAGAACATTTATTTTCAAGGTCTTGAACACACATCCAAAAATTTCTTGTATTGCTCTTCCTATTGATCTTTCTTCTTTTTCACTGTGTAAGGAAGCTTGGGTTGATACTTAGGTAATTCGGTCCTTCATTCATCCTTTCCATTTGTCTCACTATCAACCTGAACATCAGAGTCATCATCCACTAGCAACTTTGCTTCTGTTTAAGGTTCAAATATTTCAATATCTGGTTATTTTTTCTGCTGGACCTAGGAGTTCCTTACCACTTCTCAAATTAATGGAAATCAAGGACTCTTAGGGATTGACCTCAGTGTTAGTAAGGAGGGAACCTAGGACTCATTCATCGATTACCTTTGCCATCTAACATATGGTGCTCCAAGTTCCTCACAGTAGCATTAGTGTTCCTCATCATTTCCCCATGCCCAAAAAGAAGAATTTCATTGTCCTTTATATACAACGGCAAGAGGACCATAAGTTCATTAGAAAGTCCTCAATAATGAAGAGGAGGTGAGCAGTCTCCTGTGGATGTCTAAGTTGTTGTGGTGCACTTGGCATTCTCCTTATTTGCACCAGGAAAAGTTTGGATGATTTCTTTACCCTACATTATATGTGTTGTTGTATGGGTTATTTTGGTATTGATGGTTCTGCCCAACGAAATGAACCTGTCCAATCTGCATGATACCGATATTAGAAGAATAACAACCAGGATCAGGCTTAGACCCCTAGCTCTCACAATGTGTTATGGAGTCTTGAGAAATTAACTATATAGTATTAAACCTTTTAGTAATTTCTTCAATCTGTGTAGCTAATGTAGTAATGTCATCCACTTAGTAAATCTTCCTACATTGATTGTTTTGTTCCTCTCAGCACTACATTGATAACCATTGTTTGCCATTTCATCAATCAAACTATGTGCTGCACAATGGTCATTTATTAAACAAGGTTCACCAGAAGCTACGTCAAGCATCTACTTGGTAGCACTATTCAGCCAATGTAGAAGATTTGGATTTACATCCATTCCACTATGGGTATTTGCTCAACATATCCTTGTATCTCTCCCAACTATTATACAAGGACTCACACTCCAAATATAGGAAGAAGGAGATATCACTTCTCAACTTGCTGATCTTTGCATGGGGGAAATATCTTGTAAGAAAAGTCTCAGGCACCTGCTTCCTTGTAGTGATAGACCCTTGAGGCAAGGAACTTAGCCACTGTTTGGCCCTTCCACTCACAAAGAGTGGAAAGATTCTAAGACTAACAGCATCCTCAGACACATTATTCACCTTGAAAGTGTCGTAAATTTTCAAGAAATTCTTCAGTTGTTCATAAGCATCTTCATCTTGAAACCTATCAAATTGGCACATCTACTACATCATCTGGATAAAATTGGGCTTAATTATGAAATTGTTCAGCACAGCGAGAGGAAGAATAATGCCAGACCTAAGTCCTTCCAAGTTTGGCCTGGTATAATCTGAAATACTCTGTTGTTGATTATCAGCCAATCCTTCCTTTTGATTAACTTTTATACTGATCTCCACTGGTTCAGAAGCCCATAAACTGATTTGCCTAAATCTCCTTTGAAAATTTCATTCAATTTCTAGATCAGAGCTTGCAAATGGGGCTAAAGAGCTTCCTCGGGTCATACGAAGGCCCCTTCACAGGATAGAACCCAATCTAAATCAGATAAAAGAAAGAAAAACAAGAAAAACATAAAAGAAAGATAAGAATGATTGGTAAAATAAAAAAAAGAAAAGAATTCAAAAGATATGAATAATTTAAATAAAGACTAGATTACTACAGTCCTAATTATCTTAAAAGTTGTCAGTCCCCAGTAACAGTGCCAAAAACTTGATGTACTCTCCTTAAGTGTACGGATAATAACAAGTTATAAAGTTGTATCCCGTGAGGGCTAGGGTTGTCGAACCAGAGGGGCTTGACTTCTGCTACTAGTTGATCTTCTAATATCTAGTCAATTAAATGATGGATTGGTAGAAAGATTAACAAGAAAAAAAAGGTAAAGGAGATGAAAGTAACAGCCAGACTAGGGTTGAGTTTTCAAAAATAAGAGAACAATGCCCCGAGACAGTCCTATGTACTTTAGTGTACTAACTTGCTTCTAATACCTGCCATGTACATTCTATGTTTCTTGTGGGTGATCAAAAGCCCTGTCATGTCTACGGCTCTCAACTATGCCAAGTTTAGCTAATGTAACTATGCATCTCATACACGCCGAGGTTTGCAACTACACGAGGTAATCGCAACCACGGTAATCAACTCACACCAAGATTTATAAAGTAACTATGCAGATCAAGCATGCCAAGTTATACAACACATGAATTACACAAGAATGCACTAAAACTCCACGTATAATAAAAGCAACTAATTTAAAGTACACCAATCAACATAGTTTAGCATCCGGGGGTATAGTGGAATGGTTAATCTCTCATAAATTTATACAAATGAAACAATGAAAGGAATACACTAAGGTGAGAGATCATGACTTTCCCCTTTAATAAAATATCTTCAGTTCTGAGCTAACTCCACTTCTCTAGTGCCTTTGCCTTGACCATGATACCCTTAGATGGTGTGGTGAAGACTGATCATCATCTCTACAATTGCCCAAAGTTGGAGAGGAAGAACCCACGACGAAGTCCCCATTCAAAACCTAGATTTGGGCAATAAACTAAACGTTTTTTAGCTCAACACGATCTTAGCACGGCCGTGCTTAGGTTGTGCTTTTTTCTTTAGACTTTGAGGAGAATCAGCTAAGTGTCATTAAGAGAAAATCATGGGAAGAACATGGTCATGTTCTGCTAATGCTTAGCTTGAGCACGCCCATGAAAGAAGCACCCAAAGCATACTTCCCCTGAAGTAACTAGAAGCTCTCATCCAGAGAAAACCACGGGGAGAAAGCACACCCGTGCTCCGCCCGTACTTCCGCTAAAGAGCAGGGAGCTTTAATTTAGAGAAAATCATAGGGAAGTGGCACGTCTGTGCTTAACATGTCTTTTGGTTGAAAACTTAGAAAATTTGTGTTCTTTAGTCGATTTTTCCTCTAATTTTTCTATAACTTGTTTTGAACCCTAAAATTCTATACAGTGAACACAACATACCCAGAATAGCATCATATATAAACAAAAAAGTACTAAAAGATGAGCAAACCAATAAATTGGAGGTATGAAAAACACTATATTAAATGCACTTATGATTGTAAGTCCCATCTATAAGGTCTTCTATTTGTGTTACGGTACAACATACTGTCATAAAGGGTGGACCGTAAATTTTACTGTTCTGCTTCTTGCAACCGTGCTTATGAGCGTAAGCTCTGGTCATAAGCTCCACTAGATGGTCCTTACAGGCATCCTTGTGGGTGTAAACTTTGGCAGTAAGGTCCTTTGGATTAGCTCTGAATACTTCTTACGGTCATATAGCATGCTTGCAAGGTTTTTTGGAATTGACTTACTATAATTAGTTGGCCATAAGCTGCTAGTAACCCATGAGACATTTCAAAAAGAAAATATATGATTTGGATTTTGATTGAAAAATAGGAGACATTGCAAAAAGAAAGCATAAGATTACTATTTTGTATAAAAAATAGGAAGCATTCGTAAAATAAAACATAGAATTATGATTTTTATTCAAAAATAGGAGGCATTAAAAAAAAGAAAACATTGGATTAGTGTTTTGATTAAAAATTAGCAGAGATTCCCAAAACATATGATAGGATTCAGGTGTTCAATAAAAAAATCAGACATTTTGAAAAAAAAAGGATTAGGGGTTTGATTCAGAACTAAAATATAGGACACATTACGAAAAGAAAACATATTACTAGGTTTTTGATTCAAAAATAGCAGATATTTTGAAAAAAAAAGAAGAAAGAATTAGGTTCTTGATTGAAAAATATCAGACTTTCCAAAAAGAAAATAGTGCTTAGGGTTTTGTTTCAAAACTAGTAAATAGGAGGCACTGAAAAAAGAAAATATAGGATTCGGGTTTTGATTGAACGATAGTAGACATTATGAAAAAATATATAGGAATAGAGTTTTGATTCAAATATAGTAGGCATTTTAAAAAGAAAACATAGGATTATGGTTTCAATTCAAAAATATAAGACATTACTATTAGAAAAAATAGGATTATGATTTTAACAAAAATAGTAGACATTTCAAAAAGAAAACATAGGATTAAGGTTTTGATTGAAAGATATGAGATATTTTGTAAAGAAAACATAGAATTAGGGCTTTCATTGAAAAATAGGAGACATTACTATAAGAAAACAAAAGAATAGGGCTTTGATTACAAACAAAAAATAAGGGACATTTCCAAAAGAAAACATATGATTCGTCGTTTCATTAAAAAATAGTAGACATTCCCAAACGAAAGATATAGGATTAGGGTTTTAATTAAAAGATAGCAGCCATTCCGAGTAGAAAACATAGGATTATGGTTTTGATTGGAAAATATGACACATTACTATAAAAAAATATAGGAGTATGGTTTTTATTAGAAAATAGGAGACATTACTATAAGAAAACATAAAATTCCTGTTATGAATGAAATATGTGAGATATTACTATAAGAAAATATGGGATTAGTGTTTTCATTCAAAATTAGTATATATTGCTGAAAGAAAACAGATGATTAGGGTTTTGATTGAGAAAATATAAGACATTTCAAAAAGAAAACAATGAATAAGGGTTTTGATTGAAAAATATGACATATCACTAAATAAAACAATGAATTAGGGTTTTGATTAAAATAGGGGACATTTCCAAAATAAAACATAATATTAGTGGTTTTATTCAAAAATAGGAGGCTTTGGGGAAAAAACAAGGAATTAGTGTTTTGATAAAAAAAAAAAAGTAGACATTCCAAAATGAAAATATTGAATTAGGGTTTTTATTAAAATATAGTAGGCATTACGAAAACAAATAATAGCATTAGTGTTTTGATTGAAAATTATGTGACATTGCGAAAAAAAACATCAGATTAGGGTTTTGATTAAAAATTAGCTGACATTTCCAAAACAAAAGATAGGATTAATGTTTTAATTAAAAAAAATTGAGGCATTCCTAAAAGAAAACAAAGCTTTAGTGTTTTGATTCAAACCTGAAAAATAGGACACATTGCGAAAAAAAAAATATAGGATTAGGGTCTTGATTAAGAAAATAGTAGACATTCCAAAAAGAAACGATAGGATTAGGTTTTGATTGAAAAATAGAAGTCATTCTGAAAAGAAAACATCGGATTAGTGTTTTGATTAAAAATTAGTAGAAATTCCCAAACTAATAAATAGGATTATTGTCTTGATACAAAAAATTTGAACAGTCTAAAAACAACAAGTTAGGCATCCACAAAAAACATAGGATTAGGGGTTTATTTGAAAAATAGGATTGGGGTTAGGGTTTAGATTAAAAAATATGGGACATTCTGAAAAGACAACAAAGGATTAGGGTTTTGATTCAAAAATAGTAGACATTCTGAATTAAAAATAGGAGACATTACTATAAAAATAACATAGACATGTGGTTTTGATTCAAAAATAGTAGACATTCGAAAAAGAAAAACATAGCATTATGCTTTTGATTCAAAAATAGCAGGCATTCACAAAAGAAAATATAGAATTAAGGTTTTGATTAAAAAATAGCAGCCTTTTCGAAAAGAAAAAAACATAGGATTAGAGTTTTGATTAAAAAAAAGAGACAATACCAAAATAAGGCATAGGACTATTGTTTGGATTAAAAAATAGCAGACATTTCCAAAAGAAAACATTAGATTATGATTTTGATTAAAAATTAGGAGTCATTTCAAAAAAAATTTGAGGATTAAGGTTTTGATTAAAAAATATGAGACATTACGAAAAGAAAACATGCCATTATTGATTTGATTCAAAAATAGCAAACATTCCCAAAAGAAAAAAATAAGATTAGAGTTATGATTCAAAAATAGGAAATAGTCTGAAAAGAAAACGTAAGATTAGGATTTTTATTGAAAAATAGGTGGCATTATGAAAAGAAAGATAGGATTAGGGTATTTATTAAAGACTAGAAGAGATTCCCAAAACAAAATATAGGATTAGGGTGTTAATCAAAACAAATAAGACATTGCAAAAAGAAAACAAAGTATTAGGGTTTTGAGTCAAAACTAAAAAATAGGACACATTCAAAAAAGTAAATAAAGAATTAGGGTTTTCATTCAAAAATATTAGGCATTCCATATAAAAAAGATAAGAAAGGATTAGATTTTTTATTGAAAAATAAGAGATATTCTAAAAAGAAAACATAGGTTGGGAATTTGATTAAAACCTTATAAATAAGTAACATTATGAAAAGAAAACATAAGATTAGTCTTTGGATTCAAATATAATAGGCATTCTAAAAAGGAAACATAGTATCCGTGTTTTGATTAAAAACTGTAAAAAAGCACACATTACTATATGAATACATAGGATTATGCTTTTGATTATAAAATAGTAGACATTTAAAAACAGATATTCCTGATAGAAAAATAAACGATTAGGGTTTCAATAGGAAAATATAAGACATTACAAAAAGAAAACATAGGATTATTATTTAGAATAAAAATAGCGGATATTCTGAAAAGAAAAGAAATAAAAAAGTTTTTAAATCAAAACTGATAAGTAGGTGACATTAAGAAAAGAAAACATAGGATTCGGATTTTGATTGAAAGATAGGAGACATTCCAAAAAGAAAACATAGGATTAGGGTTTTGATAAAAAATTAGATGAGATTGCCAAAACAAAAAGATAGGATTAATGTTTTGAATAAAAAAATTAGATATTCTGAAAAGAAAACAATGGATTCTTGTTTTGATTCAAAACATAAAAAATGGGAGACATTCTCAAAAGAAAACATAGCATTATTGTTTTAGTTAAAAAAAAATATTAGACATTCTAAAAAGAGAAGAAAAGTTTAGGTTTTTGATTGAAAAATAAGAGAGATTCTGAAAATAAAATATGTGTTAGGGTTTTGATTAAAAACTAATAAATAGGAAACAGTTAGACAAGAAAACATAGGATTCGGATATTGATTGAAAGAGAGAAGACATTCTGGAAACAAAACACAGGATTAAGGTTTTGATTCAAATATAGTAGGCATTCCAAAAGTAAAACATAGGATTAGGATTTTTATTTAAAATAGCAAAAATAGGACACATTACTAAAAGAAAACATAAGATTAATGTTTTGGTTCAAAAATAGTAGAATTTTTAAAAGAAAACATAGAATTAGTTTTTCAATTCAAAAATTGCAGACATTCCCGAAAGAAAATATAGGATTAGAGTTTTGATTCAAAAATATGAGCCATTCCCAAAAGAAAACATAGGATTAGGGTTTTGATTGAAATATATGAGACATTATGAAAAGAAAACATAGGATTATTGTTTTGATTCAAAAATAGCTATTACGAAAAGAACAAAAAGGATTAAGTTGTTGAATCAAAACCGATAAATACAGGAAATTAAGAAAATAAAACAGAGGATTCTGGTTTTGACTTAAAGATAGCAGACATTTTGAAAAGAAACATAGGATTAGGATTTTTATTCAAAAATAGGAGGCATTAACAAAAGAAAACATAGGATTATAGTTTTGATACCAAAATAATACACATTCCAAAATGAAACCATAGGATTATGGTTTTGATTCACAATTAGCAGACATTCAGAAAAAGAAAGAGATGATGAGATTTTGATTGAAAAGTAAGAGATATTTTGAAAAGAAAACATAGGTTAGTGTTTTATTCGACACTGATAAACATGAGACAATAAGGAAAAAAACATAATATTAGGTTTTTTGATTGCAAGGGACAAGAGACGTTTGCGAAATAAAAACATAGAATTAGGGTTTTGATTCAAAACTTATGATTCAAAAATAGTAGACATTTCGAAAAGAAACCATAGGATTAAAGTTATGATTCAAAAATAGCAGAAATTCCAAAAAGAAAACATAAAGATTAGGTTTTTCATTGAAAAATAGGAGCAATCTGAAATGAAAAGGTAAGATTAGGGTTTTGATTAAAAAATTATGAGACAATATAAATAGAAAATATACGAATATTGTTTTGATTAAAAAATAACAGACATTTCAAAAAGAAAAGAAATGATTAGGTTTTTAAGTCAAAATAGATAAATAGGAGACATTAAGAAAACTAAAGTTAGGATTCGTGTTTTGCTTGAAAGATAAGGGGCATTCAGAAAAGAAAACATAGGATTAGAATGTTTTATTCAAAAATGAGAGCCATTACAAAAAGAAAACATAGGATTAGGGTTTTCCATTTAAAAAATGAGACATTTTGAAAAGAAAAGATAGGATCAGGGCATAAATTGAAAATTAGGAGATGTTACTATAAGAAAACGTAGGATTAAGGTTTTGATTAAAAACCAATAAATAAGGAACATTTCCAAAAAAACAAACTATTAGGGTCTTTGATTTAAAAATAGTAGAGATTTCCAAAAGAAAACTAAGATTAGGGTTTTAGTTCAAAAATAGGAGCCATTCTGAAATGAAAACATAAGATTGAGGTTCGATTCAAAAATAGGAGAAATTTTGAAAAGTAAACATACGATTAGGGTTCAAATAAAAAATAGAAGACATTCTAAAAAGAAATATAGGATTTTAATTTTGGTTGAAAAATAAGAGCCATTCCAAAAATAAAACATAGGATTAGGGTTTTGAGTCAAAACCGATAAATAAGACGCATTCCAAAAGAAAACATAGAATTCGTGTTTTGATTGAAAAATAGGTGCTGTTGTGAGAAGAAAACATAGGATTATGGTTTTGATTCTATAATATGAGACATTCGAAAAGAAAACATAGGATTAGGGCTTTGATTGAAATATAGTAGGTATTCCGGAAAGAAAACATAGGATTAGGGTTTTGATTGAAAATAGGAGACATTCCTCTACGAAAACATAGGATTTGTATTTTTATTGAAAAATAGAAGACATTACTATAAGAAAATATAAGATAAGGGTTTTGAATGAAAAATGAGAGACATTACTGTAATAAAACATAGAATTATAGTTTTGATTAAAAACCAAAAAAAAGAGTACATTTCCAAAAGAAAACTAAAAATTATTGTTTTTATTCAAAAATAGGAGACATTATGAAAAGAAAAAACAGAATTAGTGTTTTGGTTGAAAAGTATGAGGCATTCTGAAAAGAAAACATAGGATCGGTGTTTTGATTCAAATATAGTAGGCATTGCAGACATTGCCTTAAGAAAATATAAGATTAGAGTTTTGATTAAAAAATAGGTGGTATTACAAGAAAATAAACATAGGATTACGGTTTTGATAAAAAAATATGAGACATCAAGAAAATAAACATACGATTCAGGTTTTGTTTTCAAAATAGGAGACATTCCAAAATGAAAAAAATAGGATTAGGGTTTTTATTCAAATATAGTAGGTATTTTGAAAAGAAAGATAGGATTAGGGTTTTGATTAAAAACATAATATACATTACATTTGAAAAAGAAAACGTAGGGTTAAAGTTTTGATTAAAAAATAATAGCCATTACGAAAAGAAACTATAGGATTCTGGTTTTGATTGAAAAATATGAGACATTCCAAAATGAAAACATAGGATTAGGGTTATGATTAAAAAATAGCCAATATTCTGAAAAGAAAATAAAGGATTAGGGCTTTTAATTCAAAACTAAAAAAAAAAGAGATAATCCAAAAAGAAAACAAAGGATTAGGGTTTCGATTCAAAAATGAGAAAATTACTACAAGAAAACATAGGATTATGGTTTAATTGAAAATATATAAGCCATTGAAAAACATAAGTTTAGATTTTTTATTCAAAACTAAAAAATAGGTTTTTGATTCAAATATAGTAGGCATTCCTTTAATAAAACATAGGATTACGGTTTTGATTGAAATATAGTTGACATTCTAAAAATAAACATAGGGTTATGGGTTTTGATTTAAAATACAAATCCTTTGTTTTCTTATATAAATGTCTCCTATCAAAATTAGGGATTTTAATTATAACCCTAATTTTGTCATTCTTAAAAGAAAACATAGGAATAGGACTTTGATTCGTAAAATGAGACATTCTAAAATGAAAACAAATTATTAGTGTTTTGATTCAAAACTGAAATATAGGACACATTTCGAAAGGAAAACCTAGGATTATGGTTTTGATTTCAAACAAGTAGACATGTCGAAAAAAAAAAGGATTAGTTTTTGATTGAAATATTGGAGTCATTTTGAAAAGAAAAAATAGATTAGGGTTTTGAATCAAAACTAATAAATAGGTAATATTAAGATAATAAAATAAAGGATTCAGGTTTTGAGAGAAAGATAGGAGACATTCGATAAGTAAAATATACGATTAGATTTTTGATTGAAAGATGGAAGATATTTTTTAAAGAAAACATAGGATTAGGGTTCAGATTCAAATATAGTAGTCATTCTGAAAAGAAAACAATGGATTACAATTTTGATTAAAAAATTAGGAGACATTACTATAAAAAAAACATAGGAGTAGGGCTTTGAATGGGATTTGATTACAAAATTAAAAAAATAGGAGACATTCCAAAAGTAAAACATAGGATTCGGGGTTTGATTTAAAACCAAAAGAAATAAATCATAAAATAGGAGACATTAGTATGAGAATGCATAAAATTATGGTTTCGATTCAAGATAAGCTGACACTCTGAAAAGAAAACATAGGATTAAATTTTTGATTCAAAACCAAAAAAAATAAATAAATATCCCTAAAAGAAAATATAGGATTTTCATTTTGACCCAAAATAAAAAAAAGGTAACATTCTAAAAAGAAAACATATGATTAGGGTTTTGATTCAAAAAAAGAAGACATTCCGAGAAGAAACAACAGGACTAGGTTTTTGGTCAAAAACTGAAATATAGGTGACAGTCAGAAAAGAAAACATATGAATAGGGTTTTAGTTGAAAAATAGGAGATATATTGAATGAAAAATATAGTATTAGGGTTTAGAATAACAAATAGGAGACATTCTGAAAAGGCAGCAAAGTATTAGCATTTTGTTTCAAAACTAGAAAATGGAGACATTCCGAAAAGAAAACATAGAATTATTATTTGATTTAAAAATAGGAGACATTTGGAAAAAAAACGTAGGATTAGGGTTTTGATTCAAAAGTAAGAAACATATAAATATGATACATTAAAAAAAACATAGAATTAGTGTTTTGATTGAAAAATAAGCGACATTGTGAAAAGAAAACAAATGATTAGGGTTCTAATTTAAAAATAGGAGACATTCCGAAAAGAAAATATAGGAGTATAATTTTTACGCAACAATAGGAGTCATTCCAAAAAAGAATACATACAATTAGGGTTTTGATTAAATAATAGCAGCCATTAGAATTAGGGTTTTGATTCAAAAAAATGAGCCATTAGAAAAGAAAACAAAGGATTCAGATATTGATTCAAAACAAAAAAAATAGGAGACATTCAGAAAAGAAAAGATAGGATTATGGGGTTGTTTCAAAACGAGCAGACATTTTGAAAAGAAAAGAAAGGATTAGGTTTTCATTCTAAAATAGGACACATTCACGAGAGATAACATAGGTTAGGGTCTTGATTCAAAATTGATAAATAAGAGACATTAAGGAAAGAAAACATAAGATTATGGTTTTGTTTCAAAAAGAGCAGATATTCCGAAAACAAAAGAAAGTATTAGGTTTTCGTTTAAAAATAGGACACATTATGGAGAGATAACATAGGTTGGGGTCTTGATTCAAAACTGATATATAGAAGACATTTAGAAAAGAAAACATATTATTCAGTTTTTGTTTGCAAAATGGGAGATATTGCGTAAAGAAAACATAGGATTAGAGTTTTGATTCAATTATAATAGGCATTTAGAAAATAAAACATATGATTAGGGTTTTGATGAAAAATAGTAGGTATTACTAAAAGAAAACATATGATTAGGGTTTTGATTGAAAAATAGGAGACATTACTATAAAAAAACATATAATTAGGGTTTTGATTCAAAAATAGCAGACATTCTGAAAAGAAAACATAGGATTAGGGTATTGATTGAAAAACTAGGGACATTCCGAAAAAGACATACAATTGTTATTTTGATTTAAAAATAGCAGACATTCCCAAAAGAAAACATAATATTACGGTTTTGATTTAAGAATAGGAAGCATTCACAAAAGAAAAACCTATGATTAGGGTTTTGATTAAAAAATAGTAGACATTATAATAAGAAAACATAGGATTAGGGTTTTGATTTATAAAAGTAGACATTCCTAAAAAAAACATAAGATTAGGGTTGTGATTGAAAAATAGTAAGCATTCCTAAAATAGAAAATAGGATTAGGGTTTTGATTAAAAATTTGAGACAATCAGAAAAGAACCCATCGGGTTAAGGTTTTGATTAAAAATTACCCGAGATTTCAAAAACAAAAGATAGGATTAGCGTTTTAATTCAAAAAATTGGGATATTCGAAAAAGTAAACAAAGTATTAGGGTTTTATTTTAAGGGCTTGTTTGGCCCAAAATAAAAAAATATGGCATAATTTTATTACGTAGGAAGTGCAAGTAATTATTACAGAAATTGTCACATATTTTATTCTTTCAAAATGAGTGTTTGGTTAAAAAAATAAAAAAAAATTACGAAGACTAGCGATCGACGACCGGACCGCCGGTGGCCGGTCATCGAAGTCGGCCTGACCATTTGTGGACCATCGGCCGATGGGCGGACCACAGGTGACCGGTCATTGGAGGCCAGCCGGTAGGTGACCAAACCGCCGGTGCACCGGTGGCCAGCCTCCAGAAGTCTGCCGGACCATTGGTGGACAACTGCCGTGTTACCTGAGGCCGGCTGGACTAGCGGCCGGTCACCGAAGGCCTGACGGTGGCCGTTCACCGGAGATTGGCGGGACCGTCGATAGACCAATGGTTGGTGGTTGGATCAAACAGAAGAGAGAATTTTTGCAATGAGAAAATATTCCACCCTTACTAGAATATTTTTTATGCCACATTACCTATATTATCCCAAAATTTTATACTTTAAAATAAGTACCCAAAAACTAATCTGGCATAATTCTCAGAAAATATTAAATTATGCCATATTGTACGGATTATGCATAATTTCTTGCCTATTCAAACAGGCCCTAAAACTAGAAAATATGACACATTCCAAAAAGAAAATAAAGGATTAGGGTTTTGATTCAAACATTGTATGAATTCTAAAATCACCGGATTTGAATTTTTATTGAAAAATAGGAGGCATTACTATAAGAAAACATAGGATTAGACATTTGAGTCAAAAATAGCAGACATTCTGAAAAAAAAACCATAGGATTAGGGTTTTGATTGAAAAATATGAGACATTTCAGAAAAGAAATCATAGTGTTAGGGTTTTACCTGAAAAATAGGAGACATATTTAAAACAAAACATAGGGTTAGGGTTTAGGTTAAAAAATATGTGACATTCTGAAAAGGCATCCAAAGATTAGGATTTTCATTCAAAACATAAAAATAGGAGACATTTCGAAAAGAAAAAATAGAATTATGGTTGGATTCAAAAATAGGAGACAATCTGAAAAGAAACATTGGATTAAAAAATAACAGACATTTCAAAAATAAAATATAGGATTAGGGCTTTAATTGAAAATTGATAAATAGAAGACATTCCGAAAACAAAACATAGACTTAATGTTTTGATTGAAAAATAGCAGACATACACAAAAAAAAGATAGGATTTGGGTTTTGATTCGGCAAAATGAGACATTTCTAAAAGCAAACATAGGACTAGGCTTTTGCTTTAAAAAATAGCAGGCATTCTGAAAAGAAAAAAAGGATTAGGTTTTTGATCGAAAAATAGCACAAATTTTGAAAGAAAACATAAGATTAGGGTTTTGATTCAAATAGATTAGGCATTCCGAAAAAAAAACATATGATTAGGGTTTTGATTGAAAATTAGGAGGCATGACTATAATAAAACATAGGATTAGGGGTTTGAATGGAAAATAGGAGATAGTACTATAGGAAAACATAGGATTAGGGTTTTTGATTTCAAAAATATTAGTCATTCAAAAAGGAAAACATAGGATTAGGGTTTTGATTTAAAATAGGAGCCATTCCGAAAAAAAATAATTAGGATTAGGGTTTTGATTGAAAAGCAAGTGACATTACGAAAATAAAACATAGGATTATTGTTTTGATTCAAAAAGAGCAGACATTCCCGAAAGTAAACATAAGATTAAAGTTTTGATTAAAAAATAGTATTCATTACAAAAAATTAAAACTTAGGATTAGGGTTTCGATAAAAAGTTTGAGGCATTACGAAAAAAAACAAATGATTATTGTTTTGATTCATGGATAGCATGCATTTCCAAAAGAAAACATAATATTAGGGTTTTGATTCAAAAATTGGAGGCATTCCAAAAACAAAACGTAAGATTCACATTTTTATTCAAAAAAAGTAGGCATTATGAAAAAAAAACATAGCATTAGGATTTTGAATAAAAATTTGCAGAGATTCCGAAAACAAAAGATAGGATTATATTTTTGATTCAACCAAATAAGACATTCTAAAAAGAAAACAAAGGATTTGGTTATTGATTCAAAACTAAAAAATAGGAAACATTTCTAAAGCAAAAATTAGGATTTGGGTTTGGATTAAAAAATAGCAGTTATTCTGAAAGGAAAAGAAAGGATTAGGATTTTTATTGAAAAATAAAAGGAGTTCCTAAAAAAACAAGGGTTAGGATTTTGTTTCAAAATAGATAAATAGGTGACATTAAAAAAAAAACATAGGATTTGGGTTTTGATTGAGAAGTTGGAGACATTCCCAAAAGAAAACTTATGATAAGAGTTATGACTAAAATATAGTTGGAATTTTGAAAGAAAACATAGGATCAAGTTTTTGATTCAAAAATAGTAGACATTCTAAAAAAAACATACGATTAGGGTTTTGATTCAAAAATGGCAAACATTCACAAAAGAAAACATAGTATTACGGTATTGATATAAAAATAGCGGACATTTACAAAATAAAACATAGGAATAGGGTTTTGAATCCAAAATAGTATCCATTCCGAAAAGAAAATATAGGATTTAGGTTTCAATTGAAAAATATGTGACATTTCGAAAAGAAAACATAGGATTATTGTTTTGATTAAAAAAACAAGACATTACGAAAAGAAAAGATAGGATTAACTTTTTGAATCAAAACTAATAAATAGAATACATTAATAAAAAAAAACATAGGATTAATGTTTTTATTGAAAGATCTAAGACATTCCGTAAATAAAACATAAGATTAGGGTTTTGATTCAAATATAGTAGCCATTTCGAAAAGAAAACAAAGGATTAGGGTTTTGATTCAAATCTAGTATGTATTCTGAAACAAAAATATAGGATTAGGATTTTGATTAAAAAAAATAGTAGACATTCCGAATAAAAAACATATGATTAGGGTTTTGCTTAAAAAATAACAGTCATTTCCAAAAATAAACATAGGATTAGGGTATTGATTCAAAAATAGGAGCCATTATGAAATGAAACCATAGGATTAGAGGTTTTGAGTTAAAAAATGTGACATTACGAAAAAACATTTAGGATTATTGTTTTGACTTAATTATAGCACGATTATCGGAAAAGAAAAGAAAGGATTAAGTTTTGAATCAAAACTAATAAATAGGGGACATTAAGAAAAGCAAAAACATAGGATTTTGGGTTTAATTAAAAAATAGGAAACATTCTGAAAAGAAAAAGTAGGATTAGGTTTCTTATTAAAAAATGGGTGCCATTATGAAAAAAACATAGAATTAGAGATTTATTTAAAAAAATGAGACATTACGAAAAGAAAACATACTATCAGGATTTTGATTAAAAATAGGAGATATTACTACAACAAAATATTGGATTGGTTTTTTCATTAAAAATTGATAAATAAGGGATCTTTTCAAAAAGAAAAACATAGGCTTAGGGTTTTATTCCAAAATAGCAGACATTCTCAAAAAAAAACATAATATTTGGGTTTTGATTCAAAAATAGTATCCATTCCAAAAAGAAAACATAGGATTAGGCTTCGATATAAAATTAGGAGACATTCTGAAAAGAAAATATATGATTAGGGTTTTAATTCAAAAATAAAAAGACATTCTTTAGAGAGAAGAAAGGATTAGGTTTTGATTAGGATTAGGGTTTTGATTAAATCATAGGAGACATTCCAAAAAGAAAATACAAGATTATGGTTTTCATTCAAAAAGGAGGCATTGATAAAAGAAAACTTTGGATTATTATTCCGAAAAAAAAAATATATTATTAGGATTTTAATTCAAAAATAGGAGACCTTCCAAAAAGAAAGTTTAGTATTAGGGTTTTGGTTCAAATATAATATGCATTCCATAAAGAAAACAAAGGATTAAGGTTATGATTAAAAAAGAAGAGACATTACTGTAACAAAACATAGGATTAGGTTTTGAATAAAAAATGGGATACATTACTTTAAAAAAACATAGGATTAGTGTTTTGATTGAAAAATAGTAGACATTCCGAAAAGAAAACCAAGGATTAGTGTTTGATTGAAAATATGAGACATTTAAAAGATAAAAAATAGGATCAGGTTTTTGATTGAAAGATAGGAGACATTACTATAATAATACATATGATTAGGGTTTTGATAAAAACAAAAAAATGGGGGAAATTTCAAGAGGAAAACATAAAAATTGATTTTTTCATTAAAAAATAGTAGATATTCATAATAGAAAAAAATATATAATTAGTGTTTTGATTAAAAAATAGGAGCCATTCCAAAAGAAAAAAAGGATTACGATTTTGATTTGAAAATAGATACATTACTATAATAAAACATAGAATTAGTGTTTTGATTCAAAAATACTAGATATTTCAAAAAAACAATGGGATTAGGGTTTCGATTGAAAAATATGAGACATTTTGAAAAGAAGAAATATAAGATTAGGGTTTTGATTCAATCATAGGAGACATTCCAAAAAGAAAATACAAGATTATGGTTTTGATTCAAAGAGGAGGCATTGATAAAAGAAAACGTTGGATTATTATTCCCAAAAAAAAAATATATTATTAGGATTTTAATTCAAAAATAGGAGACCTTCCAAAAAGAAAGTTTAGTATTAGAGTTTTGGTTCAAATATAATATGCATTCCATAAAGAAAACATATGATTTGGGTTTTGATTGAAAAATATGATACATTACTATAAGAAAACATAGGATTATGGTTATGATTAAAAAATAAGAGACATTACTGTAAGAAAAACATAGGATTAGGGTTTTGAATAAAAAATGGGATACATTACTATAAAAAAACATAGGAATAGTGTTTTGATTGAAAAATAGTAGACATTCCGAAAAGAAAACCAAGGATTAGTGTTTGATTGAAAATATGAGACATTTAAAAGATAAAAAATAGGATTATGTTTTTGATTGAAAGATAGGAGAAATTAGTATAATAATACATATGATTAGGGTTTTCATAAAAACAAAAAAATGGAAGAAATTTCAAGAAGAAAACATAAAAATTAATTTTTTCATTAAAAAATAGTAGACATTCATAATAGAAAAAATATATAATTAGTGTTTTGATTAAAAAATAAGAGCCCTTTTTAGAAAAA
>NC_052490.1:7591251-7625155 GCF_009730915.1 Dioscorea cayenensis subsp. rotundata
GGAAAAGTAAACAAAGTGACACAACAAAGCAAACTAACAACAAACCAAAATATAGTAGGGGACTCCCTTTGCTAACTCAGTACCAGACTGAAAACGAAAATAAGTAAAAATAAGTCTAAAAGAAGCAATGCTGTGGTAATAAAGTTTGATCATTCTCTGTATGCTCAATGTCACCAGAAAAACAGAGGAACCGGATATAACATGATCTGTGAGATGTTGTAGGCTTGTTCCGAACCACAAAATGCTGGGATGCTCAACTTGTAACAATAAATCATCCTCTTGAGGAATGTCGGGGGCCATAGGATGCTGAAGAGTGGTGATGCCCATCATTTGCAAGCTATAGAGTGTGAAAGGATTCAGGCCACCCACAAGAGTCATGCTAGCCATGCATCCGAAGAGACCCATGTCTCGAATAAGACAGGTGACAAATAGACTAGCAAAAATCATGTGCTTACGAGTGTCAATAGCCTTATGCAGCAGAGAAGTGGCGACGACAATCCAATGTGGAGGTGAACTTGAGCCTACATGCTTACTATGTAATGGAATTTTGGTAAAGAGATGTTACCGGTGGAGCGGTTCTGGCTTGTAAGGGTACCACTCAGTAGAGCATGGACAAAGCAGAGTGCGCATGACTTAAGTGATGTGGTACTGGTGCTACTCGGGCAAAATGGGCTATTGCAATTACTCAAGTGCTGCCAACTAATATCCAGACACTCCCTAAGTGGGTAAGAGGAAGGCAAACTGAGATATTCCTCAGTGAGAGTGTAATCCGAAGTATACAGGCCGAGGAAAAATGGAAACTCTGTGTAGCTCAGATGATAAGCTTGTCCTCCAAGTGTGAAAGAAATGGTGCGAGCCTTGTCCCAACGATCATCGCATGGAAGACGCTTGAAAGTGGATAGAAACTTGAGAGTCAGCTCATGATAGACTGGCTCATTTATAGCCAGGACCTGACGCCAGGAAACAAAATGAAGTAGTTGTTTAACATCAGTGCGTAACCCACACGATTGCAATGCTTTTTCCAATCATGTGAAATAGGTTTTAAGAGAAATCGCATCTCTATTCTGTATTCGGATTAGGGGTAATCTCTTTGCAAGAAGATTGACCTATTTAAGAAATTATTGTCAATCCACATTGAAATTTCACAAAGTGCAAAATGATCATGTGGTGACTGGATCAACATTATACTAAGTCAGTTACTATTCATCATTGCAAAAGGGGTTTAGTATACTTTAGAAAATCTCTCGGTTCAAATAGGATTGCATGATTAGACAACATTTATATGAAACTTATAAAACTTTAGAGGAATTCTATGCCAGAGCATCCCATTTCCCCTTGCTCGATTTGCCCCTACTTAGTTCCTGTCATCAGTTTTACTTTAGTGTCGTTGCCTTTGTTCGACTTTGTTACCTACTCTTGCTTTACGTTAGATAGTAGGGCGAACGTTAGTACTAGTATTCACTAGTTCCTCTTTTGATCGACAACCTTACTTTTAAGCACACTATATTATTTGATCGGGTACATTTACATTTCAAAGATGACATTATATATATATATATTAATACTTACCAGAATTCTGGGTTCTCTCTAAAACTAAATGAGAAATTATAAAGTTATTTTCTTAGAGTTCAAGATTATATATATATATATATTAATATTAATATTTTTTATGTATAAAAATTAATTATGTTAGTGAGTTTTGGTGCATTGGGAAAGAGATATTTCTCTGAATCAACAACAACATTTCTATCTCTTTGGCTAGTATTAACTTGATTAGACTTTTCTTGTAAGTTGTAATCCCAAAAAATAAGCACTTAGTGTGTCCTCGAGTGCCCGACAAGAGGGTCACAAACTCACAACCTCACGGGAACACACCTTGCTAGGGAGGATGGATGGCCCGGAAGCAGTTGAGTAGTATGGTGCGTGGAGGAATAGCGGAGGAAAGGGGTTAGGGAAGGGGGATGGTGGGAGTCTTGGGGCAACAGGCTCCATTGACCCCACTGGCGACAAGGGGCGTCCATCTCCTGCCCCCTCTACCCCGCTTGCATTGACATGAAATGGAGATGATGAAATCTCCTTGAGGTAGTAAAGTTACCTAGACCATTCGAATGAAGAAAACAAATTCAGAAAGATGGAAAAACTAAGTGTATATGATGTAGTGCATGCTTGAGATCAAATCCATATGAAACTCTACAATAAATAAATAAGCCACAATGACATATAACTGATAACGCCCCTTTCGGGTGACCCGCAAGTGCACGGGTTTGTCGAAATAATAAATCCCAAGTGAGTGGGGTATCGTATCCACAGAGAGTAGGGAATAAAAATACCTAAATTACTACTTAACCAAGTGAAAATGAATAATGATTGTGTTGATAAGATATGATATAAATAGAAATAAAAGGAACAAGAATGAGAGGCACAAGTAAGTGAGAGTTAAGGCAATCGATAGAAATGGGGTACTCGGACAATGCTCCCCCTAAGACTTTTGCTTCAAGTGCAAAACCTACCATTATACTTTCTAAATAATGCTCAATGAGTTGTGGAAATCCTAAAGCACACGGTCCCAAACCTAAGGTCAACCGTGACTAACACTACACTATGTCCCAGTGGAAAAATGGCTCAGTCTCAAAACCTCGCACTGCACAAAGTTGTATAGAGTTCTAGGGATTCCAAGTGATAAACCCTATTCCTATGTGTAGATCTAACCCTTTGGTCCAGGCGAAAGACCCCTAAATATAATTAAGCCCAGATACTAAGGCCACTTCGACGCTTCACTCTGTTGCTCATGCAATTATGCCCCAGCGGAGTTCATCCCTTAGCACTTCACTCTATTATAACCGCAAAGAACTCTAGGAAATGGAGGTAGGATAAATCATACCTCAGGGGAAAGGCGATGCTCTGTTGCCTCTCGACTCACCCTCTCAATCGCTGCAATCTAGCTTTGTTTAACCCTCATGGCGTGTCAGCCATCTACAAAGATTACCAATATTGACTCTCAACCCTAGTGTCAATCTAAGGGAGAAATTATTCAACAAGCATTCAAGATTGGAACTCAAATAAAAGCATCAATTAAGGAAAGTATAATGGAAAGTCAATGAAACAATCACATCCTAGGGTTTACAAAATCCAAGTACCCACTAGGGGGTTTAGCTCTCCATGGAGCACAATACAATCAACAATGAAATCGAAAGTAAAGATAAGAAATCTATAGGAAAACCCCCTCGGTATTCATGTCGATGGTCTTGTGGAGTAGCCTCATCTTCTCCAAAGGTCCCCTTGTCCTGCCTAGGGCACATCTCGCCAGATCGGTGGCGAGGAAAGCTCTCCCAATAATCTTCTTCCAAGTGAAGTTCGGCGTCAAATCCAGAGAACCACTCCAAAGACGTGCCAAAAGCCTCTCGAAACCCTAGACGATGGCCTCTCAAAAGATGGAGAAAAGTTGGAGAGAAGGGGGAAAGAAAATCCCCAAAATCGGGCTGAATTGCGGGTTAAATAGGGCTGGAATCGGGTATCCACATGCCCCTGTGGATTTTCCACACTAGCCTGTGGAAGTTCTACACAGACGAGGATAATTTTCACACGCCCGTGTGGATTCTCTCGAAATATGATTTTTCAGCCGGTTATGAATAGTAACTGCTGCTGTACTCCTTCGAAACACTGCCAATTCCACACTTTTCATCGAGGTAACATAAACGGGCAGACGTTTATGCTGTAGTTCACAACTCTTCTTCAATCAAAAGCCTCGTTGGTGTAGATCTTGCTATCAATACACAAGTCAGGATAATTAAATGTGACTTCTTTCATGCCCTTCCAACTTATTGTAATGGCTTTAATACATGGAGCTTGGCACACATTCCTGTATCTTAGAGCCCACTTGTGTCTTCACGTTTGTTCCTTCCAAGATTCCACCAAATAGTGCGTTCACGATATACTTTTGGCTTCTTTTGTTAATGCTTAGCTTCATAACCCTACATGCGCAAAAGAACACAAATACACATGTAGTGGCGTTTAAACCTAATAAAAATAATGCTCATCATAAGGAAAGAACACTTCGCATTCGTAACACACAAGCACTCATCAAACTTCCCCACACATAAGCTTTTGCTTGTCCTCAAGCAAAGAAATAAAACATTGAGCATAGAAGAAGGAAAAATTGAAAGTGCTCGGCCTTAAGTTCACAAAAGCATGCAATGGAAGCATTCTACAAGTAAGGAAAATTTTAACACTAAATACGAAAAAATCAATGCTCTAGCTAAAAGCTTGAATTAAAAAGGACAATAAACCCGAGATCGTGTAAGTGTGTGTAAACTCACTCAAGTAAACCCAATGTATACTCCTCAATGTTCCAAGTATAACGGACTTATTTATCTACACAACATAACAAAGTAAAGAGATGGTAGTAGCTTCACACATCCTCTAAGGTAGTCCTTTCGAAGTAGCCGCTAAGGTGGCTTTCACACTTTCGAGGTGGTAGTTTTTTTCTACCGGGGTGGTAGCTCTCACTCAACCTATGAGATAGCTCTTTCTCTTACTAAGGCATTAATTGTATCTGACTTATGAGAGTAGATTCAAACTTTATAGGTGGTAGCTCTTTTTACCCCAAATGCACAACTAAACCATATATTTTCTTATTTTTTTTCAACAAAATAGAACAAGAAACAAGACTAATTAGACTCTTAAATATCGAATTTGAGTTTCCAAAAGAGTTTCATGAGGGAGTGGTGCAACAAGTGTCAATCGGGCCAAAATTTGTCGAAATTCAAGTAAAAACTAGAGCATGAGAACATTCAATGTTAAAAACTCTCCTAGACTTAAAAATACAAACATTACAAATAAGGTGAATAGCCAATGGCTACGTGGGCATGTATGTCAATCAAAACTTGTGTAAAAGACATGTGCAAAGTGAACTCCCTCCCCCACACACACACACTTAAGATGTATATTGCCCTCAATGTACACATGCAAGCACCATAGAAAGTATAGCAATCAAGAAAAATATTTGGGAGTGGGCAATCAAAACAATACTGCCTTGACTCCTAGTGTTGTGTTTGAGTGGCCAATCAATGTACACACACGGCCCACATTGGCAGTGTCCATGACTAGTTCTCAATTCCAATACTGATAAGACCATTTGCACACATACACAAGGCGGTTCAATGAAGCTTAATAAACAAAAATGAATTGAATATATAAAAGATAGAGCAATGAAATTCAACTCAAACAAAAATAAAAGATAAACTTAGAAGGAGGATCCGTTCTGAGTGTACAAGTCCAAAATGAAATGCAAAAGTAAAGAAGAGAAAGATGAGTCAAGTGTCGGTGTCGTCTAGTGTCGGCTTTGCTGCAGCCCCTGTTTGTGCTAGGTCGAATGGTGCCAGTGGAGATAAAGATGGTGATGCTGGCGGGGTCTGAGGGGTCCGCGTAATAGATGGAGATGACAAGTTATACTCTAGGATCTGCTGTAGAATGTTAAACCGTGCCATGAACTCTGTGCGGTGTGCAGCCTGTACCGCATGGAACGTGGTGGAGAAACAATACAGGCCGGTGGTGGTTCCTGTGGTGCATGAGGTACCTTCGACTTCCTCTGTTCAGGCTGAGGCTCCTATAATGGTTGAGATCCTTCAATACCGTCCCCGTCTTTCTCAGGCCTCTCAGGGTCAGGTATAATCAAAACATGCACCACTAGCCCATACCTGGGAAGCATACAAGGGAGTGGGTATGATCACCTTCTCAGCCCCTCTGATAGCACCAATTAGGCCCATGCCCATAATAAGCCTCGTAATGTAAGGGCCAGCGAATAAGGCGCTGATCCTGGCATATTGTCCCTAATGTCTCCGATACTCAGCCACTATATGTCCTAGATGAACTAGTTCATTCCGCACCATGGAATACAAATACAACAACTCCTGCCTGCTCAAAACTCCAGTGCTGTCACCATGACCATTCACAGATCTGCTCAGGACAGCATGCATATATCTTTAACTTGGCCGAGATAGACAAGTCACCTTTGAAACCCCTGGCTCATACTGACGACCGCCACATAGTACTCGATATGCGTGCTGAGCAGTCAAACTATCGGGGTAGTCTCTAGGAAGTTGCTCATACTCCTATGTGGTAGTGAATTCCTCCTCGTATGACCCCAATCGGATCGAGAACTATATAACGCTCATACTATAATGATGTTCGGATACTTTGAACTATTTGTCATCACCACTATCGAAACTGGAGTACGATTTGTCAACCTCAAATGATGCAAGAACTTCCAGTGTCGGTATATGGATAGTAGGATCACGAATAATCAATAGTCAGTGCCAACTGCCCACGTCCAACATCTTGTTAACTTCATCTGCAATCTCCTCGGCAAAATCTATTTGTCGCACAACACTTGAATCCGGAAACCGTGTTTGACCAAAGTTTAGCTAGGACAGACGGTCAAATCGAGCGTAGTGCTTGGAGATGTCAAACTCTACATGCTCGGGTTCAGAGGAGTGCTCTCGGGGTGCTTTCAATCATGCTTCTTTGATCTGGGGGTCAAATCTGAAAAATTAAAACATAAAATCGATCAAAAGAATTCAAAAATTAATTCTGCATAATTCCACACAGTCATGTAGGATTTCCACACGTCCGTGTGGATCCACGGGGTGTGAAAACTGCACAGCCGCGGCCCACTAAACCAAACATACACCTTTTGTGTCATTTTTAAGTTTATTCTAAGCATGCATAAACCTTATAAACATAGAAATGAAGCAACATTCATCATTTTAATCGATTAAAATCAATTTATGGCGAAGAAAAGAGGAATTAAGGGTTAACCGATAGATAACGATAAAAACCTTCGAATTCGGCCGAAAATTCAAGTAAAACACGTCAAGATCAACGGTGCGAGATTGGGAGAGTAGTGCAGAGTGTTCTCTGAGTGATTGGGAGTGTAAGAATGAATAATCTCAAAGGGCTTTTAAACAAATTCCGCGGCTTTTGTGTTTATGTACATTCACACCGACTTGTGGAAATTACCCACGCCCGTGTGACTCCACAAGAGAGACCAATAGGGGCAGACGCACGCCCCTATGTGCTCCCGGGAAAACACTCTTTGCCTCTTTACGCAACAATACGGGCTTGTGAAAATTCCCCACGCCAGTGCGCCCGACCCACAGGGGCATCTCCATGCCCCTGTGGCTCTTCTATCCAACCGAGAGAATTCTCTAAGTGTTTCCCACGCCCGTGCGTAATTGCCACACGGGCGTGGAACTTCACAGGGCCTGTTAACAGTGGCAAATGCATGCCCCTGTGTATTCTCGGGATGGAAAGGAGCTCATCTGTAGAGATCCACACGGGCGTGCGGAAATGACCCACGCCCGTGTGTTTATCACAAGATCATCCACAGCGGTGAGTCCACGCCCATGTGTCTTCTCAGGAAAAATGCTAAGTCTTTGCAGCATGACACACGCCCGTACGAAAATTACCCACGGCTGTGTGAAATTCACAAGGTCATTCAGAGGGGCGAGTCCACGCCCCTGTGCCATCTCTAGATGAGCTCCGAACAAGAACGCACGTCGTGTGGAAATTCACACGGGCACGTGTTTTCTCTGGACACTTAGAAACTTTGCAGGCTCTGCAGAAAATTCCTGAACACAAATAAACACTCAGAGCCTGCCAAACAATGCAATTTTAACCAAAGAAAACATGAAAAACATGCCTCAAACGACCAAGATTCTTCACCACACACGATTAGGCACATGATAACACCACAATATCCATGAGAAAATCACAAAAAAAGCATCTAAGAATCAAGACATCAACATTTAAAGCCTTATTCATGCAAACACTAAACTAAAAACTAGGAAAATAGTAAAGACTAGGGTTGCCTCCCAAGAAGCGCTTGTTTAATGTCACTTAGCTTGGCATACCTTGTCTTACCTCACGGGGGTTCATGGACGAAGGTATCCCTCTTACCCATGACTTGGAAGCACGATGAACATAGTCTTTTGAAGGTAGAGGGGGAGTTGTTGGGCTTGTTACCACTTGAAGGTCCGTCACTCTTACTCCATTCTTGTGCATCCCCAACAGCCTTATGGAGTTTCTTGTGGTGTCTCCTTGCCCTCTTCATCTTCTGGAGCAACTTTCTTCATAAATGGCCAAGGTAGATGGTACTTCTTCCTCTAGACCAAGCATCATTACTTCATCATTCTCCACCTCTTGGTCTAGAAACCCCTCATACAGGTCTAGATTCAACATTTCCTGCACATATTCATCAATTATCTCATTAGTAGTGTCAAGAAAATACATAGTATCATCAAAGTCAAGAGAATGTCACATGGCTTCACTGAGTCGGTATGTAAGTTTGTCATCTCCAACCCTCACTGCCAACTTCCCACCGTCCATGTCGATCAATGCCTTGGAAGTGCGAAAAGAATGGCCTACCAAGTATCAAAGGAACATCTACATCCTCGTCGATGTCCAACATTACGAAGTCTACCGGAAATATGTACTTGTCCACCTTGACAAGCACTCCTTCATTGATGTCCCTCGGGTGTCTCACTGTTCAGTCCGCCAATTGCAATGTCATCTGAGTGGGCCTAGGCTCTCCCAAGCCTAACTTCTGAAAGAACGAGTATGGCATGACGTTGATACTAGCCATTGAATTCGCCAATGCCATCTCTTCACCCAAATTGCCAATGTTGCATGTAATCACAAAGCTTCCGGGGTCTTTCTTCTTGTTCGGCATATTCTTTTGCAACACCGCCAAACAAGAGGCATCTAAGATCACCGATGCACTCTCTTCCAACTCCTCTTGTTGGTCAAAAGATCTTTTAAAAACTTAGCATACCAAGGCATTTGAGATAATGCCTCCACAAAAGGAATGTTGATGTGTAATTGCTTAAATAGACCAAAGAACTTCTTGTATTGCTCATCAGTTTGGTTGTTCTCAATCTTGAAGGATAAGGGATTCATGGCTTGTAAAGTGGAGGTGCCACCTCCTTTTTATTGGCTCTCTCCTCAACCTCCACAACCTCGGGTGCTTCAACATTGGTCTTCTCACTTGGAAGCCTACCTTCAACCTCATGACCACTTCTCAAAGTTATCGCCTTCACATGTTCTCTTGGATTAGTCTCGGTATTGCTTGGCAAGCTTCCTTGTGGTCTCTCCGATAGAGACTTCGCAATTTGTCCCACTTGATTTTCTAAATTATGCAATGAAGCGGTGTAGTTACGAAGTGTAGCCTCGACCGATTGAAATTGTGTATTTGATGACTGCACAAATCGGGTCAATACTTTCTCTAGATCGGACATCCGGCTCGCTAAGCCTGAAACTCTATTCTATATGTTTGGGGCTTGTTGATGTTGAAAACCCGGTGGTGCAGTGGCTTTTTGTCACCGTTGGTTATTCCATGAGAAATAAGGGTGGTTCCTCCAACCTCGAATTATAGGATTACCCACATAGTTAACTTGCTCAACGGAGGATGTACCACCAATGGCTGTCGAGCAATTGGATGGGGAATATCTCCCTCCACATCCATCATAACTCGTTACGGCCGCCAATCTTGGAGAAGTTAGAGTGTCTAACTCTTACTCAATGCCCCCACTTGTGTAACCGATCGATCTCATGGATGCCGACCACTTTCTTCTTCTCCCTAGCATTCCATTGGTAGTTGTTCAACCCTATTTCTTTGATTAGTTGCTGGGCTTCTCTGGGGGTCTTCCTACCTAAGGTACCTCATGCCGCTACATTAAGTAACTGTCTTATACTTAGGTTCAAACCATTGTAAAAAGTCTGAATGATCATCCACTCTGGAAACCCATGTTGAGAACATTTTTGCAGGAGTTCCTTAAACCTTTTCCATGTCTCGGATAGAGACTGCAATTCCATTTGCACAAATGACGAGATCTCATTCCTAAACTTTGCAGATTTACCGGGAAAGAAATAATGGGCAAGAAAAGCTTCTACCATCTCCTCCAATGTAGTGATCGATGATTTAGGTAATGAGTGTAGCCACTGCTTCGCTCTCCCCTTTAAGGAAAATGGGAAGGCTCTCAACTTGATGGCATCCTCTGTAACACCATTGATGTTGAGCATATTACACACTTCCAAGAAATTCTCTATGTGACTATTTGGATCCTCATTAGCCAAACCATTGAACTGTGCGGACTGCTGTAACATGTGGATGAATACCGGCTTTAGCTCAAAATTCTGAGCTATGAATAGGAGCAACACAATGCTAGATTGTGTCCCTAATACTGACGGTCCGGCGTAATCAGAGAGTGTTCTTTGTTGTTCATTCTATTTGGCCATGTTGTCAAACCCTTCAACTTCCACTTCATCTAGATTCGACGGCTCTTGTACAGGTTCTCTATCCCTCTTCTGAGTGTACTTTCAAGTTCAAGATCACCTTCAATCAATATCGAAGGGTTCCCTCGGGTCATAACCTGGAGCTGCACCAAAAGAAAGAAAACAAATCAAAATGATGATAGAATAAGAAGATATGAAATAGAATAAATGGATGAATAGCTAAAATTGCAAAGTGAAAAGTGTCTCTAATCGCCTACTCTCCCACAACGGCGCTAAAAACTTGATAATGCCCCTTGCATGTGACCCACAAGTGTACGGGTTCATCAAAGTAATAAATCCCAAGTGACTAGGGTATCGTATCCATAGAGAGTAGGGAATAAAAATATCTAAATTGCTACTTAACCAAGTGAAGATGAATAATGATTGTGTTGATAAGATGTGATTTAAACAGAAATAAAAGGAACAAGAATGAGAGGCATAAGTAAGTGAGAGGTAAGGCAATCGATAGAAATGGGGTACTCGGACATTGTTCCCCCTTAGACTTATGCTTCAAGTGCAAAACATACCATTATAGTTCATAATTAATGCTCAATGAGTCATGGAAATCCTAAAGCACATGGTCCCAAACCTGAGGTCAACCGTGACTAGCCCTAAACTATGTACCGGTGGAGAAATCGCTCAGTCTCAACACCTCACACTCCACAAAGTTGCATGGAGTTCTAGGAATTCCAAGTGATAAACCCTATTTCTATGTGTAGGTCTAACCCTTTGGTCTAGGCGAAAGACCCCTAATTAAAATTAAGCCCCAGATACTAAGGCCATTTCAATGCTTCACTCTGTTGCTCGTGCAAGTAACCCCAGCGGAGTTCATCCCTTAGCACTTCACTCTATTATAACCGCAAAAAACTCTAGGAAATGGATGTAGGATAAATCAAACTGTAGGGGAAAAGTGGAAGCTCTGTTGCCTCTCGGCTCACCCTCTTAACCCTCTCCAATCTAGCTTTGTCTAACCCTCATGGTGTGTCACCCATCCACAAAGATTACCAATATTGACTCTCAACCCTAGTGTCACTCTAAGGGAGAAATCATTCAATAAGCATTCAAGATTGGAACTCAAATAAAAGCATCAATTAAGGAAAGTATAATGGAAAGTTAATGAAACAATAACATCCTAGGGTTTACAAAATCCAAGTACCCAATAGAGTTTTAGCTCTCCAAAGAGCACAATTGATAAGTTCCCCTAGCTTATATCCCGCAAGTGCACGGTTTGTCGAAGTAATAATCCCGGGTGAGCTGGGTCGAATCCACAGGGAGTAGGGAGTAAAGATACTTAATTCGATTCTTAGCTATGTGGAAGATCAATTGTGATAGGTGTGAAATTGATTCAATTCTCAACAATAAAATCAACAAGTGAAAGAGCAAAAGTAAGAAGAGGGTAAGGCAATCGATAAAGTAATGCTTCACCTAGGATAATTGCTTCAAGTGCAAGAACTCTCTATTATGCTTCCTAATCAATGCAATGGTGAGTCATGGAAATCCTTACATACATAGTCCCAAATCTAAGGTCAACTATGCCTAACTCTATACATGTCCCGGAGGAGAAATCGAATAATCTCAACACCTCGCACTCGCATAGAGTTGCAATGAACTCTAGGGATTCCAAATGATAAATCTCTTCCTAAATATAGACCTAACCCTTTGGTCCAGGCGGAAGGTCCCTAGCCACAATTAAGCCTTAGATACTAAGATCCTCTCAACGCTTCACTCCATTGCACGCGCAACTAGGCCCCAGCAGAGGTTCATGCCTTAGACCACTCACTCTATTATGGCCGCAAAGAACTCAAGGAACGGAGGTAGAATCTATCACGCCGGAGGAGAAAGGGGACGCTCATGTACCTCTCGACTCACCCTCTCAACCCTCTCCAACCTAGCTTTGTCTAACGCTCATGGTGTGTCACTCACTCACAAGGTTACCAACAAGAACTCTCAACCTTAGTGTCACTCTAGGGGAAATGTTCATACAATCAAGCATTCAAGGTTGGAACTCACAATAAACATCAATTTATTGAAAGCATAATAAAGAAGTTCAATGAAACGAATACATCCTAGGGTTCACAATCATCCAAGTACCCACTAGGGGTTTAGCTCTCCGTGGAGCTTAATACAATCAAAGAAATCCAATGTAAAAGCAATGAATCCATAAAGAGACCCCCTCAATGGTCGTGTCGATGGTCTTGTGGAGAGTCCTCTACTCGTCGTTCGAAGATTCCTTCATCCGGTATAGGATATGGCTCGATCGAAGCTCCCCTACCAACCTTCTTCCTATTGGAATCACGATGTCGAAGACGTAGAACTTCTCCAAAACTTTGCCCAATACCCCTCGAAACCCTAGCCAAAGTCCTATCACAAGTTGGGGAAAAGATGGAGAAAAGAATAACAAAATCGGGGCAGAAATCGGCTTTAAATAGGGCTGGAATCGGGCGACTGCACGGGCGTGTATGATGTCACACGCCCCTGTGGAATTTCCACACGCCCGTATGGATTCTCTGTTTCTCTGATTTCTCGGCCGGGCTGCTACAGTACTTGCTGCAGTGTTTTGATATAGTAGCCTGCTACAATACTGTGCCGGAAATACTCCTGGATTCCATACTTTCATTGGGATAACGCAAACGGGCACACGTTCACGTCGTGAATCACTTGCCTCTTCAATGATGTGCACGTTGGTGGATCTCTTGTTCTTATATGCATAAATCAGAATGTTCGAGTGTCACTGCCTTTGTGCCCCTCCAAATGAATGTGCTCACTCGAATACGAGGAGGTTGGCACACACTCTAGCATCTCGCACCTGACCTATGTCTTCGCGTTTGAATCTTAGCAAGATCTCCTCCAAAATAGGTGCATTATGATCCACATTGGCCTATTTCCTTCATACTCGGCCTCACAACCCTACCTACATAAAAGTAACATAAAAACACACATATTAATATAAAAACCTGAGAAAAGTAATGCTCAACATAAGGAATGAACGCTTCGCATTCATATCGCACAAGCACTTATCAAACTCCCCCACACTTATCAAACTCCCCCAATTTGATTCAATTCTCAACAATAAAATCAACAAGTGAAAGAGCAAAAGTAAGAAGAGGGTAAGGCAATCGATAAAGTAATGCTTCACCTAGGATAATTGCTTCAAGTGCAAGAACTCTCTATTATGCTTCCTAATCAATGCAATGGTGAGTCATGGAAATCCTTACATACATAGTCCCAAATCTAAGGTCAACTATGCCTAACTCTATACATGTCCCGGAGGAGAAATCGAATAATCTCAACACCTCGCACTCGCATAGAGTTGCAATGAACTCTAGGGATTCCAAATGATAAATCTCTTCCTAAATATAGACCTAACCCTTTGGTCCAAGCGGAAGGTCCCTAGCCACAATTAAGCCCTAGATACTAAGATCCTCTCAATGCTTCACTCCATTGCACGCACAACTAGGCCCCAGCGGAGGTTCATCCCTTAGACCACTCACTCTATTATGGCCGGAAAGAACTCAAGGAAAGGAGGTAGAATCAATCACGCCGGAGGCCAAAGGGGACGCTCCTGTACCTCTCGACTCACCCTCTCAACCCTCTCCAACCTAGCTTTGTCTAACGCTCATGGTGTGTCACTCACTCACAAGGTTACCAACAAAAACTCTCAACCCTAGTGTCGCTCTAGGGGAAATGTTCATACAATCAAGCATTCAAGGTTAGAACTCACAATAAACATCAATTTATTGAAAGCATAATAAAGAAGTTCAATGAAACGAATACATCCTAGGGTTCACAATCATCCAAGTACCCACTAGGGGTTTAGCTCTCCATGGAGCTTAATACAATCAAAGAAATTGAATGTAAAAGCAATGAATCCATAAAGAAACCACCTCAATGGTCGTGTCGATGGTCTTGTGGAGAGTCCTCTACTCGTCGTCCAAAGATTCTTTCGTTCGGTATGGGATATGCCTCGATCGAAGCTCCCCTACCAACCTTCTCCCTAATGGAATCACGATGTCGGAGCCATAGAACTTCTCCAAAACCTTGGCCAATACCCCTCGAAACCCTAGCTGAAGTCCTCTCACAAGTTGGGGAAAAGGTGGAGAAAAGAATACCAAAATTGGGGCTGAAATCGGCTTTGAATAGGGCTGGAATCGGGCGACTGCACGGGCGTGTATGATGTCACACGCCCCTGTGGAATTTCCACACGGGCGTGGATAATTTTCACACGCCCGTGTGGATTCTCTGTTTGTCTGATTTCTCGGCCGGGCTGCTACAGTACTTGCTGCTGTGTTTTGATACAATAACCTGCTATAGTACTGTGCCAGAAATGCTCCCGGATTCCATACTTTCATTGGGATAACGCAAATGGGCACATGTTCACGTCGTGAATCACTTGCCTCTTCAATGATGTGCATGTTGGTGGATCTCTTGTTCTTATATGCATAAATCAGAATGTTCGAGTGTGACTGCCTTTGTGCCCCTCCAAATGAATGTGCTCACTCGAATACGAGGAGGTTGGTACACACTCTAGCATCTCACACCTGACCTATGTCTTCGCGTTTGAACCTTAGCAAGATATCCTCCAAAATAGGTGCATTATGATCCACATTGGCCTATTTCCTTCATACTCGGCCTCACAACCCTACCTGCATAAAAGTAATATAAAAACACACATATTAATGTAAAAACCTGAGAAAAGTAATGCCCAACATAAGGAATTAACGCTTCGCATTCATATCGCACAAGCACTTATCAACAATACAATCAACAATGAAATCGAAAGTAAAAATAAGCAATCCATAGGAAAACCCCCTCGGTATTTGTGTCGATGGTCTTGTGGAGTAGCCTCGTCTTCTCCAAAGGTCCCCTTGTCCAGCCTAGGGCACACCTCACCAGATCGGTACCGCCGAGAGCTTCCCCAATATTCTTATACCAAGTGAAGTGTGGCGTTAAATCCGGAGAACCACTCCAAAGACATGCCCAAAGCCTCCCAAAAGCCTAGCCGACGACCTCTCAAAAGATGGAGAAAAATTGGAGAGAAGGGAGAAAGAAGATCCCCAAAATCAGGCTGAATCATGGCTTAAATAGGGATGGAATCGGCTATCCACATGCCCCCGCAGATTTTGCACATGGGCCTGTGGAATTTCCACACGGCCATGGATAATTTCCTCATGGTCATGTCGATTATGTGGAAATATGATTTTCGGTCCGCTGTGAACAGTAACTGCTACAATATTCCATCAAAATACTCCTAATTCCACACATTTCATAGAGATAACATAAACGGGCACACATTTATGACATAGATCGCAACTCATCTTCAGTAAAAAGCCTCGTTGGTGAAGATCTTGCTATCAATACACAAGTTGGAATACGTAAATATGACTGCCTTCGTGGCCCTCCAACTTATTGTAATGGCTTGAATACATGGAGGTTGGCACACAGTCATGTATCTTAGAGCCCCACTTATGTCTTCGCGTTTGTTCCTTCCAAGATTCCACCAAATAGTGTGTTCACGATCTAATTTTGGGTTCTTTTCTTAATACTTAGCTTTACAACCCTACATGCACAAAAGAACACAAATACACATGTATTAGCGCTTAAACCTGATAAAAGTAATGCACATCGTAATGAAAGAACACTTCACATTCTTAACACTCAAACACTCATCAATAACCAAGTAAGTTTATTAATAAACCTAATAGCGGTCGATTGACTATTCGATGACATGTCATGTTAGAGTGTGAAAAAGGTGAGACTATCGTGAAATGAGAAACTGAAACCTTCTTCAAGAAAAAAATACATCCTAACTTTACAGAAGGTCTTAATTACTCAACTAGGAAAAAGGGTCAATGTTATTATAAGTCGCACTTATTGATCAGAATACCGAGGTACAATGCTTAGGGGTTTCATTTCGGTATAAGTTGGGGGATGTAGTGGGAAGTGGATTCACTTCCCTCCCACTTCCAATGTTCATTTCCACTGAAGTAGGGGAAATGGTCACTTTCCCCACTTCAACATTTACCTCATTTTGTATTATAACCACTTCTGTGAAATTTCCCCCAATGTGGGAGAAGTGAGCCTCATATAAAAGGCTCACTTACACCACTTCCATAACTCCCAGGAAGAACTGGATCTTGCCGTTGAACTCTTGAGACCTTTGTCACCATCGAAGCTCTCAAGGCCATCATCGTTGTCGCGATCGAAGGCATAAATCTCCTACAAAAAATGACAGATTGTTTGTCTCTCTCTCAGGCGCTGCAACCATTACTGTGTACACCTTTGTTTTTTGCCATTATTGCCCTTTTATATCCACTGCCCTAAATCTCCCTCATTAGTAGTGGTACTTGTCCCCCTTTCCTCATCCTTTGTTTCATTCTTGTTCTTCTTTTAGGATTTTATATGCTTTTCCTCTTTGTTTGATTGACTCAGATGGTGTATTTCTATTCAACGTCATTGGAGTTGTTGAATTTGGTGCTCTATCTTGCTTGTTTTTAATTTACTGCTTGTGTAAAATTTCAGTTTTAGGGCTTGTTTATTTAATTTTTTTTTAAGTTTTTGAGGAATGGATCTAGAGTTTCTTCAGGGATCCATCTCTTTTATGATAAATTTCAGCCTATAAATCAGTGCTTTCATAGCTTTTTATCAAGAATTCAAGTTCCTCGGTGTTTAGCTGCATCGCATTTCAAGCTCCGTTTTTACCTTGCCTGTGGTTTTTACCCTAATTTGTTCTTGGTTTTTCCACATAAATTCCGTGTCCATCTTTATTGCTATTATTTTTCAAATATTTTTGCTATGACCCTGCTCTACCAGTTTCATAATATGACAACAAGTGGTATTAGAGCCAGACTTAGGGCGTCTATATATATCTACTTATCGTATGCTTTGTGGTTACTAGAAATAGTGGATCCTCCACTTCAGAAAATAAATTAGATTATTATTCACCCTTTGTAGGAGCTGAGTTCTCGCCATTGAAGCGATCCCGTGAAAGAAGCAATGGCAATAAAGTATGAGTTTGAAAAAAATTCAATGGGAGTAATTTCTCATTGTTGAAGCTAAAAAAATGATGGCTATCCTAAGGAAGGATAATTGCTTAGCGACCATTCATGAAGGGCCGATTGAGGTTAAAAGATGACAAGTGGAATGAGATTGATGGTAATACCGTTGCAAATCTTCATTTGGCTCTTGCTGATGGAGTTCTGTCAAACATAGCGGAGAAGACAATGACAAAGGAGATCCGGGATCATCTCATAAAGATGTATGAGGCCAAGTCACTCCACAACAAGATTTTCCTTAAAAGAAGACTCTATACATTGCGTATGGTAGAATCTACTTCGGTGACTCAGCATATGAATACACTTAACACTCGATTTTCCTAGCTCACATTATTGGGGCATACAATAGAGTCAAGTGAACATGTGAAAATTCTACTCCAAAGTCTACCAAATTCATATGATCAACTCATCACTAACTTAACAAATAATGTCTCCATGGACATTCTAGTCTTCGACAACATTGCAGTTGTTGTTCTAGAGGGAGAAAGTCAGCATAAGAATAAGGAAGACAGGTCGGCAAGTTCACAACTAGCGGAGGCCTTGATGGTGACAAGAGGAAGATCAATGGAACGTGGTGTAAGTGGGAGCCACAATCAAGGTAGGTCTAAATCAAGGAGCAAGAAAAACTTCAAATGCTACAATTGTGGTAAGAAGGGTCACATGAAGAAGGATTGTTGGGATCTAAATAAAAGAATTCCAATTCTCAAGGAAATGTTTCAAACACTTTAGAAGATGGAAATGCCATGGTATGTGAAATAGCAACAAATACAGGGAAAAGGTTTGCTGATGTTTGGCTTCTAGACTTAGCGGCAACCTTTCATATGACTACCAGAAAAGAATGATTCTACCACTACAAACCTATCTCTGGAGGTTTTGTGTACAACTGTAATGATCAAGCTCTAAAGATCATTGGTATCGGCGCCATCAAACTCAAGATGCATGATGGTACAACTCAGACAATTCAAGAAGTACGACATGTGGAGGGCCTGACAAAGAACTTGTTGTCTATTGGATAACTTGATGATCTTGGTTGTAAAATCAATGTCCAAAACAAGGTGATGAAAATAATTCAAGGAACACTTGTATGTATGAAGGAGAGAAGATAGTTACAAATTTATACATGCTGAAGGGAGAAGCTTTGCAAGAAGGAGAAGCTTCAATTTCCACAAGTAGTCCAAGTTAAAGATGCACAATAACATGGCACGGGAAACTTGGACACATGTCAGAGCAAGGAATGAAGATTCTTGCAGAGAGGAATCTACTTCAATGTCTGACAAAGGTAATCCTTCCCTTTTGTGAACATTACATTGTGAGCAAGCAGCATCAACTGAAGTTCAACACATCTAATTCTAGAAGCAAAGTAATTCTAGAATTAGTTCACTCTGATGTGTGGCAAGCACCAGTTACATCCCTAGGATGAGAAAATTACTTTGTTTTATTCATTGATGACTATTCCAGGAGATGTTGGGTATACCCTATCAAAAGAAAGGCAGATGTGCTTCAAGTCTTCAAATTTTACAAAAGCGGGTGGAACTTGAATCTGGTAACAAGATTAAGTGCTTGAGGACAGATAATGGAGGAGAATACATTGGCAAAGACTTTGATGAATTCTGCAAGTCAGAAGGCATCAAAAAGCGATTCACTACGACATACACTCCTCAACAAAATGGAGTTGTGAAGCGGATGAATAGGACTTTGTTAGAAAGAACAAGAGCTATGATAGGAGCTGCAAAACCTAGACAAGAAGTTTTTGGGCCAAAGCGATCAGCTGCACTGCTATGTGTCGAGCTGGGATCCATCAACTACAATCGAGTTGAAGATACCGATGGAGATGTGGACTAGTAAGTCAGTTAACTATTCAAACCTTAATATATTTGGAAGTCTTGTGTATGTAATGTTCAATACCTAAGAAACTACAAAGCATGATACAAAATCCAGAAAATGTATGTTCTTAGGATATGCTGATGGAGTCAAGAGGGTACCGTCTGTGGGATCCCACTCCCACAAGGTTATGTCAGCTGAGGGATGTTATTTTTCATAGAAGACATAGAACAAGAGCAAATGGATGGTGAAAGTACTTTAAAAGAAAGCACATAGACTATAACACTACAGGTGGAGAAAGAAGCTTAAGCTACACCAGAGCACGAGGTACAAGCGCCCACTAAATCTGAAGTTTTCGAAGTTCGTGATCAACTTGTACAAGAAAGACACCAAGTTGGTATCTGATTATATTATGGAAGGTAATACTAGGTATTGTTTTCTGACTGAGGATGGAAAGCCATCAACTCTTCAATAACCAGTGAACAATTCAGATGCATCTCAGTGGATGGTAGCAATGGAAGTAGAAATTGAAGCTCTTCATAAAAATAGGACATGGGAACTAGTGTCAATACCAAAAGGGTGAAAGCCCATTTGCAGCAAATGGGTCTACAAGATCAAGTGCAATAGCGATGATCAAGTAGATCGTTATTATGCTAGATTGGTGGTAAAAGGATATGCTCAGAAGGAAGGAATTGACTTCAACAAAATATTTTCACCAGTGGTTGGACTCACAATAGTCCGAGTAGTCCTGGTGATGTGTGCTACATTTGACTTATAGCTTGAACAGTTAGATTTCAAAACTGCATTTCTTCATGGAGATCTTGAAGAAGAGATTTACATGCTCCAACCAGAAGGATTTGAAGAAAAAGGTAAAAAGAACTTAGTTTACAGGTAGAACAAATCTCTGTACAGTCTAAAGCAGGTTCCAAGATGTTGGTACAAGAGATTTGATTCCTTCATCATGAGCCTTGGATACAGCATATTTAATACAGACCCTTGTGCATATGTCAAGAGGTTTGGAGAAGAAGATTTCATCTCCTTGTTGTTGTATGTTGACGATATGTTGGTAGCGGGCCCCAACAAAGATCGTATCAAGAAATTGAAGGCTTAATTGGCTAAGGAGTTTGAAATGAAGGACTTGGGACCGGAAAACAAGATTCTAGGGATACAAATTTGCCGAGACAGAAATAATAGGAAAATTTGACTTTCTCAGAAGACTTATGTGAAGAAGATCTTGCATCGCTTTAACATGCAAGACTGTAAGCCAATTTCTATGCCACTTCTTGTTAATTTCAAGTTATCCTCAAATATGTGTCCTAGCAGTAAAGAAGAGAGGATGGAGATGTCTTAAGTACTGTATGCATCAGCGGTGGAAAGCCTAATGTTCCCATGATCTGTACAAGACCAGACATTGCACATGTAGTGGGAGTGGTATGTCGATACATGGTAAATCCTAGTCGAGAGCATAGGAATACTATCATAATGATTCTCAGATATATAAAGGGAACCTTAGGTGTTGCATTATGTTATGGGGGATCTGACTTTTCTGTCAATGGATATGTTAATGTTGATTATGCCGGTGATCTTGATAAAAGAAAATCCACTATTGGATATGTGTTCACATTAGCAGGAGGAATTGTGAGCTAGGTTTCAAAACTACAGTCAATCATGGCTACGTCAACGATAGAAGTAGAGTATCTGGCAGCTACACAAACAAGTAAAGAAGCAGTGTGGTTGAAGATGGTGTTGGAAGAACTCAAACACAAATAAGAGAACATAACTCTATATTGTGATAACCAGAGTGCATTGCATCTTGCAAGAAATCCAGCATTTCATTCAAAGACAAAATATATCAGAGTTTAGTACCACTTCGTCAGAGAGAAAGTGGAAGAAGGAATAGTGGATATGCAAAAAATTCATACAAAGAATAATCTAGCAGATTTTCTTACAAAAGCAATCATCACTCACAAATTCATATGGTGCCGATCCTCTTGTGGCCTGACAGAAACATAAGTATCATGAAGTGGCATGGTAGAAAGAATGGTGTGAAGATCTGATTGACTGTCAATCAAATCTTCAAGTGGGAGAAATGTTAAAACATTATCATGGGATGGCGGCTGCACATGTGATATATACATATATATACAATAGTTTGATGAGAAACCTCAGCAGTGAATTACTCAAAGCTCTAAGTTGCCTTAGTTTTAAGTTTCTTCTTGAAATGAGAGGAACATTTGTATTCATGCATTTCTTTCTTTCCATAAGTAGAAAGTGCTTGGATATACTTTTCAAAGAATATGAAATATGACATAGCAAAATCTGGCATGTATTTAGTAGCATTTTTCTTCTCAGTTTCATATTCGATCTGAGTAATTTAACACAATTCTAGGTAGCCAGTAGTTGATTAGTTTTTACTTTATCTCGCATTGGCTGCCTTTTTCGTTTGATTAGCCACATCATGATCTCATTATCTTAAAACTAGACCTTGGACTCCAATTTGGATGCCCTTACCTTATATTGCTTTGGCTAGACATCAAAGCTTAGTTGATCTTTTTCCTCAAATGTCGAGCTTGGGGGTGACTATTTAAGTGTGAGAATGGATATTTTTTTAGTGGCTAAAAGCTAACCAATTGCTTATAAATTGGTAATCTCTAAGAGGAACCTTGACCTTCTCTCTCTCTCTCTCTCTCTCTCTCTCTCTCTCGTGTGTAAGATGGAATTCAAGCTTTGTTGGTTTGCCTTCGATAGAGGTAAACACAGCCCTAGGTCTCCTTTGGGAAGCTCCTTAGTGGGAATCTTCAGAACAATCTCTTGTGTGAGATGTGTGAACATTCTGATGATACCACAATGAAGGAAGAAAGGGCTAGAAAATAAGAGTTTGAACTGACTATAATGAGACTATCACTACAACAAAAAAGACTTATTGTGACATTTTTAAAACAACATTTTTTGGCAAATGTCACTGCAAACCAATAGAATGAGTTTTAAGCGATAATTGTGATAAGTATTGGTATGCTTTTATTTATTCCTACAATTATAATGGCATTTCCACTTATAGTCACAAAAGGTTTTTATTTTTCGATATTTTTGAAGATTTTAGCAACATTGAAAAAACATGTCAGTACAATATTATTTGTTAAGACATTTGTTATGACCTATGTAACAAATGTCATAATCCAATATAATTTTAATTGCATCAATTAATTATGATATATTTGAAAACACCATTTCAAGTTAGGATATGTATCTATCTATATTCAAAAAATATGAATGATAATTTAAAATTGAAAAAGGTGGTATTTAAGGGAGAATAAAAGCATCAATATTTTAATTTTCAAAAGTGCCAAAAATTACGCGGTAGTTTTTTTTATGAACCCCAAAACCTACGCAGCTTATAGATTCATGATCTATATATAAACAAGAAAAGCCCCCTGATAGTGCAAAAGGCCAAAAATAATGTTTTTGTCAGGAGCTAAAGTAAGTATCTCTATTTTTCTTTATTTCATAATATTTTTTAGCATTGTTTTTTCTTGCAATATTATTTAAATATTTAACTTGTTATTCATTATGGTAAATGATTGATAGATGATTAAGTTTTTAATTAGTTTTTGTTATGAAAACAAGTATGATAAATTAATTAATCTAATTCTAGGGTTTGAGAATATTTTTTAAAAGAAAAAAAAAGAAGAAGATTGAATTTAATTTGGATGAGATCTCCAAAACATCCCTTTTTTGTTGAAAATTAAAATATGTTTTGGTTTTTCTCCTTGCCGACAGTGATGATGTGGTGGTCATGACATGGATGCGAGGCTTCAATCCTTGAAATTGCCATTTAGTTTATTTTATTTAATCCTAATTTTGTTGAAGTTTTACAATTTGTTCCCATTTTTTTATTTTTTATAGGGCTCTTACTATACTTACGAGGGCACACATATAGTTTTGGTGAAGTTTTACAATTTGCCCCTTATTTAATTTTTATTTCTTATAGTGTTCTTGTTACAATTATGGCTTACACATAGGTTTGTTGAAGTTTTATATTTCATCCCTTTATTCCATGTTAAATTATTTAAAGGTTCTTATTATGGTTATGACACACACATACATAAACTGAGATAAATTATATATTCTCCTTCAATATAAAAATAGCTTATTTGTATTCTTTTTTATGCAAATTATATATGATCCACATGGTTTTATTTTTTTATTTGTATTTCAAATTTGTATCATTGATTCTAATATATCATATATGTTTACTTTTTAATTTAACTTTTTATTGTTATATTACCTTTTATTTTTATTAAATGTAAAAAAAGTTTTGTAGGCGGGAGATGCTACAAGTAGTCCTCGTTCTTAATTAGCCACTCAATTTCATTTTTAGTAATAATTATACGGTACAATTTTTTTATAATATCATCTTATTATATTTTTTTAAATTATTAAAATTATAAATTGTATTATTTATTTATCTTTTTTTCTTTTTTTAATTGATTTAGATAGACCACGACGTATTTGTTTATTTTTATTTTTGCAAATAAGAGATCGCTATGATAAATTTAAACCCAATTCTACGGATTGAAACCTTAGCTTTATTATAAAAAGTTATTTTTTTAAAAGATTTGTAGATCATTTTTGACATTGTTTTTAATTATTTTTTTAAAATTTTTTTAAAATTATAAATTATATTATTTATTTATTTATTTTTTTCTTTATTAATTGATTTAGATAGACACTAACGTATTTATATATTTTTATTTTTGCGAGATAAGAGATCATCATAACTGACAATTTTAATTAGTGACATGCATATTATACTGGATTGAAGCCTTAGCTTTTATTATAATGTTTGAAAGTTATTTTTTTAAATATTTGTAGATAATGTTGACATTATTTTTAATTAGTGTTTTAATGCTACGTTTGATTTTTTTAAATTTTTTTGATGAATAGTTTTTATTAATATTTTTGTTAAATTATGCAAATTAATTTTATAGAATTTAAATTATATCTCATATTTTTATTTAATTAAATCATATATAAATATTGTTTTAAATTAATATTGTGAAAAAAATTATACAATATCCTTATACCAACATTTATAAATGACACTTAATTTTAAAATTAGATAAGATTAATAACTTTTACTAACATTAACAAATATCGACTTAAATTGGTATTCATATATAATTGATATTTTATTAAACCAATGTTTACAAAAAGTCGATATAAGTAATTTAAGAGACCTTTAATGAATGTTATTATATAACCTCTATAACAACAATTATAAATATTGCAATATTTCAAAATTAATGTGATAAAAAATTGTGCCGACATCTACAAATGTTGTAAAAAAAATAAAAAAAAAGTGTTGCTTAAGCCATATACAAATGTTGGAATAAAATCCATATTGAGACTATTTACAAATGTTGGGAAAATATCACAATAAATGTTGGAATATATAGGTACCGAAGTTTCTTAGAAATGCCACAACAAAGTATACCGACTGTGGCAATTATGACATATAATCTACATTTGATACAAAAGTCGGTATAGAGTTATTCTGATGATTTTTTGTTAATTTACGACATATGTCAAACGTCAAAAAATCCTATTTTGTTGTAGTGTATTGAGTAGCTCTTTCTTGGATAGTCTACTCATAGTGGCTTTGTATGAGTCCTAGGTGATGGAATTAAAGGCCTCAATGGTGGCTGCAACATAATGGAAAAGGATTTTATTTTCCTATTACCCCTAAGTCGAGAACCATCCTTAGATAGGCAAGAGCCTTTGTCTTTCCTAGTAGTAGATGGCTCTTTGAAATGATTCCAATGACCTCAAGAAGGAGAGGGATTCCTGTGGATAAATACACAAAGGTGATAAGGAGAATCATCTCGGAAATAGGCGCATATATTGTAAACAAAGATGCTGCTGGACAGGTGGCTGAGAATTTGCCTTAATGGCTAGGAGAGCTTTAGATGTTGCTAGTCATGTGTCATTAACAAATAATAAAGTGAAGAATAGAGTCTCCATAATACAAGAAATTAATAAAAGTAATTACTAGGTACTAAAATTATGACAATCTCACCATGTCCAAATGATATATTAACTAGTTATTTTATTTATGGAAAAGATGGACAAACTAGGAGTGAGCAGGCATAATTGTATGAAAATCTAGGATTACGAATCCCTTTAATATCCCACATGACGAGTCTTAATTTCATATATTTCGTTTAATGAGTGAGTTGTTATACTAGAGTATTTTATGCATCTGAAAGTAACTTTTGATGTTAATTAGCTATGCCTAACCTCATCATTTCACTATATTTCTATGAGAACTATTTGAGATTAGATTCATTAAACATTACTGATATTAAGATGCATAAGATTGATAGGCATATTCCTATCCTTTAAATAAATCAATGTTAATTGACATATGATATTCAATCTATGGTCATCCTTAAAGTTTCTCTCTTAAGTTTATCTAAGACTGCCTAATTAATCTAGACAATAACCAGTCAATCATAGAAAAAAAAAATATATAAGAATAGTTCAATTATCACATTATAAAATTAAAGCCCATCACAATTCTAAAAAGACTACTCATAAAAGTCATGGAGAACATCAATGAATAATCAATAAACATAAATGAAAAAATGAATATAAAATCTCTCGTTAAGATTCAGTTTCTATTGCCATAGTCTATCATCTCTGTTTATATATAAATAATATAACAAATATCCTAATAAAACCCAAACCCTAATATAAATAAATTATTTGTTGTCTCGGACTAGAATACAAATCCTGAGACAAATAAAAAATGCAAGTTGCAAAAATATCCTTGAGAACATATCTTGAGGCATAAATGCAAATTACAAAAAATACCCTTGAGAACATATCTCGAGGCATAAATGCAAATTACAAAAATACCCTTGAGAACATAACTCGAGGCAAAATACAAATTAGAAGATTTCCCTTGAGAACACTTATCTCGAGGCAATCTCAAATCTTCAGATAGCCCAAATACACATCCCGAGGCAATCCTAATTAAAATTTTAGATTTGATTTATGAAAATTTAAATTTTTAATTTGATGTTATCTTTTAATCTCTTGACTTGGTCTGCGAAGAGGGTTAGGATTTTATGGGAGCCGTTTGGATTATGAAGATAAGATTAAAGAAATCTTTTAAAAAGGGTGTGAGGAAGAGAGAACGGGGAGGAGGAAAAAAAAGATTAAAAAAGGAGAAGAACAAGAAGAAGAAGAAGAAGGTCCTCGTTTTTTTTCTCTTTAAATCTATATTCATATATATATATATATACATATATATACAAAGGAAAGGAAAGTTGTTGTCGCCATTGCCTTGCCGCTTGATACCATCGTCGCTATCGCTGCTTGCCATGTTCGTCATTGAAGCCGCTGGCGTGGTTGAGTGGCTGAGATAATGCCGCCAACCATGCCATTGTTATTACTATTGTTGCTTGCTTTTTTTTTGTCGTTTGGTACTCGCCATCGTCATGTTGCTATCGCCACCGCACTTCTCTTTCTTTTGCTGAAACCATCACTTTTGGTTCGCTGCTGGTGATCTATAACTGCAAGCGAGCCAAATTCAAGCCACCAATGGCAAAGATTCATGCCGGAGATGGTCTGAAGAAGCTCGAGTAACCTTCATTTGTTTCCATGGTTTACACGGAGCTTGCAAAGTTCATCACTAAGTTTTGCCAGAAGTCGGAGACCTTGTACAAATTCCATGTGAAAGTCAAGGAGGACTGTGCCGAGATACCAGACTACTTCATCTATGTTATACTTCCCTCAAAATGAACAAGTCACTCATTAGCCAGGACAGGGATACTCAGAGCCTCGGCAGCGATATCTCAATTTTTTCCTCATCTCATCTCTTCTCTTCAAGCGTATGATTGGAACCCTAGTACTTTTTTTATGTATATGGAGGCTGTTGTAATCTCAATCTCCGCCTGGTTATCAATCTTTATGTGAAGTTGTCAGTATTGCTTGTCTCACAAATTAAAAGCCTTCAATGTTGGTATGATCTGAATTCTGAGATGAAGACTACAAGACTTGAGGAAGAGAAGATGGAAAGTCTATTGGATGAGATCCTTCACGTCATGGACAGCCTATGGATGCCTTATTTGGCAGGACAAGTGTTTTTGATGACTCATCATAGTTGGCTTCAACCCCACAACAGTGGTTATGTTCAGGGTGATGGTAATGGCAGTAGCAATGCATACTGGTCATCGCCCATATCCTCTGATTGCTCTCCAAGCTCAGTCGAAGACCAGATGCTGGATGAACAAAGATTGCTTGAGGGCATTCGTAACGTAAACATTGGCCGACGAACTATGGCTGTATTGTTGGAGAAGCTCTCCTGAAATGAATCTTGGGGCATCTTAATGGCCTTTGTGGGGAATGGACGGGTTTAGTAGTAATCACAATGTGAGTGTTTTCTCACCTTCGTATCAGCCAAATACTGCCGAAGAAGCCTTATAATCACAGAAGAATTTGTGTAATCTTGAGTGCGATGTGGATGCTTTGAATTCTTCAAGTCCAAGATTCCCTTATGATGCGCATCCTACGGGACATTATGGCTTACCTCTTGCTAATGAAGAGGCAAGAACATTCTATGCAATGACATTAATGGTGACCCAAACTCTTGGTTGTCATATTGAAAGCAGTTTAATTATGTAGGATAAACGGTTGTATGGTTGTCAAATGGGCGGAAGGCAAATTATGTGCAATTCTCAAGTGCAAGTGACGAAGCCCGATGGTTTAGAATCCCAAGTCCATTGTTTTTTTTTCCAGCTTTAGAGTGTCATGTTGCTGTCTATCAATAAAACAAAATTCACGTGGTTCATGCATGCATAGAAAACATGCATACTTATGTTTGGTTTTAAAATAAATATACATATATATGTATGGTTGTTGTTGCATACAATCAAGATTGTATGAGATTAATATGGTGGGCCATATTAATATGGTGTGAAAATTTTAAAAATCAGGTTAATAGTCTCATTACCTGCTTATAAAAAAAAATCATAGAATAAAAGGCATGCACCATTAAAAAATATATGAATGATGAGAAGCATGCATATATGCATAAAAAAATAATAAATAATAAATAATAATAATAAAAATAAATAAATAAATAAATAAATAGATAAAAATAAAATAATGAGAAGTATGCAAAAATAAATAAATAATGAAAATGATAATAATAAAATAAAAAACAAATTGAGAAGCCTAAAGGCCTACCATACATGCACACGTGCATGGCAAAAAAATTTATATAAAAATATATTAAAAAAAAGTGAGAAGCACGAAAAAAAATAAATAAATAAATAAATAAATAAATAAAAATAATAATAAAATAAAAATTATTATTAGAAGCATGCCAATATATATATATATATATATATATAAATGAGAAGCATACGTGCTATAACAATAAAAATTCAAAAGAATGGGTTCTATGTAATAGCATGCATGGTTGTTTTGTATTTCCTTTAATAAAAAAAAACCATGCATGATCAGGACATCTCATGACTTTAAGCAAGAGGCTTAATTGATTAGCAATGGTGGTAAGTTTGGCTTCACTATCCTTGGGTCAACATATATATATATATATATCATTAACAATGTTCCAAACCTGGGTAAGGATCCCAGTGATCAATCCAAAATGGTTAATGAAAAGAATGCTAGTGATGCCGATTAAACAAAGAAAAAATGTTGACTACAATGATACAAACCATGAAGAGAACTATGGGATGTAAAACAAGGAAAAGATGGTGACTACAATGATACGAACCGTGAAGAGGGCTATGGGATGTGTAGATATGTGACTAGAGCAACGACAAAATTACTCGAGAATGCTTAATTCCCTAAAGCTGGAAATGAGATATATAGATAGATATACATCTATCTCTTAAGGACGTAATGAGAAAGACATTTCAAAATGATGATGAGACATGCAACGTGGTGATAAAGCACAGGCAGTGGCAAATTTCGAGGCGATAACAAGATATATATCTCAAAATGGAAAAAAGGCAGGCAACGCAGTGGCAAGGCATAGGCAACGACAATGAAATAATATATATATATATATATATATATATAAATGATGTAACAAATATAATAAAATAATAGGATTTATAATTCACAAATCTTCTTGCTTTTACTTGTACTTTTTCCCTTAATCGGAGGTTCCTAAGATTCTAATATGGGGTAATTAATAGTAGAGGCTTGCCTCTATTAGAAGTGAAGAGCCCACGACACAAAAAATGATATTTGTGCTTTGATGTATCATTTGGTGTCTTCTTCACAGACATGATGCCAGACGTTTATTTTTGATCCCATAAATTCTGGCACGCCCGGTGGACCCCCATTTCTCGTCCGATCTTTGAGGCAAAAGTACAATTAAAGGCGTTGTTCCTACATCCCGTAGAAGAAATCTAATAATTTTTCTTTTTATTTTACAGGAAAAGAAGAAGAAATGGCACTCAAGAACTCAACCATGTATGGAAGCCCGAAACTCACAATTTTTCTTGGTGAAGGAACTGAGGTTCAATTACCCAAGTGCACCTTCAACACTAGAGCTGCAGGAGATGAGCTGACATTTGGCACAATATCTGAGTCGGTGCAATTCGTAAGGAGACCTGCATCTTTGGAGGAGAACTTGACGGTCCCTGTGGCTTCCATCTAAAGGTGGGTCGCTCCCAATGTGATTGTTCACATGTGGCGAGGGCGTTCGTGAAGAGTCGCCAGGATTTGCATTCGAAAGGGGGGTCGTATAGCACACAAAACCCTAGATTCGAGATCCATACGGGGTGCATATGACCCCCATACTGCGTAGTATGGAAATTTGGGCAGACACTCCAAAACAATCCGCTGCTACAGTGCATACGGCCCCCATACTGGGTAGTATGGGGGTAGTATGAAATTCCTGTTTTCTTCTCTTTTCACCCAAATGATATCTTCTTGTTCTCCATGGCTTCCTTATGCCCTACAAAGCAAATAATAGACGATTAAGCACAAAACGGGCATCAAACCTCACAAAATACATGCGAAGTGAATACGATATATACATGAAAACATCTACATTTAGACACTTATCACATTACAGCAAAGGGCGGGAAAGTGAAATTTTCCATTCAACTGATGAAGACACACCAAAAAAGAAATGTGTGTTTTCAAGGCTCACACAAAGGAAAGTCAAAATTCCAAAACAAAGGTTGGATTTTGTATCATTCCAAGGACACAAAAATAATCAAATGGGTACCTCTAGCAACTCATTTGAAACTCTTGAGCTAATGAAAAAGAATGCAACCACTGCAGATTTGCGTCCCCAGCTGAAAGAAAACAAGGTTGGCAGACCTCCAAAGTCCTATCACAATAACTCATTTGGTCAGGATCTTTACAAGACTTATACTGCATCAAAGAAACTGCAGTAAGAAAATATAAGGCCAAAAGAATTTTATCAAAATAATAAGAAATGTCTGATGCAGATGTGAAAATATACACTTGTTCAATGGTCACTAAAGCAAGAGGAGATCCCGCACCCGAACAAGAATAACCGCGACCTTTTACAAGATCCCGGAGAAGAGCTGCAGACTCATTGAATGGAGAAGAAGGTTGTAGCCATGCGCCACCACATGAGGAGCAAGGGATAGGGACTAGTTTTCCACCACTACATATGCCAAGGAAACATAAAGAAGTACATCCATTAAATGAAGATGAAGAAGATGAACCCGTCTTTGTTCCTCAAAAGGTACAACGTGATACCGAATACTAAAAACTCAATGACAACATGGCAATGTTGATGGGGTCAATGTTACAAATGCTAATGGAAAATCAAAATCCTAATGGAAAATTGACCTAAACAAATAGGAAGATCGAGGAGTCCAACCGGATGGCCGAGAGAAGCCCTTAGGCCAGTTGAGCAAGGGGTAACCCCACGGTTTCCTACGAACAATGTTTAGAGGTCGAAAAGTCCAACACCTCATCCAGAGGAAACCTTCAGGCCGGTGGAACATGGGGAACCTCTTATATTCCAGTTCATGAATAATCAGTTGTAATGACTCAGGAAGAGATACAACGAATGCTAATTGCTGAATTAAACCAAGCCACAGGAGTTGAGACAAGGGCCGATGGATACAAGACATATCCTAGCTACCATAACTTGGTGCCTTACCCCAAGGGATATAATGTTCCTAAATACAAACAATTTACTGGAATTGGCAATCTTGACCAACATTTGGCTCATTTTGTGACAGCTTGTGGAGATACAAGTGCGAAGCCATCACTCCTCCTCAGATAGTTCTCTACAAGTCTCGCAGGAGTAGCATTTGAATTGTATGCGCATCTGCAACCCGAGTCGATTCAAACATGGAAACAAGTGAAATATGCCTTTTGAGTATGGTTTGGAGGCATAAGTGACAAAATCACAAATTCCTGACCTCACAGTCACTCGCCAAAATAAAGATGAAAAAGTGGTCGATTACATTATGAGATGAAGGAACTTGAGCATTAAATGCGAACAACCACTTGATCTGTAGCAGGCAGTGGGTTTATTGCACGGGAACATTGATATTTGGATCACTACAAGAAAATTGGCATTTCACGGCGAGCATTTCGCGATGGTTTATTTAAAACTGCCGTGTAATACAGTATTCATGATGGTTATAGCTACGGTTTACTAAACCGTCGCAAAATGCATGCATTTATCTGCGGTTATTAATGTAACCGCCACTAAATGTAACAATTCACGACAGTTTAAAAAAACCCGTCGCAAAATCTTTGAATTTCGTGGCAGTTTTGTTATAACCGTCGCTAAATGCATGCATTTTGCGACAGTTTACAAGATAACCGTCACTAATTGCATATTCTTACCCCTTTTATTTTATTTTGTATTAATGTTATTTTTTCCATTTATATTGAGATTAGTCTCATTAAATTATAAAAATTTAAAAATATAATTATACATTAATTAATCCCTCATTAATTATTAGCCTAACTTGATATTTCCACACTCATTTTTATTTAAAAAAAAAATCAACCGAAGTGTGATTTCATTTTTAATCTAAGTTTTTATTTAAATTTAAAACACTCGGAATTTATTAAAAAAACTATTTTCTTTTTGCATATTTTTGTTTCGAATTACTATTTTTCCCATGAAATATATACATATATATATTTCATGTTTGATATTTTTGTTTCTTTTTCAATGAAGCCGTATAATTATTTAGAGAATCCTGAGTATTTTCTTTTCAAATTGAAATTATTATTTTAAAAAAATAAAAAAAATATTTTTGAGAAGGAAAAAGGCTCAGGAAATCAAGTTGAATGTTATTGTTTGAAGTTCATTAAGCATATATGTGGATTATTATAAAATTTAAGAGAGTTGTAAGTTTAGCTGTTGTTGAATTAGAAAAAAAGTATATATAGGTTTGATTGGTATGTTGGGTGTCAAGAGAGTTCATGCATGAGAACCACCTCCAAAAAGAAAAAGAAGGTCAAGGGTTCTTACAAATCAATACTCAGTTAAATGGGACAAAAATTGGCAACATCTAATTAATGAAAAATTTTTAAAGTTTGGTATACCATGTTCCACTGCCCATGCTCACAATTATGTTTCAAAATGATTTTCGGTATTTATATATTTATAATGTTGCCAAGAAAAACTTAGTTTTGCATTCTTGAATAACTATATATATGGGAAAAAGCGAAGTGTTCAAATCATGTAAATTCTTTTTCATTATTAATACAAAAAAATAATATGATATGAGAGTGTTATATGTCTATAATTTTTTTATTTAAAAAAATAAATTAAAATTATTTTTCCCAAGTAAAAATTTCATTTAAATTTTTTTATAATTTAAAAAAATTTTTCACTAGAAAAAATAACTAGTTTTGATTTATGATTAATGTGAGAGATTTATTTATATATTTTTTTCACAAATAGAGAGCATAATCAATTTGAATAATTATTAGAATGAGATTTCATAGTAAATTATTGCAATTGAACTCGAAATATAACTATAAATTTAGTAAATTAAAAAATAGTCAAATTGAGAATAATCATAGGGTTAAATTGCAAAAATGATGAAAAAAATTAAATAAAATAAAAAAACTTAAATTTTAAATTGCAAGAAAAAATAATATATATATATATATATATTATTGGTATTGGTTTATTTATTTATTTTATTAAAAGTTTTTAGAGTTTTTAAAAAATTATATATATATATATATATATATTAGGGGTGTTTGTTTGTGGATAATAATATACCATTCCTTTTTGGTTTTTTTATTTAGTTTTTATTTTTTTATTTTATATATATATTTTTTTACTTTTTAAGGGGTTTTTTAAAAGTGGCATGCTATATATTTAGTATATATAATATCAACAACTTATTGTTCCTTAGAATTCAACAGTAATATATAAATATATAGTTTAGGTGTTGGTTGAGAACTCAAGGTTGTCATATCTAATGGCTATTCCCAACCATTTTAAACAAAGAAACAAGTGCAAAACAGAGGTCTGCTAGGAAACCCTAACCCCTAATAATTACCATCCATGGATTAAAGGACTCTATATAACAAATGGTGTTTTTAACTTTTTATATAATAAATTAAAGGAAGTGGAGGCATTTAGGTATGGTCATGCTTTGGTGTGATAATGAGATTTGTTAGGACACCAAAAACCC
>NC_052490.1:7626155-7660696 GCF_009730915.1 Dioscorea cayenensis subsp. rotundata
TGACAAATTTGTTGTAGTGTTACTAGGCCTTGTACGGATAGGGACAGTATGAACCGAGAGTGTCCAAGGCCTCATGTTTGTCTCGGCTGAGCTACAGGTACTTATTCGTCGTTCTTAGCAGATCTATAGATGGTCGAGGGGGCAATATGAGTGTTTTGAGTCGGTAGGGGTTACTTTACTTGTATTCCATGGTCCGAACCGTTCCGATTCACTTGGGGTATATTGTGGCCGATTATCTGCGATATCAGTGCCATAATGGGAGAGTTGGAGTATTATTTGCTGGTCCCTACATCACTCGATTTATTCTGGGGATGGGCCTCATATACGCTATTCGGGACACCGAAAAGACATTTATTCCTTCTCCACTCGGACTCGATACTCTTAGGATGATGGGAGTAGTGCGCAAAAATGGTCCCAGAGTTCACATTCTGGTGACATCCACCATTGAGAGTACTGAGAGTAGAAGGGATGCAGCAGGACAGTTCGCACCGACGGCGACCGAGACCTCAGGGTGCCAAGGTACCCTTTCAGGAACCTATGATCTTATTGAGAGGCTCGAGAGCACTGTGAGTGTATTGCGGTCTGAGATCATCGAGATGCGATCGATACAGTCAGCACAGTATGTCGATATGATGGCCCGTTTCAACTTCTTACGATAGCTATTGAGAGGCTGACCCCCAGCTCCTCTAGCATCTCCTTCACCACCTCCACCCGAGACCCTTTGATCTAGTACCGGCAGTGAGTAGAGGATCCGAGGCGCGACATCGACACTTGATTTTTATTTTTCCTCGTCTTTTTACTTACGCATTTTTATTTTTAGACTTGTATACTCGGAAAAGGGACGTTTCTTTTACGAGTTTATTTTCATTTTGTATCTCGAGTCGTATTCATTGTCTTATCTTTTATATACTCGAGTTGTTTTATTTTTTTATTGAGCTTTACTGAACCCCCTCGTGTATGCGTGCAGATGGTCTTGTCATCATGGGGAATTGAGATTTTGTCATCGGCACGGCCAAGGTGTTTCGGCACTTGGCCGTGTGAGCTCCACAACCCGTTGGAACAACATTCCCAAGGACTTAGCTCCATCATATGCAACACTAGGAGTCAGGGGAGTATTGTTTTGATTGCTTCTCCCACATCTGAATTTAATTGATTCACATTATAAATGAGCTTGCATGTGTACATTGGGGACAATGTACAACTTAAGTGTTGGGGGGGGGGGAGTTTCATAGTGCACACATCTCTTTTATAGTAGTTTTGATTGATATATGCTCACATAGCCAATGACGGTTCACATTAGTTGCATTGATTGTATTCTTAAGTGTAGGAGAATTTTTAACATTGACTGCTTTTCATGCTCTAGTTTTTTTGCTTGAATTTCTAGGAATTTTTTTGCCCGATTGACACTTGTTGCACTACTCACTCTTTGAACTCTTTTGGAAACTCATGTTTGATGTATAAGGGACTAGTTATAGTTGTTTATTGTGTTAATTCTGAAAAAAAAAAGAGAAATGAAAAAATGAAAAGAAAGAACAAAATAGTTTTGTTGTTTAGTTGTGCTTGTTGGGTGGAAAGAGCTACCACCTATGATTTATGAAGCTACTCTCATAAGTCGGATACTAGTTATGCCCTAATGAGAGTGATAAGTGCTTGTGCGATATGAATGCGAAGCGTTCATTCCTTATGTTGAGCATTACTTTTCTCAGGTTTTTACATTAATATGTGTGTTTTTATATTACTTTTACGCAGGTAGGGCTGTGAAGCTGAGTATGAAGAAAATAGGCCAATGTGGATCATAATGCACTTATTTTGGAGGCGATCTTGCTAAAGTTCAAACGCGAAGACATAGGACAGGTGTGAGATGCTAGAGTGTGTGCCAACCTCCTCGCATTTGAGTGAGCACATCCATTTGGAGGGGCACAAAGGCAGTCACACTCGAGCATTCCGTCTTAAGCATACAAGAACAGGAGCTCCACCAACATATATATCATTAAAGAAGCAAGTGATTTACGACGTGAAGGTGTGCCCGTTTGCGTTACCCCGATGAAAGTATGGAATTGGGAAGTTATTCAGGTCGAAGAATGTGGCGAAAAGCACTAGCAACGTAGCAATCGTATTCACGGTACGGCCGAGAAACCGGAGAACAGAGAATCCAGCAGGGCGTGTGGAAATTATCCACGCGTGTGGAAATTTCCCACGGGCGCTGTATCGTCCCACGCCCGAGTGGAGTTGCCCGATTCGACCCTATTTAAAAGCCGATTCAGCCCCGATTTTGGTATTCTTTTCTCCATCTTTTCCCCAACTTGTGAGAGGGTTTCAGCTAGGGGTTTTAAGGGTATTGGCCAAGGTTTTTGGAGAGGTTCTACGGCTCCAACATCGTGATTCCATTAGGAAGAAGGTTGGTAGGGGAGCTTCGATCGGGGCGTATCCTATACCGGGATGAAGGAATCCTTGGACTGACGAGTAGAGGACTTTCTACAAGACCATCGACCACGACCATACCCGAGGGGTTTCTTTTATAGATTCATTGCGTTTTACATTCTATTTCTTTTGATTGTACTTAGCTCCATGGAGAGCTAAATCCTAGTGGGTACTTGGGTGATTATGAACCCTAGGATGTATTCGTTTCTTTGAACTTCTTTATTATGCTTTCAATAAATTGATGTTTATTGTGAGTTTCAACCTTGAATGCTTAATTGTATGAACATTTCCCCTAGAGTGACACTAGGGTTGAGAGTTCTTGTTGGTAACCTTGTGAGTGAGTAACACACCACGAGCATTAGACAAAAGCTAGGTTGGAGAGGGGTTGAGAGGGTGAGTCGAGAGTGCAGGGGCGTCCCCTTTTTCCCTCCGGCGTGATAGATTCTACCTCCATTCCTCGAGTTCTTTGCGGCCATAATAGAGTGAATGGTCTAAGGGATGAACCTCCGCTAGGGCCTAGTTGCGCGTTCAATAAAGTGAAGCGTTGAGGTGATCTTAGTATCTAGGGGCTTAATTGTGGCTAGGGACCTTCCGCTGGACCAAAGGGTTAGGGTCTAAATCTAGGGAAGAGATTTATCACTTGGAATCCCTAGAGCTCATTGCAACTCTATGCTGAGTGCGAGGTGTTGAGATTGTTCGATTTCCTCCTCGGGGACATGTATAGAGTTAGGCATAGTTGACCTTAGATTTGGGACTATGTATGTAAGGATTTCCATGACTCACCATTGCATTGATTAGGAAGCATAATAGAGAGTTCTTGCACTTGAAACGATTATCCTAGGTGAAGCATCATCCGAGTACCCCATCTTTATCGATTGCCTTGCCTCCTCCTTACTTTTGCTCTCTTACTTGTTGCTTTTAATTTATGAGAATTGAATCATTACCACACTTATCATTTTTGATATTCCACATAGCTAAGAATCGAATTAAGTGTCTTTACTCCCTACTCCCTGTGGATTCGACCCCGCTCATCCGGGATTATTACTTCGACAAACCCGTGCACTTACGGGATATAAGCAAGGGGACCTTGTCAGAGAGAAAGAGCTATCTCCTGGGATGTATGTAAGCTACCACCCCGGTAGAAAAAGCTGCCACCTCGAAAGTGTGAAAGCCACCTTAGCGGCCGCTTTGGAAAGGGCTACCTTAGAGGATGTGTGAAGCTACTATCCTTTTTGAATTTTTGTTACCTTTTGTAGATAAATAAATCCCTTGTACGTAGAACTTTGAGGAGTATACTTTGGGTTGACTTGAGTGAGTTCACACACTTACACAATTTCGGGTTTGTCATCCTTTATGATTCAAGTTTTTACCTAGAGCATTGATTTTTCGTATTTAGTGTTGAAATTTCCCGTACTTGTAGAATGCACTCTTTGTATGCTTTGGTGAACCTAAGACCAAGCACTTCGAATGTTTCCTTCATCTATGCATATAATGTTTTAATCTTTACTTGAGGACAAGCAAAAGCTTAAGTGTGGGGGAGTTTGATAAGTGCTTGTGCGATAAGAATACGAAGTGTTCTTTCCTTGTGTTGAGCATTACTTTTCTTGGGTTTTAACGTTAATATGGCTGTATTTATGTTACTTTTATGCAAGTAGAGTTGTGAGGCTGATTATGAGAGAAAGAAGCCAATGTGGGTCGTAATGCACTAATTTTGGAGGAAATCTTGCTAAAGGTTCAAACGCGAAGACATAGGTCGGGTTCTAGATGCAGGAATGTGTGCCAATCTCCTCGTACTTGAGTTAGCATAACTATTTGGAGGGGCACAAGGGCAGTCACAATCAAGTATTCCGACTTGTGCATATAGAACAAGATCTCTACCAACATGTCCGTTATTGAAGAAGCAAGGCGATCCATGACGTAAACGTGTGCCCGTTTGCATTACCTTGATGAAAGTATGGATTCGGGAGTATTTCAGGCCGGTACAATAGCAGGGTACTATAGAAAAGATACTTGTAGTAACATCGCTATGTACCGGCGAGAAAAACAGAAAACGAGAGAATCCACACGGGCGTGTGGAAATTCCACATGCGCGTGTGAAAAATCCACAGGGGCGCCTACATGGGCGTGTGGATTCTCGATTCTAGTCCTTTAAAAGCCCATTTCAGCCCCGATTTCAGCATTGTTTTCTCCATCTTTTTCTCAACTTGAGAGAGGACGGCGGCTAGGGTTTTGAGAGGTATTGGTTAGGGCTTTGGAAAGGTTCTACAGCTCCAACATCACGCGCCGTTTGGAAGAAGGTTAGTGGGAGAGCTTTCGTCGACACCGATCCGGCGAGATGTATCCTAGGCCGGACAAAGGGACCCTTGCGACAAGTAAAGGACTCTCCACAAGACCATCGCCACGACTAACGAGGGGTTTTCTATGGATGCTTTGTTTTTACATTCGATTTCATTGATTGTATATAGCTCCATGGAGAGCTAAACCCTTAGTGGGTACTTGGGTATCTGTGAACCCTAGGATGTATTCATTTCATTGAATCTCTTTATTATGCTTTCAATTAACTGATGTTTATTGTGAGTTCCAATCTTGGAGACTTGATTGTATGAATACTCCCCTAGAATGACACTAGGGTTGAGAGTTCTTCTTGGTAACTCTTGTGAGTGAGTGATACACCATGAGAGTTAGAAAAAGCTAGATTGGAGAGGGTTGAGAGGGTGAGTCGAGAGGTAGCGGAGCGTCCCCTTTCCCTCGGTGTGATCTATCCTACCTCCACGTTCCAAGAGTTCTTTTGCGGCCATAGTAGAGTGAATGGGCTAAGGGATGACCTTCACTGGGGGCTTAGTTGCGAGTGCAGACGGAATGAAGCGTTGAAGTTATTTTTAGCACCTAGGGGCTTAATTGTGGCTAGGGATCTTTCACCTGGCCCAAAGGGTTAGGTCTATAGATAGGAATATGATTTATCACTTGGAATCCCTAGAGCTCATTGCAATTTTATACGAGTCAGCGAGGTTGAGAGGTTATTCAATCTTTCCTCTGGGACATGTATAGAGTTAGGCATGCTTGACCTTAGATTTGGGATTATGTAATTAAGGATTTCCACGACTCATTGTTGCATCAATTAGGAAGTATAATACAAAGGTGTTTGCACTTGAAAGCGATTGTCCTAGCCGAATCAATATCCGGTACCCCATCTTTATCGATTGCCTTACATTATCCTTTACTTGTGCCTTCTATCTTGTTGTTTTTATTTTCGTTATTTCATATTTTGTCACACTTATCACTATTTATCTTCCACATTAGTTAAGAAACAACTCAAGTGTCTTTATTCCTTACTCTCTGTGGATACGATACCCACTCATCTGGGATTATTACTTCGATACCCGTGCACTTGCGGTTTACACGCATATACGGACGTGTCAGGGTGAAGACGAAGATTGATGGTGCGGGTGACCGGATTTGTTTGTTGGCAACTGGGGATGGGGTTCATTGGCATCGGTGGTGACAATGACGGCAGGCAACAAGCTTGGTGGCATAGGATGTGAGTTGGTGGATATGTGAAAAAGATGAGGGTAAGGAGACATTAGGCCACTGCCTTTTTTTATTTTTTATTTTTACTTTTTTTTAAATCACTAAATAGCAGAGAGAGGAGGATGACGTGGTTGCCAACGGTCATCCTGTAAAGAATTCGGACATCGTATGATATAGCATTACTCTAAAATAAATGAGAAAAATAAAAACTGAAAATATTACAAATGATTAGAGATGAATTTCATTTTATAATTTTGATTTATTAGTAAATATTATATTTGATAAGGGGTTTTATTGCAACTCCAAAAATTAAAAAAACCCTACCCCTAACCTCTGGTGACCCTCTCTCTCTTCCTCTTTTTGCTTTGGGGGTCACGGCCATCTCTCTCTCTCTCGTTGAAGTTATCCCCGCCACCTCTCGCCGGAGAAGCGGTCACACGGCCGTCATTGCCTCTCGCTCTCGGCTGAGGAGATACTTCTTCTTCTTCTTCTAAGTATATGTGTGTTTCCTCTTGTTCTATATTTGTATAGTTTTTGTTCGCTGCCCGATTTAGCCTCCGTTGATCTCGTTCTGGTTACTTTGTTTCTCATGGTGCAATTGTTTTGCCGTTTTTCATGATTAGAATTATGTGATCACTCCCTTTGATTTATGGTTGTAGGACAAAAATGTTACATTTTTCCCTCGAGATGATTTTGCAGTTTAATGTTTAGAGTACCATGAAATCCCTTTTTGCTCCATTATCACTTCAAGCATGCATAGAAAAAAAGGCCTACTTTAACATTTGCAACAAGTGCATGTACACTTGTTGGACATTAAAAGTACTCGTTAAATTTCATTTTTTTGGTACCTTGTACAATAAGTCATATAACATTTTTCATTCAAGAATGAAGGGCATCGGTTTAAACTTAGTTAGCATGATGGCATGGCATCTGACAAGTTCAGTGTGTGTATATATATATAATGGATCTAGGATCTGTATACAGTTGGTTTTTGCCAATTATGTATAGGTAAAGGCAAACTTTGTGGATGTTTATCGGTCAAGGAGACCAAGTATTCTTTGAGTTGCTATAGATAAGGAAAAGAGATATGAAGGAGGGTTGTAGGAGTGTCTGTCAAGTCTACCCTTTCATTTTAGGGTTTTATTCCCTGCAAGAAATACTTTTTTTTAGTTTCTTTTTTTATTGCCTGTGTTTGCAGATTATACTTGATGTACCATGACTAATACCTTCTTCTGATGTTAGATAGAGTGCTTTTGACTAAGTTTCAGGTTATTACATACCCTAATTATGTTGTCCTTTACCAAGTTTTGACTTTTGGAGAGATAACTATAATTCTATTAGTTGAAACATTGATGGCTCAAGGAAATTGTTCTGTCCCTATTATACTTTTGCAGTATTTTTAATTTTTATAAGTATAAGAATTTGTTTGTAACTAGCTTGGAGTGCATAATTGACTAATTGGGGCACATGTTCCATTCATGTTGATGATATTTTTAGTGATGATTTTTTATCTATCACTGAATATGTTTAGAGGTGGATGTTAAGCCACTCCCAACACCTTTGAGGGCAACAATATTAGGGGTGGATTTGCGATGGATTTGAATTTTCCACTAGCTTTTAAGGGCAGTTTTGATAACGTTTCTCTATGGAAAAATTTGACATTAAAAAATCTGTTCTAGTGAAATTAGCTAATTAGCTGTTTTACTTTTTTCTAATTCTTAAGTACAAAATGAGCATTTTTGTCACCAAAAGTAGACTGCATACAGGAAGAAACCCAAGGATAAATTATCTTTTTGTGATTTTATTTTTCCTCTATATTTTTTATTAATTTATATCTTTTATGGTTACTAAAAACCAATGTCGGCCTCTTCCAACTATGAGTTTTTGACACTATAATGAGCGAAAGTTTTATATGCATATAGTTAGTTAGTATTCTGAACAAAAGTTTGCTGTATCAACAATCTGTTAACTCTAATCACGCTAACAGGGTAACACTTGTCGGGTTCATTGGTTTCCATAAGGAGACTTGTGTTTGTTCTTATTCTAGCTTCTTTGGATGTTGATTAAGGATAATTTCAACAAACATTACAACTAGGATTATTAATGGGGCGGGAAATATGCAGGGGGATATATTCCCCCATCTTGGTACCTGATTTCACACACCTTTCTCTATTTCCATTCCCAATCCTAGGTATGGAGATAGATTTTTCCTCATTCCTGTACCCACTTGGAGTACTCGGGGTCGGGGATTCCTAGATACCCTGGTTCATTTTTATAAATATTTTTTTTAGGAAATAAAATATTAGCTAACAAGTTCTATAAATCTTTAATAATTAAAGATTACAACACCACATACAACAACAAAACAAGTACTTAAAAATAGATTAATATCTATTTTTTATCAAATAAATTATCTTTAATTATACATTTTTTTATTCAATAGAAATAAGTTTCTATTTTAAAATTTCGTGACTATATATATTTTAATTTATGGGATTCACTCTGCAAGTTCATTTGTCAATCTCACCATCCCCTATTGATATTTATTACAATCAACAAATCTCTATACTAATGATTTAAAATAAGTTATTTAAAAAAAATGTTCAAAAAAATAGATAGCGCAGGTCTAGGGTTTTATTTAGCCTTTTTTTGTATTGTTTAATTAATCATTAGTATTTTGATAGTCAAATAAGCATATAAGTTTTTTTTTTTTTTAACTTTTTAATTCAATATTTATAATGTATACAGTTGGTTTTTGCCAATCATGATCCCTGTTCCCCAAATTCAATCACGATCCCCATTCCCCATCCCCCATCAGCCAGGGAATTCGGTTCCCCGTCAGGTTCTGGGCAAATTGACATCGCTAATTATAACTCAACCTTTTTGCATAATAGCCTCTATGAAGCTTATGGGGATTAAAGTAGCCAAAGTTATAGGCATCACAGATAACAAGGGTCAGTGCCTATCATCTTGCTATAAAATGGTGACTTTACTTCATGTTTTAAGCATCCTGCCTTTATTCACCTTCAAAGCATATGTTTTTACATTCCATATCAGATATGCCAGCATATTATTATCTCCTATCAGTGCATCTAGTACTTCTGTAATATTTCCATTCATTAATTTCTACTTATAAAAGGAAAGAAATACTAGCAAACAATGGCAAAAAAATGCCGCCATTAATCTTTTGATGGGGAGGGGCCTGCATGTTCTCTGCATAAATTACGCTCCCATTGCTGCTTTTAATTAAATGAGACGAGAGTTTCTCAGTCTAACCAAGAAACCAAAATGGAAGTGGTATATCCCCTGTGAAGCCTTTTAATTGCAAGCACATATATGCAATTATGAAGTTCTGCAAGGGCATTATTACAAGCAATAGAAAAATTAAAAGAAACAAGGGCCTTCGAGCATATGTGCACCATGATGTAACAACATAATTTCATTTACTCTGCATATTTCAAGTGAATGCATACTTTTCTAAACTCAAGATTCTTTCATCACAAACTTGTAAATATGTATGTATGCAAAATAAATTTTAATTTTTATACTACATAATTTATTAAACGTAATACATTGCACGCAGATGCTTAATTAAACAAATATTGCCCTTCAAGCCCTCCATCAACATGTTCCCTTCATCCTCCTCTGGTGTGTCGCCATCCTCGGTTGTTGACTTCCTCGCCCTCTGCCGCAATCTCAAGGTTTACTCTTTTTTTTCCTTATGGTGTTGGTATTTCTTGAGAATGCTACACTGATTCAATGGTTTTGGATCTTGGGAACAGACAACAAAGAGGACGGGATGGGTTCGGCGCGGTGTGTGCGGGCCAGAGTCAGTGGCAGACCACATGTATCGCATGGGCATCATGGCCTTAATTGCCCCAGACATCCCTGGCATCAATCGTGATAGGTTTCTTCTTTATCCTCCTTGATTCGTTGTGTTTCTGTTCTTGATTTATTTGATTTTGGTGGTTATTGTATCTGTCTTTTTTCCCCCTTGGGCAGATGCGTCAAGATGGCCATTGTGCATGATATTGCTGAAGGTTGGATTTTTTACTGATATTTATTATTATTATTGCCATTTTTTGAATGTTTTCATTAATGTTTTAATGTGGAGATATTGATGGAAAAACAAAACTTTTAAAAATGTAGCTATTGTTGGAGATATAACACCATTTGATGGAGTGTCAAAGTCGGAGAAGAGTCGAATGGAGAAGGAGGCACTAGATCACATGTGCAAGTTACTTGGTGGAGAGTCCAGAGGTGAAATCTACCGGCAAACATGCAAAACGATAGATTGAATTTTCAAGAATTTCGGTTCTTGCATATCTGAGAATTATAGGTTGTTGATTGATGATGGTGTTGTGTAATGTGGTTTGAGAAACAATGAAATGCTTGTTAATTTTGCAGCTAAAAGAAATTGTTGAGTTATGGACAGAGTATGAGGAGAATTCTTCTCCAGAGGCGAAAATTGTCAAGGACTTTGACAAGGTAACTCATCATTTAGAGGATGGCAATTAAACAAATCTTTTTATCATTGTGATCATTCTCTAGTCATACCTCCAGAGGCTTTTTGAATTTTTGTAGCTTTTAAAAAGAGTGAATCAGAGTTATATTCCTTTATCATTTTCATTATATGCAGAGTAGTACATTGCATAAGTGTCTATTGTTTGCATAAAAATTATCATATATAACTTTATAATAGATTTAATGTTAGTGACATGAGTGTTGAATTGAATGCTTTCTTGTTTTATGCTAAAAAATGTATCTGAAACTTCAGCAGAGTCCATTCAAGGCCTTGCAAATTGAAAGTTTGACATTCCTCTTTGTAGCATAGAATGTTAGGGTCCTTATCTTAATGGTTTTGATGTGCTTAATAGCTGCTGTATGAATTACACAAATGGAAATCGTTGTTTTTGGGCAACTGTGAGCATACATTCTTTTACCTCTCTAATGTTTCGTTTACTCACAAATTTTAGTGAACTTCTAGTTATTAATTATTTGTTGTTCTGAAGTAAGAAGTGATAACCTTTTCTTCTATTTTATAACAATCTCATGGCTATTTTTAACGAAAGTAATGCAAGTTAGTTTGTATCAGTGATCCTTCCATTATATGAAGCTTTAAGGTATTAACCAAATGATACGACATCATGGAAGTTCATACTTTCAATTTATTTTTCCTTTTAAATATTAAGTAATGTTGTAATTTATCCTCAGCATCAACCTCCAACAGTGTTGTTTCTGATCTTTTCTTGTTAATGACTATTGTTTTCTTTCACATTCAGGTAGAGATGATCCTTCAAGCATTGGAGTATGAGAAAGGTGAGGCTCGTTTGATAATTGATACTATTTTACGAGGGTTAAAATAAATGTTGGAGAATTTATCACAGCCTTTTTCTAATGAGTTGTGTGTTTATTACTTAAGTTCGAAGTAAATAAGCTCAGTAGTCTTATTCATGTTTTGGTGATGAGCTTTCCTACTAGAAATCACTGTTTATTAGGGCCCAGCTGTAAAAGAAAGAAATCCTCAAAAAGATGATGCTACATGAACATTTATTGTTACTAAGTTTATTTTTAACTATGAATGAATTGTGTTTGTGGTACTCGATGTTCGACTGCTAGTCATGCTTTAGTCAAACCGCCTTAATGTATGACCGGCCATGGGAAGCTAAGCAGCTCGGATTGCTAGATGTCTGTGTTGGCCCTGGTTAGAAAAACTTGCAACTTCCCTGATGAGATTCATATGGTCTTTACCACTCAACTGCATTCCAGAATGTGAAATCCTGCCAATTTATTTTAATCTATATGGATCTGATGCGCTTGAATTTGATCTAAGCATTAAACTAACAGATCTCATTGTTTAATGCAGAACAAAGGGATAGACTTGGATGAGTTTTTCCAGTCGACTGTAGGTATGTATGATCCAATCATCCACATCTTAATGTCGTACAGTCACCAAAACCAAAAAGCAAGTTTAACAGCCATATCTTGTGAAGTTCATCCAATGTATTACTAAGCTCACGTTGAAGCTATATCCACATCACAGCATTACTCTAAATTAAGAATGAACCCCCTTGTCATACATGCAGCCAGAAAGCATTAGCAATATTGAAAATAACCATTTATGAGTTGTCTATTACGCTGAAAATTTTAATTCATGTAAAAAATAAAATTTTCTTTTTTTTTTAACACACTTGGTGACTTATCAGGTAAATTTTCAGACTGATGTGGGGTAGAGCATGGGCGACTCGAGATTGCGTCGAGAAGGAAAAAAATCTGATTGAAATGCCCAACCTTTTTATTCTGTTGATGTCTTCATGCAAGTGACCTTTTACATAGATGCAGCATCAAAGGTGAGATTTTAAGATGTACCATTTGTTGGTTTTGTGGTATTAACAAAGGCCGTGTTAACTCGCGTTAGCCTGAATATCATCTTACATTTGACAAATATTATCATAGCCTTCTTACCAAAGGGGTTTTTCTTTTGTTGTCTTTATATATTTTTTTTAAAACGGTTTTTTTTCTTGCCATATAAACCCCCTAAATCCCAATTTCTGTTTATTTTTTAAGCAGAAGGAAGATTGTTTATAGAATAAGAGGCCAGGTGGGTGGAAATGACTACGTATACATTTTTCAAAAAGTTTTTTGATTATTACCTTCTTAGTAGCATTACTCTGCTAAGGAATAATTGATTTCTTCATTTCTCATATTAATTGTTGTTATGTGGTAAGTAAATTGTAGGATTAAAATGGTTGCTCTTAAAGTGTTCATGGGTGACCATTTTGTGGCAAATATACAAAAAATGGTTGTTTATTTTAATTCATAAATTATGCAAATTTGTTTGTTTTGAACCCTTTTTTTAAATTTTTTTTTTTTTTGAAGTATGACATATTTAGTTACATTCGTCATCATAATAGGCAGATCAACTAAAGCTTGGTTTGTCACAAAACCGAACAAATTGGTATGACCAAAATTAAAATGATTTTATTTTATGAGTATTTCGTCAGAAAATAAACAACCGATTAAACTTTAGACCCATCACCTGTGGCTGTTAACCCTAAATTTTACTACACATTCTGCAATTCAGCACGCCTTAAATAATGGGTATTCTGTATAGATTTAAAAGGTTCACTAATAAATTAAAATTCTTATCACTGATTAAATCGATACATTCTTGGAAAAGCTTTTCTTACATGTTGGCAAAACTGTCACAAGTTTTCAAAACAATACTATTTTAAAATTGAACTTTCCGTTGTTTCTTTCCAATTAATAGATTTAAGTAGATGATAGTAGTTCAGGGGAGTGTCCCTTATAGGATATTTGTGACGTTTGACATATGTCGTTAAATAGCAAAAAATCATCGGAATAACTCTATATCGACTTTTGTAACAAATGTAGATTATATGTCATAATTGCCACAGTCGGTATATTTTGTTATGACATTTCCAAGAAACTTCGGTACCTATATATTCTAACATTTATTGTGATATTTTTTCGAACATTTGTAAATAGTCTAAATATGGATTTTATTCCAACATTTGTATGTCTTGAGCAACACTTTTTTTTTATTTTTTATAACATTTGTAGATGTCGCCATAAGTTTTTATCACATTAATTTTGAAATATTGCAATATTTAAAATTGTTGTTATATAGGTTATATAATAACATTTGTTAAAGGTCTCTTAAATTACTTAAATCGACTTTTTATAAACATTGGTTTAATAAAATAGCAATTATATATGAATACCAATTTATGGCGATACTTGTAAATGTTAGTAAAAGTTATTTATCTTATCTAATTTTAAAATTAAATGTCATTTATAAATGTTGGTATAAGAATATTGTCTAATTTTTTTCACAATATTAATTTAAACAATTTTTTTATATATAATTTAATTAAATAAAAATACAAGATATAATTTTAAATTCTATAAAATTAATTTGCATAATTTAACAAAAATATTAATAAAAATTATTCATCAAAAATTTAAAAAAATCCAACGTAGTACTAAAATACTAATTAAAAATAATGTTAACATTATTTACAAATATTTTAAAAACTAACTTTCAAGCATTATAATAAAGCTAAGACTTCAATCCAGTATAATTGTCTTTTACATTTTTTTCATGATGATCTCTTATCTACAAAAATAAATGTACAATTACATTAGTGTCTATCTAAATCAATTAATAAATAGATAAATAAATAATGCAATTTATAATTTCAAAATTTTAAAAATAATTTAAACAATGTCAAAAATGATCTACAAATCTTTTAAAAAAATAACTTTCAAATATTATAATAAAGCTAAGGTTTCAATCCGTAGAATTGGTTTTAAATTTATCATAGTGATCTCTTATCTACAAAATAAAATAGACAAATACATCACTGTCTATCGAAATCAATTAATAAAGAAAAAAAGATAAATAAATAATACAATTTATAATTTTAATAATTTCAAAATATAATAAGATGATATTATAAAAATTGTACCAGATCATTATCGCTAAAATGAAATTTAATGGGTAATTGAGAACGAGGACTACTTGTAGCATCTCCCGCCTACAAAAATTTTTACATTTAATAAAATAATGGTAATATAACAATAAAAGTTAAATTAAATATAAACATATATGATATATTAAAATCAATGATATAAATTTGAAATACAAATAAAAAATAAAAAATAAAAAATAAAACCATGTGCAACATATATAATTTGCATAAAAAAAATACAAATAAGCTATTTTTATATTGAAGGAGAATATATAATTGTTTCAGTTTATGTATGTGTGTGTCATAACCATAATAAGAACCTTTAAATAATTTAACTTGGAATAAAAGGATGAAATATATAACTTCAACAAAGCTATGTGTGAGCCATAATTGTAACAAGAACACTATAAGAAATAAAAATTATATAAGGGGTAAATTGTAAAACTTCACCAAAACTATTTGTGTGTCCCCTTAAGTATAGTAAGAACCCTATAAAAAATAAAAAAAGAGGGGACAAATTGTTAAACTTCAACAAAACTAAGATTAAATAAATAAACAAAAACTAAATGGCAATTTCAAGGATTGAAGCCTTGCATCCATGTCATGACCACCCCATCATCATTGTCGGTAAGGAGAAAAAACCAAAACATATTTTAATTTTCAACAAAAAGGGATGTTTTGGAGATCTCATTCAAATTAAATTCAATCTTCTTTTTTTTCTTTTTTTAAAAAATATTCTCAAACCCTAGAATTAGATTAATTAAATTCTCATACTTGTTTTCATAACAAAAACTAATTAAAAAATTAATCAGCTATCAATCATTTACCAAAATGAATAACAAGTTAAATATTTAAATAATATTGCAAGAAAAACAATGCTAAAAAATATTATGAAATAAAGAAAAATCGAGATACTTACTTTATCTCCTGACAAGAACTTTATTTTTGGCCTTTTGCACTATTAGGGGGTTTTTCTTGTCTTATATATATATAGATCATGAATCTATAAGCCAGTGTAAATTTTTAGGCGTGCATATTGCCGTCTAATTTTTTTGGCACTCTTGAAAAATTAAAAATATTGATGCTTTTATTTTCCCTTAAATACCACTTCTTTTCAATTTTAAATTATCGTTCATATTTTTTAAATATAGATATACACATACCCTAACTTAAAATGGTGTTTTCAAATATATCATAATAAATTGATGCAATTAAAGTCATATTGGATTATGACATTTATTACATAGGTCATAACAAGCGTCTTAACAAATAATATTGTACTGACATTTCTTTCAATGTCGCTAAAATCTTAAAAAATATCACAAAATAAAAACCTTTATTACTATAAATAGAAATGTCATTATAAATGTAGGAATAAATAAAAGCATACCAACATTTATTACAATTATCGCTTAAAAGTTATTTTAATGGTTTGCAGTGACATTTGCCAAAAATGTTACTTTAAAAATGTCACAATAAGTGTTTTTTGTTGTAGTGCTTGTAGCCGGTAATGTCAGTGGATCCCGCTGTTTGATACTCCCTCTGCCCCCTTTCCCCTCCCAGGCCCCCACCCTCCCCCTGGCGTCCCTCCTCTAACCATACGGCTCCCCTATCCGGTTATCCGGATCCCCGACCGGTGGCAGTGCTGCAATGTTTGTGACCAGTCGTGATGGTGTCGGATGCGAGGAGTGCTTTTGGAATTAAGAAGGAAGAGTGACAATGGTTTTAATCAAGTTTAAAACATCCAATGAAGAAGGCATACGTGGCGTTTTGGTGTAGAGAAAATTTTTTAAGTTGCACATGTTGCACATATTAATTGATTGAATTCTATACATTAAATATATACAGAGTAACATTTTTACACTCTTTCTCATCCATTTTTAAAAATCAGAAAACTTTGAATTATTCTGATAAATAACCTTTGCAAGTTTCAATCTCTCATTCATTTTCTCTCCGGTGATTCAGCGAAGCTCTGACTTTTCTGATCGTTTTGGTGAAGCTTCGATCTTTCAAAGGATGTGAAGCTACTTTTTTTTTTGTCATTTGTAAAATTTCTTTTAAATGTTTTTTGAGAAAATTTGTTAAAATATTTGTGGATTGAGATTATCCTAGAACACTTACAGTAACAATAATCTCTTAAACTTAGATTGTATCTTTGAATTTGAAGATGATTATAAAATTAATGTAGAAGGTTATACACACAAGCAAGTCAATGTTATATTTCCCAATAATTACACACAACCAATCTAAATACACCCATCATTCACACACAAAAAGCTAATGTGGTACGTGGATTGATATCATTGATGATTTGATTTAGAGATGTAGTATGTGAATTGATATCAGTAATTTAATTTAAAATTTTGAGTAGTATTAAAATCAAAATTTGTGATTTACTAATAAATAAAAAACTTATTTTAAAAAAATAAATATAAGTTATCACTTTCAAATAAAACTTCATCTATCATCAGTAAGATCTTAAATTTTAAAAATTAATAACAATTAAAATTGTAAACATTATCGAAATAATTTTCTTATTTAAAACATAGTCATTTAAATAACATATGCCCACTCATCATAATCATCGAATTCATACTAGCTTAAAATATAATAATCAATTCATCATATTAAATTCAAACCAATGACATATGCTTACTCATCATAATTCTTCTAAATAATTTTTAAATTTAAAGTACAATTTATATTTACATAACTATAATTTATAACCATAATGATAAAATGTAATTCTTTCTCTCTCCTAATTGAATTTTAACTTATCCCACTCATCATAAATCTATTAAATAAGAATTTTTTAATTTAAAAATATTATTTACATTTACATAACTAGTATAAGTTATAATTATGCATGGGGATAAAAATAAACCTAGTACAAGTTATAATTATGCATGGGGATAAAAATGTTTATTTTAAGATAATGATAAATTGTAATTATGCCTTTATTTTATTTATTGAATTCTAACTTATTGTTCTCAAAATTTTAAATTTATACTATAGTTTTATTTTAAATAAACTCAAAGAGGAGGCTATTCACTAGTTCTCCCTCTCTTAATAATGTCTTTGATATCTAAAAAAATTACGTTTAATAGCATAGTTATTTAAAATCAATGGTATAAGCTAACTAGTTAAAGCATTTGCAAACCAATTGAAGTTATGATAAAGAATTTATAACCTCATATTTAAATAGTGTTATTTATTCATGTTTATCAATATATATATATATATATATATATACAAAAATTCTATTATGAGTTAAGCTGTAAACCTAGTTCGATTTGATTAGGATAAAGTATCCAATTTAGTGTTACACATATTTGATTGGAAAATTTATGAATTCATGATTTATTTCAATTCATTTCTATATTTAATTTGATCAATTTCATAGATATGGAGAGGTTTTTTAATTCTATACCAAAAATTATTGAAGCAAGTAAGAGATATTATTAGCAAAGGAATATGGCAAAAGAATAAGGCATCAAGTAAGAGAGAGTATTTGTTAATGTGTCTACGTCAACCAGTTGGTCATAATTTTCTTTGAAAATAGCATGAAAAAGATTTGAGAAGCTTTAAATAATTGTGGTTTTAGAATTTTGATTGGTTGGAATATAGTGTGGAGGAAAATGCAGCTTATTATCTCTATTGTTATCTCTTTATGCAGCCAAATGGTGATAAACTTGGGATTGATGCCTTCACGAAGACAAGGTTTAGGAATTGGAAGAAGGCAATGGAAGTTTTCATTGAGCATGTTGGTATAGTTAATATCAACCACAACAATGCAAGGCGACATTGTGAGGATTTCAAAAATTAGAAGCAAAGTATGTCGCATATATACTTTTCTCATAGCAAATAGATGGAGATTTCATATAGAGCTCATGCCACTACTGTTTTACGTGTTGTTAGATTTCTTCTATTGCAAGGTCTTGCTTTTCGTGGACATGATGAATCTAGTTCCAAAAATAAGGGCAACTTTCTAATGATGCTGAATTGGCATATGATGGAAGTTGAAAGTGTTGGTAGTGTGATCAATGAAAATGCTCCTAGAAATAGTCAAATAAATTCTCCACAAATCCAACAAGAGTTAGTCAAGGCTTGTGCAGAAGAAACTACGAGAGCCATTATTGATGAGATTGGAGAAAGATAATTCTCTATACTTTTTGATGAGTCTCGTGACAAATCAGTAAAATAGCAAATGGTTTTGATTGTGAGGTTTGTGAATAAGCAAGAGCAAGTAATTTAAAGATTTCTTGTTGTTGAACATGTTGTTGATACTTCAGCTCCTTTATTAAAGACAGCTTTGAATGGATTGTTTGCCCATTGTGGTCTATCCATTTCTTGATTGAGAAGGCAGGGATATGATGGAGCCTCAAATATGAAAAGGCAATTTAATGGGTCGAAGACATTAGTTTTGAATGAAAACCTAGTTGTTTTTTATGTTCATTGCTTTGTCCACCAGTTGCAGTTGGTTGTCGTTTCTATTGCTTGGAGCATTTTGTCTATTAGTAATTTTTTCAGCTATATTACTTTGATTGTGAACATTGTGGGTGCTTCTTGCGAAAGGAGAGATGCGTTGCTTCAAAATGACCATGATAAGATTGTGTAGAAATTTGAGAGAGATGGGATTTTTTTTAGGAAGAGGCCAGTATCAAGAGACTAATCTTGTAAGACCCAGTGATACTCGCTGGAGCTCACATTATACAATTCTAGTCCATTTATTTACTATATGGGAATCAATATTAGAGGTGTTAGAGAATGTGTGTAATGATGGGAATATTACAAAACAAAGAGTCATAGCATTAGGTTTGATACAAAGGATGGATAGTTTTGAATTTATATTTACCTTACATCTGATAATCAAACTATTGGGATTAACAAATGAAATCTCAAATGCCTTGCAATAGAAAGTTCAAAACATTGTTGATGTAAGGGGCTTGATTGTAATTGTGAAAGAACTTATGCAAGGCTTGAGAGAAAATGGATGGATACACTTTTAGAAGAAATCAGGAGCTTCTATGTTGCAATGTTAGTTTCAGTGCCCAATATGGAAGATAGTATACCAGTTCGAGGTAGTTCGAGACATGGAGGGTAATTGATTACTTATTACCATCATTATCATGCGGAGATCTTTATTGCTGTGATTGATTTACTTACTGCTGAGATGAATAACCAGTTTAGTGAAACTTCTATAGAGTTATTAAGATGCATTACTTGTCTTGATACAAAAAACTCTTTTTTCAAATTCGATCATGGTATGCTTGTTTCTGATGATTTCTCCATATCCGATCATCTTATATTGAAAGAGTAATTTCGCATATATATTTATGATGTGAGAGATTCTGATTTTTCAAGTTTTCATGCTCTTACAAGTCTTGTTGTGAAGATAATTCAAACTAATAAACATTTTACTTTTCCATTAGTTTATCACCTCATCGAATTGGCGTTGATCTTACTGATGGCAACAACAATAGTTGAAAGAGCATTTTCAACAATGAATACAATCAAAAAAAAATTTGTGAAACAAAATAGATGATAAATGGTTGAACAATAGGATTGTATGCTGTATTCAGCGAGAAATGCTTGATAAAATTGATAAAGAAATTATATTGCAATGTTTTAAAACATGCAAAATCGAAGAATTTAGCTTCCTCTTCGCAGTTAATAGTGGTATTTTTATTTGTATTTTAAAATATTGTTCTTGGTATATTATTTTGAGTTTTCAATTTATAAAGATTTTGTTATTTTAATTTTAATTTTTTTTTTTTTTGAGTTTGTAGCTTCTCCCCTGGACATGGTGTTTGGTTTTGTTTGAAGGGATGTAAGACTAACTCTACTTCTTATGCGCTATTCATCAATAGTGAATGTCACAAAAAGATTTGATAAGCAAATGGTTAAAGGAGTTGGATTATAAAACTCTAAAGATTTACATATATATCAACAAATAGTGAATGTCCTTAAGAAATCTTATCAGAAGTCTCCTATTATAAGTGATTTCATTTTGGAATTCATTGGGCATCACTGTTTCTAAGTGAATTCATATAAAAGAGCAATGAAATGAATGACAATTGAACATCCGTGTTTCTTTAGCTTTAATCCTAATCGCCTTACATTCCAACCTTGGGCGCTACTGTTTTCTCCATCATCCTTCATCCACCTGTGCCTCAGTCTCCATGTCAGTGGTCAAGTCTATAGCTCCCACATCACAAAACTAAAATCGCAAGGCGAATTGCAAGCCATCATCTATGGTATGGGTTTATTTGATGAGGACATGAAGAAGCCCCAAGTGGGAATGCCCTCTATGTGGTATAAGGCCAACACTTACAATATGCATCTCATGCTGCTCATGAAGGCTGTTCGCAAGGGCGTGTCAACGGCTAGGATGGTTAGCTTTTTTTTTTTTTTAAATGTATTGAAAATTTTAGATCTTTGTAATGGAAACCAAGCTTGGGAGTCCATTCATGATATTTTCTAAACTTGCTATTCATGTATAAACTATTCTTTTTTGTTTTAATTTCCTTTTCATTTGTGAACTAAAATTACTGAATTTTATTTATTATCATTTGCAATTTTACAATTAAATTAGTATTTTTAATTTTTAAAATTTATTGATATTTGTTTTACCCATCAACCACTAGCTACCATCCAACAACATTGCAAGCTTCGCTGTCTCCAGGGGCGACTTAAGGTAACTAGAGGCTTAAAGCGGAATTTTAGAATAAGCCATATAATTTACTTAATAAAAATTAAAATTTATATAGAATTTATCTTAATAAATATCTATTTGTTTGTCTTTCTCCATGTTACTAAACTACAAAGAGATATATTTAAGATTTGTGAGCAAACCTCATAAAAGTAAAAATGTAACAATATAAAAACCACAAAAACTCTTATTTACATTTTAAAGAAATAAATATTATATTAATTTTGGAGAAATAAACGCATAAGAAAAACCATTGTAGAGCATCAAAATAGAATTTTGAAAAGTTGGTTAGAAAAAAATAAGAGATTGATTAAGCATCAAAATAAAACTATTTAATTTTTTACTGCGTTATTTTAAAATTTTAAAAATAAGATAAGATTATATAACATTGGCCAAATATTAAATTAAAATATTTTGTATTACAATAACTATTGGGAGTCTTTGAAAATTTTAAGTTTTAAAATTTTTATTAAAAGAATCTAAAGATGAGGCTTTAAAATTAAAATTATTATTAAAAAAAAAATCTAAAAATGAGGCCTTAAATACATTGGGGCTTAAATCAATTGTTTCATTGGCCTTACCCTTGAACTGGCCCTGATTAGGTCCAACACCACAATGATGTCCTTGGCAACAGTGGGCTTTCCACAGATGCACCTCATACCCGCCTCTTAAAAAATGATCACCATCAGGTGTAAGGGGAATGCCAATCCCAAGGACACTAATTGGAAAGTGGTTACCGTCGATCCCCATCTGGATAAAAATTTCTAGGCTTTGCTGCTTTTGGGAGGACCAGGGTACATATTCAATTTTTCCTATTAGTTTCTTCTTTTTCATGCATGGTTTTTTATTATTTAAAAGGTATTGAAAATTTTGGAAATTAGTAAAGCAAACCAAGTTTGAGTTTGAGAGTCCATTCAAGTTTTTTTTTTCAAATAATTATTCATTTGCAATATATTATATTATATTATATTGTGCTTCTATTTTTTGCTTTTGTTTTTTCCATTTCTTATTTTTTGTTTTGATTTGGTTTTTATAGTTTTTATTGTTGTTCATGCATGTATAGACGTAAAACTAATTTTGTTTATTTTATTTTAATTTTTTGTTGTTTGTTTTATTCATTTTTTTATTTTTAAGATTGTTTGAATTTTTAGAATTATATATATGTACAATGCATTGGCCTGCCCTAACAATATTTAATTATTTGTTTTTTCTTATTTATTTTAAACATAATACTTTGATTTGAAATTTAAAATCATAAGATAATAATAGCAAAAATAAATTTTCAAAACTTATTGCTTATTTATTTTCAAAATGTAATTATCATATATAATTTTTCTTTAAAAGCTAAAGACAAATCAGAGGGCTTACTTTTAGTACGGATGTTAAAAGTTGTTGAAAACTAAACAAAAAAAAACATGAAGAATCTTTCATTAATTACATATTGTGCAGACAAGAAAATTGTATGTGATATTTCTGTGGCTAATTTGCATACACACACAAACACAATGAATGCATTATATATATCCTGTTGCAAACTTATAAGGGGCCGTTTGGTTGGCAGTAATGTCGAAAACATTACAGCTTGTTACGTGGTAATATAAAGATATTACCATGTTTGGATAGGGGACAATGGTAATGTTGATAGTAATCTAAAATTACCAACATTAGAATATTACCAAGAAACTTGGTAATCTCATTACCACCAAATTAGGTGGCTATCTGAGATTACCAAGTTAATGGTAATCTGATAATTTTTTTTGGGGTTAAATATACCCTTATTTTTAAAAAATAGTTTTAAACATAATACAAGGTCCAATATGCAAAATTTATTTTCATCTGGTGTTTCATTCTCCTGATAGGGTTTCTTGAGCACTTTAGGTCTTCCTCCGAAACAGAAGCAATCCAATTTCAACAACCATATGACCTCCATTCAATCCAGGTGTGTTCCCAAATACCCATCATCATCTTTCCTATGATTATTTAATTTGATCCTTGCTTCATTGTATTCTTTCTTGTTGTTTGGTGATTCCTTGATGAGCATGATGTTATGTTTTGTGTTATTTGTGTAGATGGGCTTCGATTGATGGAGATAAAATATAGCTCTTTCATATTTCCAAGAATCAATCTCCTTTCCCATACACCACGGTTCACATAGCCATATAAATGTATACATTGCTATATCTTTCCATGAATCAATCTCCTTTCTGAGCTTGATGAAACATTCTTGATCAGGAGGCATATGCTATTTAATCCCCATATATCATGATTGATAATCGCATGACAGTGAAATCCAATCTTAAAAAAATCAAGATTCAGGAAACACCTGAGTCTTCTCAAAATTTGATAGTTAATCCTGATTAATATGAAAGTTAAAATTAGCTAATGATGAACTATGCAAAATTAACATTATTAGTTAATCTTTGTGGATATATAAGTCTTTAAAAATCACCTTTATTAAGGTTGTTCAATAGTCACAATTGCACATTTGCACCTGGTGGGGTTCTCTATTTGTGGCTAATGTTTTTGTTCAAGAAGTCATTCACAATGAATTCTCCTGCTTTTGCTTGGTTACTCAACTATCAACTACCTTATTAAGCTTTCGCCATTCAAATGATATATATTAATAATGAGTTTGAGTTCAATATATGAACAATTTCAAATTATGAGTGTATAAAGTATATAAATATGAACATTATATATATGATTCCATCCATTTAAAGTCCTATTCTTTAAAAAGTCTATTGATGAATTTTTAGGAACACCTATAACAGTTTAATTTATATATGTGAAAAAGGTTTAAAGTTTTAATTTCTTCTCTCTTTTGAATTAAAGATTCAACTTTATCCATTGGCAACATATTATTGAATTAATTTTCTCACAACTGAAAGAAGTTTGGATCACTTTCCATCATAAGATACCATTCTTTGGATCAAAAGAATGAATAGAAATTAAATATGGCTAGGTATCTTTGATGAAGGAAAAATTCTATTTGTTTGGAAGGGCATCATTAATATAGCTAGGTGTATATATATATATCTTTGATGAAGAGAAACAATCTATTTCTTTAGAATAACACCATTAATTGAGGAGAAAAGAGATAGAGTGAGACATATCATGAATGCAAGGCAGCTAAGGGAACGTACTTGCTAGATTGAGTGGAGAGAAACTTGAGGTTGCAAATCCATCCACTTCCAAAAGTCAAGCTCCATTAAACACCACCTCACATGCCACTCACCACCACCCTATAGCTGAACATAGGTATAGAATCATAAAGAGTGTATTTAATTGGATGAAAATAAACTTAATATATATGTCAAACTTCAAAGTCACAACACTTCCTGACTTGCTTCCTGTAGAACATAATTGTTAATAAGGAAACAATAACATTGTAGTTGGAATTGGCAAATACCTAGAGGAAAAACATGACAACCTTTCACACACACACATACACACACACACACACACACACACACACACACACACACACACACACACACACACACATATATATATGTAAGTATGTGTTGTAGAAGTTCGACTAGTGCAGCTATCAAATTGAACCTTTCTTGCATGAAAGAACGACTAAAGACGCCGTTATAGAGCCCACAAGAGAAAAAGGTCTAGCTCCTAGATTAGTTCCCTTTGCATAACTAGATGATGCACCGACCTTTGGATGGTGTGAAGAAAGCTTCATTTAGCATCATGTCTCCTTGATCTCCGGTTCCAATTCTTCCATTCATCCAATGTCAAAATTTAATATATAAGTCCTTAAAAGCATAATATTTTCTCATTGTATGTATTACAAACCCTAATAGGTTGTTTGTTTCCCATATAAATGTATTCATTGCTCTATCAATACTTATTATCTAATTTATTTCATTTGTTTCATTCTATGTATAGATCGATGGATTTTTCTCTGAAAGAAAATCTGGGTTTGCCTCTACAATAGCTTGTTTGTATGCTAAGATGATGAATGAACTAGTTATATTCTTGTATGTCATTGCCTTTGGAGCACGAGTTGCAGAAAAAGAGACCGTGGATTGCCTATGATGGAGGTAGTAGGAAATTAACCAGAGATGTGAATGTACATCGGCTAGTTTTTGAAAGTGACCTAGCTTGCAAAGAGAGTACTCATATGGATCGACTAGCATTCCACCGTTTGTGCGAGTTACTTTCCACTAGCTGGTCACCCTAGTTGATACTAGGAACATATAAGTTGAGTAAATGGTGCATCCTTCCTTTATATTATTTCATGATATAAGTATCAAAGAGGGAGTTTTTGTTTTAGATAAGGAGAGACTATAAGTCGATATTTTAAAGGTGAAATGCAATTTTGAAATGCACATAAAATTTAACTCAAAAACGAACAGAGTTCTAAGAGCTCAAATGATGAGAGGTGGCGATGGTTTAAGGTAAAAAAGAAGCCTTTATTCAAATATTTATAGTTTACTATAAATGTATTTAAAAAATTAAAATTCCCTATACTAACATTAATTTATTTTCTAGAATTGTCTTGGAGCTTTAGATGGAACATATGTCAAAGTAAATGTCCTTGCAATTAACAAGCCTAGGTACAGGACTAGGAAAAATGAGATTGCCACCTATGCCCCAAGACATGCTATTTATTTACATTCTACTAGGGTGGGAGGGTTCAATAGTTGATTCTAGGGGTGTTACGTGATCGATTCTAGGATAAATGGGTTAAAGGGTCCCCAAGGTATAAAATCCTAATATAGTTAGCTTTTGAAAAATTGGTTATATTACGTAATTGTTGACTCTTAATCTTTGATTTAGGTTATACTATTTATGTGATCGAGTTACCCGAATGGAGAAGGATTTCTTACACCTTTTAGGGGGACAAAGATATCATTTAAATGATTGGAGGCAAGGGAGTCTACCAACCACACACGTGAGTTTTTAAATTACAAGCACTCTACGCTGAAATGTCATTGGGCGATATTTTAGCCTTTTTGAAGGGAAAGGTGGGACATCTTGAGGGGAAAGGTCATACTATCCAGTGAAGACACAATCTAGGATTAGTGATTGTGCATTACTATACAATCATATTAGGAAGAAATGCCTATGATCCTTTGAACAAAACCATCCCGGAAGAAACTATGGAAGAAGAGTTGGATGATGATAGGATTACTTTTTGTTGAGACAAGCGATTATTGGACAACATGGGCGTGCTAATTTGGCTGAGTGATATGTTCAATCAGTGGAAGTGGAGAAGTGGCCAACAAACCTAGTAAAATTAACTATGTTTGTTATGTAACTATTGGTGTTGTTTTGTTTTAAGTTGGTTTATGATGGATACAATTATGTATTTGCTTATATGTTAAAGTGAAACACCTATGTAAGAAGCATGTATGTATGTTTTTTTTTCTTATTGGCAATGCACCCTTTGTTTTTATTGGAATTAACCTTACATATGATTTTTGAAAAAACAAAAGTTGATGTATGCATACTTTCTTTTCATCAAAATCGGTTTCTTGAATGATGTAAACTATTTTTGATTTCTTTATTTTGGATGGGGTGAAAATGAGGAATATGCATGGGATTGATACATACGAAAGAAGAGGAAAGAGGCTAATAAAATCTAGCGACAAACATGTTTGGACTGCACAAAAGATGCATGTTTAATTGATTGATTGAGTTAGGCTTGCTCAAATTAGGCAATGGAAAGGCGATAAGGTCAATTTTGAATTCGATTTTTGATCTCGAGTTGGAGAAATGGATGCATGAGAAGTTACGATTATAATATCAAGGGGCTCGCTCACATTAAGTCAAGAGTGAAACTATGAAAAAGGAAATACCATGCCATTCAAGAAATGTTAGCCCAAATGCAAGTAGGTTTTAGTTGGAATGATAATGATAAATGCATTACTTGTGATGCTTTGGTGAGTGTTTAATGATTGGGTAAAGATAATTTTATTTTATGCCAATATTTACCATTTATCTAGACCATGTATTGTTTAGGCTAAAAATTATTTGTTTGATTGTTTTCAGGAGTTATCCGGGGCTCTAGTTTAAGGAATAAACCTTTTCCCTTTCTTAAAGGAGTTAAGCCAAGTCTTTGGGAAAGACCGAACCATAGGGGAAGGTCTTTGAAGCTCGAGTGATCTTTGTTGAAGAATTGAGACATGATGAACATATGGCACTTATTGAACTCCCTATAGAAGCAAATTTTTATGATTTTGAATTTGACACAAATACAATGGATAAAGAAGGAAATTCAAGTGCACCTCGGGACCCGAGCTCATGCGAGCGCAATGTAGATGGCAATAATAACAATATTTGCGGACACTTCAGCAACCGGGGCTCATCACATGCACCTACTAAGAAAAGTAGCGTGAGGCGCTCCTTCAGCAGGGATGGTGGCTCTAATGAGTTCACAAAAGCGCCATTGGGTCAATTAAGACAATGGTGGAAAGTTACAGGAGCATATTTCAAAGGATTGCTAATTTGCTTCCAATTTCTTCTTTGAAGATGCGGAGAGGCGAAAGAAGAAGGTTTACGTTGAACTAGTTAAAATTGAAGGCTTGTCTCAAGGGAAAAAGAATTAAGTGGTGGGTTGATTATGGTGACTCGATAAAGTATCATATTTTTCTCACTCCAGAATGAATACTAAAGGATATGTTGATTGGGTCTTGAGTTGGTTGTCTGTGAGATTAATCTTTTTATAGATTGGACTATCGACTTTTTATAGATCGATGTATTAAACATTTCGTGAGAGAAAAACATCATTATGTAGTGAAACAACTTCCTTGTCTAAATTTTACCAAACTCATATGGTGATGATTTCTCACTGTTTTTTTGATTCTTTTTAAGTTGAAGTGTTCCTCTTCTTGATTTAGTGAATATCTCGAAATTTTCATGCAGATGCTTTTGATTCTATATTTGATGCTTGTTAATGGTTATGAGTTTCTTACATTTTTCATGTTTTATTCTTCTTTTGTGAAACAAAATAAAAATCGAAAGGTTTGGAAATGTATAAATGCCCCAATGAATTTTGCAATTGCATGTATAAATCTGTATGTTTTATTTTTGTATTTGATTCATTTAATCAATTGTTAGAGGAATGAATTGAGATCATTGTCACTATTGTTGTTGATGTCAATCATTTATCACTCCTACACTTTTTGGAGTATGATAATGTGAATAAGAGCATTTTGTAGTTGTTTATAATGGCATATATATACATTTATTTTGGGGTTAAAGCATTTCGAGTCTTCAAAGCTAAATAAAGGTGCAAAAGATTCAAAGGTAGACATCTTATAGTTCTTGTTTTTCTTAGTCGATGTACTTGTATATAAGTTTATTAGTATCTTTGTCGTCCAATTCATTTGTATGCATGGATCAATTCGGTGGTGAGGCGAGACACATTACATCCACTTGATGGTTGTATTAATGTTTTTCCAGCAGTTTGTGCACATTGGTCATGATTAATTGCGTTATATCTACATTACTTATAAAAACATATAATGTTAATTTCATGATTATTCGAGGTTAGAAAGATGTTTTGGTTGGCATGAAGGTTGGAGATATGCAATTCATCTTCCATCCTTAAATTTGATTGTTTACTTAAATTTGATTGTTTACTTTTGCATTGGCTTAGAGGGAAAATGGTAAGATTATTGATAGTAAAACCGGTTTTATGATCTTGGTTTCTTGGTATCTCTCTCTCAATCTAAAGACTCTGTTGAAAATGGTTTGGTTTAGGTTTCTCGAAACAAGCAACGAGGAAATAAGATAGAGATGGAATACTAGGTAGAGGAACAGAAAGTACAAGGTGGATAGTCACACATTGCTTGTTTCGACATAAATGAAGCCAATAGATTTTCAAACTAAGCACAACATAAAACACCATTTTCCCATAAGCCATAATGAAACATCACGGCAATTGCAGTTAGATATACCTTAGTTCCTTTTCTACTACTTGCTAATTGCTTAAAAGGTACATCATTTTTTCAACGGTAGCCATCGATTCTATACACAAATTATTTGAATTGACCAATATCAGTCCTTTCTTCTCCAAAATTTGTAATATAAAGCGAATTTGCTTCGTATTTATACTTTATGGAAGAAAGAGTTCAAAATCCTTCCTGTTGGCTCATTAATTGTAACAATTATGTTATTATTGCTTGGCAGCAAGATCCTATTCACGAATAACACCTTCGTTTCTATACACCTTCATTCGATCTCTCAATCTCTCTTTCTCTTTCTTGACGTTAATTTAGATTCCAAACTGTTTGATAGCATCCTGCAGTCATAAATTCGAGAGCGAGCTAGCTGCCCGATCTCATCCGACAAGTGTACTTGCAGGAGGAAGCGAAGTGGCCTTTTACGTATGTAGTTCTTTAGCTTGTTCGGCAAATAAAGCTTTACATATGGCTGATACGATTTGATCGAAATTGAGGATATGGCACCCTCTGTGGCATGTCTTATCATTCTCGATGTGATAGGCCTTACCGCGATGGCGATCTTTGCTGCGAGAGAGACCCTCAAATGTATATAAGAGATTTATGAAAAGCTACACGCCAACTTCTCGACTTGCCTTTCAATGACTTCTTGTTTCTCAAGCACCAGCGTTTTGATTCCAAACAAACTTCTCAACGATAGATCCTGCATTGTTTTCTTTGAATAAATTTAAGCGTGACTTCAATTCCGGTGATTACTAGTTTTTTGTTATGTTCGATTATGAAGCATATTCCTGTTGCTTAACCGGTAGAGCCAACTCTTCCTGAGCCGATCTACATCTTTTCAATAGTTTCTTGTATGGATCTAGCCTCGGATAAAATCTTAGACCTGAGGTTCATTGTCTTAACCTCCATGTTAGCAGGTGCCGTTGGATGGCGAGGTTGCTTCTCTGAATTCTTGAAATATCCTCTTGCATGGAACAGGTTCATCCTTTGAGCCGCCACTGCTTATCCCAGGCCCAAGGGCTGGGCTGTGGGGCCAGGCCCTCAGGTGCCTATGACAGGAAATTTGGGTGCCGGGGCCCACATGTCACTGCCATGGAATAAAACAAACCATAGATGTCTTCTTCAAAAGTTTTAGTCTCCTCTAAAAGTAAACAATCATGGACATGTGGTACTTGTGCCATGTTCAGGCCATACCGACGCAGGGAGCGCACCGCGGTGGTGCGCGAACTTAGCAGGTGATAATCTCGTCTTCACAACCAGCAGGATCAAATCTGCCGAGGAGAAAATCATGATGATTCCAAACAAACGTCTGATTTGAGCCGATTTCTCCCTATTCTTGTTGTCCATCATAAAACACACACATGCATACGAACCATGCTTGTCAAACACTATACATGGCGAGAATTATGGATTCCGGCGCTGGGATACAAAAATAAAGAGACATGACCAGGCCGAATGAGGCCAATTCCAATATATAACCATCGTAAATGCAAACGCCATGTGACCGCGGTCGGTACTTCAGACCTGGAGTCAAAAAAAAAAAAATAATACAATTAAGGGCCAAAAGTGATAAAAGAAGTCTCCAAAGAAGAGCTAGAATTGACGGCCCGACAAAGGAACGGTAATGTGATCCAAGTGACTAATTTCTCGAATGAACAAATTTATTGAGTTGACCAATCTGAAGAGTTAATGCTGTTCATCTATTGATGCATCCACCATTCCTTGTGCAATTTTTTTTTTAAATTTCATGAGAATCGGCACATTTAAGAGAAATGATCCACAATCCCACTATGCCATTAATCATGCTTTGTGGTTTTAAATGCAGTAAAAATACCATGAAAATTGTAGCAACAATCTGATGATTAATTCACATATTACGGTAGCCATTGGTCGGCGGCCTCAATCCAAGGCACCCGCAGCTTGCAGCGTTCGCGTGACCGCGATCCTCGGACGGGCGTGATACATTTCCTGGTGTTATCGGTAGTATTCACGCCATGCCGTGCTTCAATATTTTAAAAATTATCAAAAATCAAAATTTTCCTTTCAGTTAATCAACAAAGAACCTAAGCAGCGAAGCATTGGCGAGAGATTATATGATTCGAGTTGGGTTTTAGGAGTTTTACCTCGATGATATCTTTGAAGTTGACGTCGGCGTGGTTATTGAGGACGACATTGCTTCGGAGGGAGTGGTAGCCATTGCCATCGGGCTTGGAAGAGTGTGCCCTCTCTCACAGTCCGGACCTTGGGAGATCGCCATGAGGTTGGCGTAGCAAAACATCAATGATGGTGTTGGAAACAACACTCCCGAACTAGGGTTCTCGATGCACTTGCAAGGAATTTGGATCTAAAAGACGATCTCGATCGGAGTTCTGACGCCGTTGTGAACGTCCCAGGGTTTAAGAAAAAACCTACGAGTCCAACCAAGATAAATTACCAAATGTTAAAGAGGTTATTTCCGGGTTTTTATATTTTACCCATTGATTACCATGACAGACAAACCACGATATTGAATTGTTCCGTTATAAAATTTCCCGATAAGCGTGAATTTTCTTCTAAAATTCTCTTTACAATATTCGATCGTATAATATTCCATGTATATTACCATGGTAATCTCGTTACGTAATAATATATTATTCTGTGAAATAAGCAATACGAAAAGGTTTTCTACCGAATTTTCTTATTTTGGTGATTTTGTTTTAATTTAACGTCTGCAGTGGCAATTGGATTAGATAGAATAACGGCGTCGGTTTTGAAAATAAAATTTGGGGATATGTTCAAACCAAACTTTACAAAATATAAAAAAAAATTAAAATTTATTCTTTTAATTAATGATTTTCATTAAAATCAATAAAATTTAAATAATAAAATCATTAACATAATTTAAAGTAACTAAACATATTATGGGATTCCTAAATATATTTAGTGATATTTGGGGTAACTTTCCATATACCATGGATACTCAACCAAAATAAGTTTTAAAAAATGTCCCTTATATATAAACAATAATTAAAAAATAGTTAAAAAAAGTAATAATAAGTAAATTTGGAAAATCAGTTAAAGAAATATGAATTATTTATCAGGGTTTCAAGTAAAAATCTCAATAAAAGTTTTTAACATTGGCTCTCACCGCCGCCAAATCGAAGACTCTCACGAATTCGAAAGAGCCTCAACCCCTCAACCCTCCCTCTTTGCCTTGATCCTCGGGATCTAGGGTTTCGTCCCTTGCTCTCATGGCTGCCTGGCAACCCCACCTCCGTTGGCCGGGCAACGTCCGGATTGTCGTCGTTGGTGACCAAGGCACCCAGCAGAGTCAGCCTCATCGTCTCATCGCCACCAGATCCTTCCCGGAGGGTATCCCTCGCGTCACCTCCCACTCGCCTCCCATAGAGCATCTACCCCGATCGCGTGCCCATCACCATCATCGACCCTCCTCCTGGGTCTTCTATCTTGGCCATTTCCTTCCTCCTTTTTATTTCGCAATCTTGTTGTTGTTCTAATCGCCGTTATCTTGTTATTTCTAATCATGGATTGCCTTTGATCTCTTGCAGCCCTGATAACAAAGCCAAGAACTCATTGGAGAATGCCAATTGGCTGATGCTATAATTTTGACCTATGCTTGTGATCTGACCTGCGACTCTTGATCGTCTGCCGCACCTACTGGCTACCAGACTCCATGATTGGAGGTGTTTATTGATTTTAAAATTTTTTATTTTAATCTTTTATTAATTACCGTTGATGGAACTTTTGGTTTGTTGTTAATAGTTTTTCATTTTGATGTATGGGTGAGTACCTGTGATTGCTTGGTCAGTTGTAAGTTGGATTTGAGGGACGGAGCAGCAGGTGAGCCTTGAGCAGGTGATGTCTCCTGTAATGCAACAATAGCAGATAGAAACCTGCATTGAGTGCTCGGCTCTAATGGGAACTCAGGTTTGCTTTTAGTTTAGTGATTCCCAGGCATCTACTTTTGAGATCTTATCTAAACTTTTTTCATGTCTTTACTTTTCCTTTTCTTCTTTTTTTTTTGTAAACCAAACCCAATTATCGTGAAAATTGTAGTTTTTTAAGTGCTTTGTGGAGAAATTTTGTTGCCTCTCGTCTACTTTCTGTCTTTTTTGCTCGTTGTAGTTTTGCTTGTGTGTATTTTGCTTGTATTTCTGTTTGATATATAGTTAAACAGTTTGGTAACTAATTTGTTGTAAATCACACACTAATCTCTCTTCCTGAACATACAATATATTTAATAATGTCCTTGGTTCTGAAACTTATTTTGTTTGATTAATTTGTTGTACTTACCTTTTGTTTATTATATTTATTATTTCCATTTTTGTTTGTTACTCTTTTAGTTGAAGAATCTTAATTTGTGGTTGAAGATGCTAAAACAATCATTGTGTTCTTATATGGGTTCGAATCTTCTATTATACTCAGAGGCGGTGCTTCATCAGAGCTGCTCCTCTAACTTGTTGATCAAGAAACACAGTCATTAAAGGCTCACGATGTATAGAGCTTTGAAAGGATATTCATTTATATGATAATGACAAAGATGGGCGCTTGTGATGCAGATTAAATGACTTTCAGTCTTTTATTAGCTTGTTGATTCCCTATTGGATGAGTATTTTATATACATATTTTGCTCAGGTTAAATTTCTTCTTGCCTACTGCGACACTTCTCTAAGAAGGTTGTACAAAAGATGCCTAGAGAACAACTTCAATGACAGGGCCTGACATTGACTGGATTTCTTTTCTGCGTAAACTTTTCATTGAAAAGGCCGTCTTGAAACAACATGGACAGTTTTTAAGAAAATTTGAATACAATGATGACCTTAAACTAAGGGATGATCTCCTCCCAGCATCTCAAGCGAGCCCCTGATCAATTATGGTTTGTTTTCTCTTGTGGTTTTAGACAATGTTGGTAGTCTTTTCTGGGGTTAGGGCAAGATATTTTAGTTTTTTAGTGGCCACCAAGTTGATGTGTTAATGAAGTTCAAGAAAAGTCCAAGTTATTGTGGCGTAACAATGGCTATGATATGCTTTAATCTCGATAAATATCTGAAGTGACTTTAAAGGGTGGAAGTCTAAAATCAACATATAAGATCTGAAATTGGATTCGTATTACACTCTAGATTTTCAATCTGTTTCTGCAGTTGTTATCTAAATTTCCGCTGCATGTATCAAACAAGTTAATTTGAGATATTTTCAGCAGGCATTCAAAATTCTTGGTTCAAACACTCTTTATGAAGAACATACAGATGAACTGAAAGTGTAAACCAGCCTGTATATACTGTATATATTATATTTTTTAGGTTTATAGGGGCCTGTTAAATATTTTAGCTTTCAGTACTATGGAAATGGGCTCCTTGATTGTTACAATATTTTTGCTCACTTCAAGGTATGTCTTTTCCTTTTCAGACTTCTAGGCCAAGGCAACAGTGATTGCACTGTGCGGACAGGTCTGGGGTGTGT
>NC_052490.1:7661696-7669492 GCF_009730915.1 Dioscorea cayenensis subsp. rotundata
CATTTATCGGTGACTCGAGTTCTTTATTTGACTTGGGCTCTATGACGAAGCATTCACAGGCAAAAGAGGATTATAAGCAGCTTCCTATAGAATACGCCAGCAGTTTGATGCCGCAGTGAGCATACAATATCAGTCGGGGGTGTCCAAGGCCACATGTCTTTCCTGACCTGCATATTGTTATATTCATGCCATTCTAAGCAGGTCGGTGAATGGCTATAGTTCAGAGCGTGACACTCCACTAGGGACACATTCTGACAGAGTATTTACGGCACCAGGGACAATATGCCTGGATTAGTGTCCTCTTCTCTGGCCCACACTTTACTAGACTCATCACCGGGATGGGTTTATTGGATGCTATTCATGGGGTTGAGAAGACAATCGTAACTACTCCCCTAGGCATAGAGACGATAAGATTGATGGGGATGGTGCGTAGATATAGAGACGAGGTGTATGTGCTGAACATGCCCCCACCAGAGATAGTTGAGGGAGAATGTAATGCTACCTAGGGTGATCAGCTTGCGCAGGAGTTGCAACCGGCGTAGATGGAGACTGAGGCACCACCCACTCCAGAAGAGCCATCTCAAGTGCACATTCTATCTTGCTCTTGAGCCTATGATCATTTTGAGAGGCTCGAGACTGAAGTGTGGGTGCTACTAACTGAGATTGCTGAGGTTCACGCAACATAGGCCGCAGACCATAGTGAGGTGATGTCCCGTCTGGACATTTTACAGTAGTTATTAGAGCGAGATGCGATTTCACCATTCATCATATGACCCAGAGCTTCACTAACCCCTCAGGCATCACCAACACCACCATCACCCTCACCAACACTAGTTGATCCAGTACCAATAGCAGCAATAGCGGCGACCGAGCCTAACACTGAGGCTTGATGTATCTTTACTTTATTTGCTCTTATTTTTCAAGTTTCATTTTCACATGTTAGTTTGGAATTGTACTTCTCAGAAAGGATCCTCCTTCTGAGTTTATCTTTTATTTTTGTTGTCTGGAGTTGTATTTCATTGTTTTATCTTTATATACTTGAGTTTATTTTGCTTTTGTTGAGCCTCACTAAACCCCCTTGTGTATACATGCAGAGGGTCTTGTGAATATGGAAATTGAGGACTAGTCATAGACACGGTCAATATGATTTTCACATGGACATATGTGCTCCACAACCCATTGAAACTCAATGCTCAATGAATATAGCTCCATCAAACGTACCATTAGGAGTTCAAGGGAGTATTATTTCAATTGGCCACTTCTATGTATGTTTTTCATCGTTATACTTTTTATTGTGCTTGTATGCATACATTGAGAGCAATGTTCATCTTAAGTGTGGGGGGTAGTTCACACTACACATGTTCTTTACATAAGTTTTGATTAAAAATGCTCACGTAGCTAATGGAAAGTTCACCTTAGTTGCAATGGTTGTATTCTTAAGTTTAAGAGACTTTTTTATCATTTAATGTTCTCATGCTTTAGCTTTTACTTGAAATTTTAGGAATTTTTGCCCGATTGACACTTTGTCACACTACTCGCTCTGTAAACCTTTTTGGAAACTCGAGTTCATTGTTTAAGGGACTAGTTAGTTTTGTTTCTTGTGTTAATTTTTGCTAAAAAAATTCTATTTGTTTTGGTTGCGCATTTGGGGTGGAAAGAGCTACCGCCTATGAAGTATGAAGCTAGTCTCATAAGTCAGATGCTAGTTATGCCCTGATGAGAGAAAGAGCTATCTCATGGGATAAGTGAAAGCTACTACCCGGGTAGAAAGAGCTACCACCTCGAAAGTGTGAAAGCCACCTTAGTGGACGCTTCGAAAAGGGCTACCTTATAGGATGTGTAAAGCTACTACTATCTCTTTGTTTTGTTTTGTTCTGTAAATAAATAAGTCCCTTATACTTATAACTTTGAGGAGTATACATTGGGTTGACTTGAGTGAGTTTCCACACACTTACATGATTTCGGATTGGTTGTCCTTTTTTATTTGAGATTTTAGCTAGAGCATTGATTTTTTGTATTTGGTGTTGAAATTTCCCTTACTTGTAGAATGCTTCTTTTGCATACTTTTGGTGAACCTAAGGCCAAGCACTTTCAATATTTTCCTTCTTCTATGCTTCTATGTTTTATTTTTGTTTGATGACAAGAAAATATTAAGTGTGGGGGAGTTTAATAAGTGCTTGTGTATTAGTAATATGAAGTATTTTTTCTTATAATGAGCATTACTTTTCTCAGATTTTATCGCTCATACATGTGTATATGTGTTAATTTTGTGCATGTAGGATTGTGAAGACAAGTATGGAAGAAAGAAGCCAAAGTATATGTGAATGCATGTTGTTGCTGAAATCTTGGAGGGAACAAACATGAAGACACAAGTTGTGCTCAAAGACACATGAGTGTGTGCCAACCTTCGTTGTGCTCAATTGAACATGCAAGGTCTAAGGGCACAAAGGCAGTCACACTCATGTGTTCGGACTTTTGTAAAGCTAGTGAGATTGTCGTCAAATATGATTTTGTTGAAGAAGCAACGCAATATACAACATGAATGTGTCCCCATTTATGTGGCCTCGATGAAAAGTGTGGATTAGGGAGTATTTTGGTGGTGTACTAATGAACGATCCGTAAGCGCATGGAGTCGTCAAGTAATACGTCTCGTGTGAGCACGAGAGGGTTGTATTCCTTGGGCCCAAGGATCTACCCTTACTTCCTCTTTGAGTATTGTCTAGCCGAAAGATTTGAAGGGGTTCTCTAATCTATTAATTAAAATGAAAAAACAACAAGTGGAGTCTAAAACAAGGCAAGGATATAAAATCAGGGGAATGAAATGGTCATGGATGCGGATTCCCTAGGGGCTATTGAACTGTAAAAGATGCTAAGAATGTCATGCATTTGAAGGTTTGGACCTTGAGATTTCTTAAATTAGATCAACCCGATGGTCACGGCAATTCACCCCTAATTCGGTATAAGTATTGATACGGAATTTCTTCCTATCAAATGCTCATACGATTGCATTAACAACGGAGATATCTCTAATTAGAGCTGAAACACAACTTGGTCTAGCCCTAATGTTGGAGAGGTCAAAATACCAGATGGTCATGGTGTATTCGTACATGAATCCCTTCCAAACTTGGTGTGTCTAGTACAAGGGCGATGGTCATGATACCAAGTTGATAAACATCTAAAAGTGCGTATTTTGCATGTATTTGTTTGATATTATTCATTACATTTATTTATTGAAACGATGCCCTTTTTGCATTTCAGGCCTAATAGAAAACCTAGGGAACTCGGGCGACGCGATTGGGGTTGAATTCGGTATCAAACCGGTGTTTCCGGGCGAAATTATTGTAGCACAGTATAGTAACAGTGTTACTGTAGTAGTTTCACTGTAGCAGTTACTATAGCTCATCAAGGGCTTCTCGGCAGAAAACTAGAAATACCGACGGGTCGGCATACGGACGATATATTGACACATTTACCTATCGCGACCTGAGGGTTTAAAAGGTTTTGAGGACTTCTTTTTGGGAAGCTTCCTTTCGGGGATCATCATCTTCTTTGGGCAAGAAACGGCTAGGGTTAGGGAAGCACTTCCACCCCACCTTGAGCCCGAGCTTGAGGAGGGCAAAAAGGGAAGAAATTAAAGCATTTCTCTGCGGTGAGAGCAAGAATTAGTAGGATCTACTTCTATGGCTACATTTCTTGGAGGTTGAAGACAACGGGAAGCTACCCATACAAGTGGCGTCTTTCGGAAGGTTTTTTCCTGGGATTAAAGCGTCATTCGGCCTTCACCATTTGAGGGAGTGTTTCTCATGTTTATTTTAGTTGTTTGTATGGATTATTTGGTTTCTTTGTTGAACATGAACAACTAAACCCCTAGGTCACCGGATGTAGGTGAACCTTGGGGGTGAACTTGTGATGTTTTTGGTTTATTTGAGTAGTTTATGCATGTTTGGTTTATTGTGATTCTTGTTTGGTGTTCTTGATTGTTTTGGTACATTTGATTGAGTGATGTATCAATTTCTTGGTAGCATTTTGTAGCATGACCATTGCCTTAGTGCTAGACTTCACCAGACTAGGAAGGGATTATTGTATAAGTACGCTGTGACCATCGGGTATTTGTACCCCTCCATTCCTAGGATTGAAAACTACTTGTGTTTCTATCCTAACTTGTGAAAACCATCTTTCTCCTTGCAACCGGGTGAGAAGTTGGGCGGAAGAAAATTCTGTACTCAACACTTGCATCGAGTTAGGGGTCAATTGCCGTGACCATCGGGTTGACCTAAGTTTTGGTTTTCTCGGTCCAACTAGCCACGTGCTTAACTACTCAATTTCCTACTCACTTAAGTAACCCCCTTAGGGATCCGCATCCGTGACCATTTTCCAACCTTGAGCTTCTCCCGTGTTTTGTTAGTATCATATTTCTTAAGAATTTCTCTTACTTTTCACTTTGCTTTCTTTTCTTCTTTTCTCTTGAATTGGAATCGGTGAGCTAAACAACAGGTAAGAAGTGACTAAAGTAGCTCCTCAGGCCCCTTGGGAATACGACCCACTTGTGCGTGCGCGAGTGGTTTATTTCTTGATGACCCCATGCGCTTGTGGGTGCTCACACTCCATGTCGATCACAAGTACAACCTAGGAGTTGGTTTACAGAGTTCACATGTAAGCAACACATCAAATACACCAAGAATGAATCACAAACACACAAAAATTGCAATAGACAAAATTAGATCATCCAAATACACAAGTTCATCCTAAGGTTCACCGGCATCCGGTGACCTTGGGGTCTACTCGTCCATGCAAACAAATACAAATAATAGGTCCATGAAAACAATTACAAATAGCATGAGAAAACTCCCTCAAACAATAGAAGTGAGATGACAAGCTAAGTTAGGTGGAAAGCTTCCATGGACTCCGTGATCGGGGCGGCTTCCCTCATCATCTACAAGCTCCCAAAGAAGAGATCGATGAACTGGTGGATTTTGCCTCCTCTGAACTGGTGGAAGTCAGCTCCAAAAACTCCCCAAAAATCTTTTTCCAAAAAATGTCCTCCTTTGCCCTAGAAATTCAGTCCAATATATACCTCGTTAGGTCCATACGGGCTCCATGCAGGCGCATGGAGCCAGTGAAGCTCACTGCCATTTTGCCCAGAAAAGGTGTCGGTGCTACAGTACTCGGCTACATTGTTTTTACTATAGTGTTTCTGCTATCAGTACGGAGAATTGTGAAATTCCAGCAAACCTAACTGGCATCCATGAGGGCACATGGACCCCTTGAAGCTTACAGCCGAATGCTAGCTACAATGCTAATACCCCAAAAATGCCGTTTTTGGTCTCGAATTCGTCCAATTTGTATTTTTGTGCTTCGTTCGACCCATTTAAGTTCTGCCACATCAAAATAACCAATTTATACTTAAACGGCCATAAATATCATTAAGATACACACATAATACAAGATTAATATGTATAAAATATGTACATTTATGTGTTTATCAAGTACTATAGCAGGTAGTGTAGAAAAGTACTAAAGCAAAGCTACTGTAGTAGTTACTATTCACAAGTCTCAGAAAATCAATTCCTGCAGATTCACAAGAGCGTATGGAATTTCCACACGCCTGTGTGGATGCCCGATTCAAGCCCTATTTAAGTCACGATTTCAGCCCTTTTTCAGGATCTTTTTACCTATCTTATTCTCATCTTTTCTCTATCTTTGGAGGCGCTCGCAGCTAGGGTTTAAAGAGGCTTTGGTAAGGCTTTTGGAATGGTTCTATGTCTTTCAATACTGCGTTCCCTCGGGAGAGAGTTATTGGGGGAGCTTTCCTCGTCATCGATTCGGTGAGGTGTGTCCTAGGCTTGACGAGGGAACCTTTGGAGAAGATGCGGCCAGTCCACAAAACCATTGACATGAATACCAAGGGGTTTTACTTATGGATTGCATGTTTTTACTTCCGATTTCATTATTGGTTATATCTTGCTCCACGGAGAGCTAAACTCCTAGTGGGTATTTGGACTTGTAAACCCAAAGATGATATTATTTTTTTTACCTTTCTATTTTGTTTATTTAATTGATGTCTTTAATTGAGATCTATTCCTGAATGCTTGTTGAATCAGTTTTCTCTAAGACTGACACTAGGGTTGATAACCTACATTGGTAATCCTTATGAGTGACACACCATGAGGGTTAGATAAAGCAAGATTGGAAAGGATCAAGAGGGTATGTCAAGAGATAGCAGAATATCCCATTTCCCCTCCAATGTGATTTATCCCACCTCCATGTTTCAAGAGTTCTTTGCTCTCACAATAGAGTGAAGTGATAAGAGACGAACTCCGCTAGGGCTTAGTTACACAAGCAATAGAGTGAACAGTTAAAGTAATCCTTAGTATCTGGGGCTTAATTATGACTAGGGGTCTTTCGCCTGGACCAAAGTGTTAGATATATGTTAGGGAATAGAGTTAATCACTTGGAGTCCCTAGAGCTTTAAGCAACTTTGCACAGTGTGAGATGTTGAGACTGAGCGATTTCTCCTCCGGGGTATAGTATAGGGTTAGTCATGGTTGACCTTAGGTTTGAGAGCGTGTATTTTAGGATTTCCATTACTCATTAAGTATCAATTAGTAGACATAATAGTTGGTTTTAAACTTGAAGCAATAGTCCTAGGGGGAGCAATGTCTAGGCATCCCACTTTCTATCGATGCCTTTCCTCTCTTTTTTAATAGCATCTCCCATTCTTGTTTTGTTTATTTCTTATCATATTAATATTATTCAGACCACTATCAATCCCTTTGACAACGCCCCTTGCGTATGTCCCACAAGTACACGGGTTTATCGAAGTAATAAAATCCCAAGTGAGTGGGTATCGTATCCATAGGGAGTATTGTGCAAACACCGATCATTGCTCAGAATTTTGACATCAAGCCAGGCTTCATCCAGATGTTATAGCAGTCAGTACAATTGAATGGTTTGGCCGATGAGGATCCAAACAATCACATTGAGAACTTCTTGGAAGTGTGCGACATGCTCAAGATTAATGGTGTTACGGATGATGCTATCAAGTTGATAGCCTTCCCATTTTCCTTGAAAGGAAGAGCATAGCAATGGCTACATTCATTACCTAGAGCATAGATCACTACTTGGGAGGAGATGGTAAAAGCTTTCCTTGCCCGATATTTACCTCCCGAAAAATCTGTGAAGCTTAGGAATGAAATATCATCTTTTGTGCAAATGGAATTGGAGTCGCTTTTTGAGACATGGGACAGGTTCAAGGAGCTCCAGCGAAAATGTCTTTAACATGGGTTCCCCGAGTGGATAATCATTCAAACTTTCTATAATGGGTTGATTCCAAGCACAAGACAGTTACTTGATGCTACATAAGTGTCTAAATGTAGATGTTTTCATGTATATATCGTATTCACTTTGCATGTATTTTGTGAGGTTTGATGCCTGTTTTGCGCTTAATCATCTACTATTTGCTTTGTAGGGCATAAGGAAGCCATGGAGAACAAGAAGATATCATTTGGGCGAAAAGAGAAGAAAACAGGAATTTCATACTACCCCCATACTACCGAGTATGGAGTCGTAGTATCTGTATGTGATGGAATGATTCGGAGTGTCTGCCCAGATTTCCATACTACCAAGTATACAGGGCTGTATGGAGGCTGTATGCACCCTGTATGGAATGAGAATCTAGGGGTTTTGAGTGCTATATGACCACCATACGACCCGTATGACTCGGGAAGTATATATACTGACTTTTAGGGCAGAAAAGGGACTTTTGGCTGAGACTTTTTCTTTGGGCATATTTTGGG
>NC_052490.1:7670492-7706134 GCF_009730915.1 Dioscorea cayenensis subsp. rotundata
TTGCAACTTTAAGAGCAAGCAAGCAAGATCTTAACCTTATAAAGTCAAAGGCTAAATGAATACACATGTATATTTGGCAAGTGAATCTATCAAGCAACCACTAGGAGGCAAGATCTCATCCATATTTATATACAACTAAATATTTATTCGGATTTGGAGAGAATCTAAATATGGAGGCAAAGCTAAATGGAGTCACGTCTATTGTTGGCAAGGAGTATCAAGGTGAAAGTTTCTCTATCAAAGAACAAACCATGATGAGAAAATCTAAAGTTATGATTTAGTCTATCTTTGGTAAGATCCAAGATGATAAAATCTATCTTTGGTAACTCTATTTCTCATGAGAGATTTATTACTTGAAGACCAAGGTTACATGGAGCTTAGTTTGGTGTGAAGCTATTTGAAGATATAAACTAAGAAAGGAAAGAGCAAGCCAACATGATTCTCAAGACTATATTTAGCAAAGCAACTTGAAGTTCAGATAGAACCTAAATATGGGCGTAGCTATTTGAAGCACAAGCTATTTTTGTCAAGAGTTATTTTTGGAGATGATTGAAGCCCATGCTAAGATGAATGAAGATCATACTTGGAAGATATTGAAGAGCTAAACTTGGATGAAATGAGATCAAGTTTAGTAAGAAGATATTAAAGACCAAATTTGGATGAATGAAAATCAAGTTTGAAGATTGTGAAGACTAAACTTGGATGAATGGAGATCAAGTGTGGAAAGAAGATTTTGAAGATCTTTGAAGACCACCTTTTGTGAGATGGATTCGTGCCTTGGTGGATGCGAGCCTCTAGGGAAGGACCTACTGATATGATGTGAGGAAGGAGGTTAGTTACTGGCAGGAAGAGCTTGGGAGGAGTTGACTGAATCGACGCAAATTGGAGCAACTGGGAGGGTTGGAGGTGTCTCAAGTCATGTTGCAACGGGAGCTGGAACTCACTTAAGGTCAATAGGTGGGCCCCATTGCAAGCTCAGTTGCAACAGGAGTTACAACATCTAATTTTGGAAGGTGTCCAAGTTAGAATAAGCCACGAAGAATCTAAAAAGAGGAAGTGCTAGGGACGTTGAGACGTTTATATAATAGGTTTAGGATGTGCCACGAGTGAGAGACCCTGGTGTGCGGGTTGAGGAGAGTGGGCATCAAGCAATCTAGAGAGGGTTATTCTTTGTCATTGTGTGAGTGAGAGAGAGTGATGTACTCTTCATTCTTTAGCTTTTTTAGTGGATTGTTCTCTCCGGGCTCGACCCCCCAAACATAGGCAAGTTGTGTCGAAACTGGGTAACCAATTTGTGTGTCTCCTTTCTCTTGCATGTTTATCTGTATATGATTGCATTACTTGTGAGGTTGAATGAAAAATTATCACACTTCTACCCCTCTGGAACTAATTAAAACAATATCAGTTTAATTTTTATAATTAATCTTTTCTCAATAAGGAAGTTACTTCTAAATTGTGATGAAGGAACTTTGATGCAGCTTAAAAAAAAGGTAATGTTTTGATAAGATGTTTGTTAAACATTGTTAATTGTTGATATTTCTTCTTATTTTGTGATATTGACATAAACTCATCTTAAGATGTGGGTTCGAAGTAAATGGTGTGATCGCGGGGTGGGGTAAGCCTCCATCAGCCCCACCCCACCCTGCTTGAAGCACAGTCTGCCTCGCGTCCCATCCTCTTTTTTTTTTTCTTCATTTCCCGCCTTGCCCTGTTTTTCTTTTTTCATAAACAACCCTACCCCGCCCCCGTCCCACCCCGCTCATAATTATAAATAAGCAACTAAAATTCCTAAAAGCATTTATAAAATAGACTTTTTTTTTATAAAACATATACTTAAAAAAACAAGCTCAGAAGAAATCTATTGAAATTTAAAACATATTTTTCATTTACCCCCTATACTATATAATATTTATTAATAAGTTCAGTTATTAGCGGGTGGGGTGGACCACCCTCCTCACACAAAATCCCTTTCCCTCCCCGCCCCGTGCCCCAATTTTTTTAAAAACCCCATTCAGGACGGATCGGGTCAGAAACTGTGGGTCGGGGTGAAAATTGCCATCCCTAAATAGTGGCTCGGTGTTACTGGGGTGATCTTGGTCGAGAGGGAGAGATCCTAAAAATATTCTAAGTATGGAAACCAAAATCTGTCTCGATAGGCAGATAAATGGGAAAATCTGCTGTAATTGGGAGATGGGTGAGACAACTTGCCTCGGTAGGCAGATGTGCGGGAAAATCTGCCTTGACCGAGAAAGGTACAAGAAAATCTGTCGTGGCAGGTAGATGGGTCGCAAAACTTGCCTCAGCCTGGTGGGCTGGGCAGGTGTGACTAACAATGCCGAGAAAAGTTGCGGCAACCGAGAAAGCCATGCGGCTTGATCGAGAGTGCTGAGGAAACTTGCCGCGTTAAGTGGGCCAAGCAAACATGGTCTAGAAAACCTGTCACAGTTGAGTTGGCGCGCAGATATGACTAAGAGACATGGACTTATGCATGTAGGCGGGCTGACTGCCATGCATTCATGACCGGGAGATGTGCAGAGGTGTGTTGCGACTGGCCAAGAATATAGGTAGTTGAGAAACTGATGATGTGGACACTTGGCTAGAGCGATTGCACCGGGCGGCATGCATCGAGTGGTTAACGCATGTTCTCCTAGATGTCGGAGTAGTGGGCAGTTCTCAACCCATGTTATTGTAGTGGTCGGTTAGTGTAACGACCATGTCCTTGGGGCTTAGATAAGGCCTTTGGCCGGTAATTTTGAAAGCATTGAAGTATCAATCGAGTGATGGAGAATTGATTAAGGGTAATCAATAAAAGTCTAAGCTAAATTGGGCTGCCTATCTTTGTGTGTGCTTTCTTATTGCTTTCGTTGGCCTTAATGACTCTTGTGGTGAGGTGAGGTTTGGCTGGTGACGAGTAAAAGTTGGTGTTGCGCTATCACAGTTCTTCAGAAGAAAAAAAAAACTAAGGCATTATTGCCATGGTAATCTTTCATTGACAGACTATGACTACTACTATGCTGGTGCAGTTAAAATACTCACTAGCATATTTTAATAGAAATCTGAAACTGAGTGATGTTAAGTTATTATTTTAGTTTTACCACCCAAACCAATTTAAATTTAAGCTATTTAGTTTTGAAATATAAAAAATTGATTTATTTGAATGCTAACTAAGATGTTCATTTTATAAACATTTATTATGTGTACATGAGAGAAAAACATTCATCAATACTATTTGAAAATAAAAAATCTTCATACCCAAAAAAAAAAAAATGGCTGAAATATCAACCCTCTTATTATACTGGTACTGATGTACATGTTATTTTTCTAAAATAACTTTAATTAATAAGCATGCTTCATAAAACCATAAAATATTTTATGAAAACAAAATTTAACAAGCATGCCCTATATGTATTCCAAACTTTTAATAAAAAAAGAAACTCCAAACCTTAGGAAAATAGAAATGTCTTTTGCAAGGTTATTATTCCCAAGTATATATATATATATCCCATGCAAATCTCAACACAACACATTAACAAAAACAAATAATAAGAACAAATACATGCTCCAGACTGGTACTAGTAAATTTCATGCACTTTGAAATAATATTGATCTCCAAGAAGGAAGAAATTCACACATGAGGCTTAGCTGACACAGTGAATTAATTAATCACATGCACAAAAATATATATGTTCTCCAAGCATGCATGAAAAAACAGTACATACATCTACTTGATTAGTTCCAACACTTCTGTTGACTATATATCTCAAACTCAAAGAGAACCGAACAACGAGAAAACAAGAAACAAGACAAAGGCAACAACGAACCCAAGCGCCGGAACCTGCCCCGGCAAAGCCGAGCTGATGATCTGAATGGGGAACAAGCAATCATCAGTGGACGCATTCTTGGTCACAATCTCAGCAATGCCACCAAAGTCACAACCTCGCACATCCTGGTCCTGCATTTGAAAATACATATTGAAAGCGTACGACGCATTCTCATACTTACTCAACCCATTACAAGACGAGCCATAACCAAGCGCCGTGCAATCCCCAAGCGAGCAAGCATAGTCCATGTTCCCAGACAACTTGTAAAGCTCCTTAACATCCTTCTTCAGCACACACCATTGGAATGGCAGGTACTTAACCTGAGCAGGAACCAAATGCTTGCTCATGCCCTTGCCAGACAAGTCCATGGAGAACTTGGGTTTTCCATCGTAAGTGAAGATCCCCCAGTGACGCTCAAACGAACCAGGGAGAACACTCTTCATGTCTTCATCTATCAAGCTAAAGATATAACCTTCAATTGGGTTAGGTCTAATGGGAGTACCTTGTTTCTTCCCCAGTTTCAAAAGAAGTCCATCATAGAACCTCTTGGCGTTGGCAACGTTAGCGTTTATGTCACCATTTGTAGGCCAACCAACTTCTCCGACGATGATTTTGAGGTCACCGGCGCCGGCTTTTTTGAGAGACCATACGAGAGTGTCGAAAATTGGCGTCGAAGACGTTGGAGTAGGTTTTGCCAGAGTCGACGATGGGGCGGGCATTGCCGTTGAAGAAGGCGAAGTCTTTCGGGAAGTTTGGGTTGTTGTAGAGGCTGAGAAAGGGGTAGATGTTGACAACGAAGGGGGCATTGTTGGATTGGAGAAAGTGGACGATGTTGACCATGAGTTTGTGAATGTCCTGCCGGAAGTCTCCGGCGGAAGGGAGGGGTTTGTTGGCCGGGGAATTGTAGACGTCGGCGTTGAGGGGGACGACAGCCTTGATCTTGTCGCCGAGGCCGGCCTTGTTCAGGGCTTTCTGGATGTTCTGTAATGCAGGGAAGGTGCTCTTCACGAATGATGCGTTGTAGCTCTTCAAAAATGGCTCATTGCCCACTGCCACGTAACTGATGTATATATATATTATAGCCATTGCATTAAAACATATATATTTAATTTATGGAAAAGAGTTTTTTTAGATATTTTTTTGATGGGTGTATACATACAAAAATTATGTAAAATTCATGTTATGTATGATTACAATACAAAATAGATTAAGAAAAATATATCATGTAGACAGGAAGTATCTAACATAGATAATAATATATGAATGTCAATTTCAATTATATGCTTGGAAATTAGAATATATATTTATTTTATATATGATTAAAAATTAAAGGGTGTGTTTGGCTTGCTTCTCCCCATGGTTAAAAAAGATTTTAAAAAAAAAAGAAGAAAGAATCACCTAAACAAATAGATATATAACCTACATAGTTATATATGAAATGTCAAATATTGGCATTTGCACATATAGATAAGAATTTCAAAGTTTCAAACATGGCTCATATATAAAGGCCAAACTTGTAAAACAGTGAATAAATATGTTTTATTTACTACAAAAAGGAGTGAAAAGAGAGACAAGTAAAAACACCACAAAGAAATCATCAAACAACTCGTAAATTTGTAATTCTGCAGAAAAATCAAACTATTCTTTCTCAAAAAATTCAATCTGAAAGATATAATTAATAGCTTTATTAAATATATCTCTAGATTCTAAAAGCATTTCTTCAAGTCTTGAATAACATATATCAAGAATAAAGAACTAATCATAAGATTCAAATAAGATCATAGAAAAAAAAAAATAGAAGAACAAGAACAAGAACAAGTAGAAGAAATAAACATACGTGACATTGACGGCAGTTTTGGCTGAAACAAAAGCGGTGACGTTCTGCCGGACCCAGGCCTCGGCCTTGCCATAATCCTTGCTCAAGCTATCAAGCTCATTATTGGGAATACCGAGCATGACCTCAATGCCAGTGCCGGCGAGGGCGTTGACAGTGTCGGAGTTGGCGTCGAAGAGCTTCACCTTGGTGATGACGGTTGGCCTTCAGCATCTTCACCACAGAGTTTGGATCTATTGCATGGGACACCATGGGGCCCCAGTTCACGCCCAGAAGAGAACTGGTGGCGGCGTCCGCCGTGGCCATCAGGGTGGCCAGTGAGACCCAGAGGAGGATCTCCGGCAGCGCCATTGTTTCCGATGTGATGATCTCCGGGAAGCCTTTTGAGAGTTTCTTGTTTTTTTATGACGAGAGATTAAAAGAAGAACTTTTTTTCTTGGAAGTTGATGAGAGGGTTTCCGGTTTATGACCCTTTTTTACGGTTGGGTCGTTGGGAAACTAACGGTCTTCTGTTTTTTTTTTTTTTCTTATTAATATTGAGATTTTTGGGCAATGTTAGCCTTTGGTTCTTGTTTTTAATGGTTTTTTTTTTTGGGTGTAATTTTGTCATTTTTTAGACGTTCTTAGAGGATGTGCTGATTATTTTGTTGTAATAATGTTTGAAGGCTATTAGATTATATTGCTTTTCAAGAATTAATATGTTTTTTTTTATTAAAATTTTTATGTGTTTTTTTAACATGTGATTTTTTGATGTTACGTCTCTTCAATAGCAATATGCAATTAATTATGATTTTCTAAGACACAGAGATCAAATAATTTTTTTTTTGTCATTTTGATTAGTTTAAGAAGCACAGTTGTTTTTGTTATTTGGTATAAAACATAATACATGGATATAATACTAAAATAAAAATTAAAATCAATAAAATAAGGCCTAAAACTGGTCATAGTAACTTTATTCTATTATTACAAATCTAACAATATGAGCACAGTACCAATAAGATTACATTATGCTTGTTCAAGATCTTGCGTCCAGAAGCGGCAACTTCATGCAAATATTGTGGTAGGTCAATCTTGTGCAGGTAATAGTGAGCGAACCCGAAATTTGGTCTAACTTGAGCTTAAATAAAAGTTAATGCTTTGATATTAATTACAAAAGACACAGACAAATTTAAAGGACAATACAAACTAAATCGATATTCAATATCAATAATAATATACGAACAAAGTTCAAATACAATACATAATAAGTGAAATAACAATGAAAAGTACAAATACAAACTATATTCTAACACTTGAGCCACTCTTGTTACTGCTATGATCAAGAGGTGCCAATTGAATCCTATGAGTTCACATATTTTTAAAATACTGTAAAATATCTTCATTATCAATTTCATTAAATATGTCTTTCTCAATATAGCAAACCAAGCTATCAGTCAAAAAATCATACTCCACTTTGTTACGCAAATCAGTCTTGATAATATTAATTGCTCAAAAATCTCTTTCAACTGAAGCAGTTGAAACAAGCAAGACCAACGCCAACTCAATCAACCGAGAAACTAGAGGATATCTGAGATGTTTTTCTGTTTCAACCAACTTTATAGCAAGTTCTCCGATACTTCCTAGTGAAGAAAAATCAACATTTTTTCCCATGTCATATATATATATATATATATATACATCTCTAATTGATCTACTAATGCCATTCGATCCAATTCTGAGAAATTTTCTAGATACAGCTCTGCAATACGAACTAATTTTGGATCAAGGCAACTTATGCAAGAAAGCAATTCAATAGTAGATTTTGAAAAATGACTATTCATATCTTGCATGATCATATCAAGAACCTGACATAACAAATAAATAAAACAAACATTAATCAATAAAAATGTAAAGTTTAATAACAGAAAAAAGTGAAAGTGATATGAAAAATACTAACCGAGTAAAAAACCTCAACACGATAATAGTGCAAATATGTAGTGGCTTGCTTCTCACGTCTTGGAAGACCACATACCAACAATCTTTCTTCCATATTATTTGGCATCTCAATATCATTTTCAACACAAAACTTTGAAACATTAGCCAACAATTCATCCTATCCATCATCTCTTAATGATTGCAACTTAAACTTGACACCTTCAACCATGTCTAAAGCATTCACTATATTTTGATTTTTCTCTTGCAAGACTTGTGACAAGCCATTTGTTATACCTAACACCTTATTCATCAAAAATAATATGAACACAAATTCAAATCTTTCCATACGATCAATCAAACTTAAAGCTACACCTTGTTGGTTAGGATTAGTTCCTTCATCATGAACATTTCCAACAACATCCATTACCATTGGCCACATCATTTGAAGATGAAGTATTGTATAATAATGAGATCCCCAACGTGTGTCCCTAGGTCTTGCAAGGCTTATCTCTTGATTTCAGCCTCTGCCAGTAGAAATTACACCTTTCTCTATATGTGTAACTATATTTTCATGTTGGCTTTGTCGAAGTGCATCTTTCCTTTTACGTGATGCTCCAACCAAATTGACAATCTTGATCACATAACTAAAGAAGTCATTGATAATAGACATTTTTTTTGTAAGGCCAATAACAACTAATTGAAGTTGATATGCAAAGCAATGAGCATACCTTGCATATGGATTATCCTTCAATATAAGTGACTTTAGGTCATTAAATTCTCCTCTCATATTAGAAGCTCCATCATAACCTTGACCTCTTAACCTTGATAGGGACAATCCATATTTTGCAAACAAATTATCAATGACCTCTTTCAAAGTGTAGGATGAAGCGTCTGTCACATGCTCTACACAAAGAAATCTCTCGATCATTTGTCCACGAGAATCAACATATCTCAAAACAATAGCCATTTGTTCCTTCACTAAAATGTATCTAGCTTCATCAACCATAAGTGAGAAAATCCGATCACCAATGTCTTCAATCATGAGTGATCTCACTTTTTCAGCACAAGAATGCACCAAATCTTTTTAAATTTTTGGAGCAGTCATTTGGTTATTCCCGGGAGCATTTGCTTTCAATGTCTTGGCAATCTTATCAACACGTGCACCATACCAATAGAGTAACTCCAAAAAGTTACCTTTGTTCTTGGAACTTGAAGATTCATCATGCCCCCGAAAAGCTAAACCTTGTCTTAACAAGAATTGCATAATATCTAGAACCGCCGTCAATCTAACACGATAAGCAACTTCCATTTCTGAACTATGTTGTGAGATCTTTAGTGTGACATGTTGTCGTGGATTCTTGAACAATTCCAATTTATCGGCTGCAAAATTATGAATGCTAGTAACATTTACTTCATGATCTCTAAAAGTAGAAATAGCGTTCTTCCAATTATTATACCCCATTTTGGAATACACATCCCTCCCGCTTTGCAATCTACAAGTTGTTGGTTTAAACAAATAACACCACAAGCAAAATATCGAATCCTTCTCTACACTATATTCCAACCACGGAAAAGAATCAAACCATGAAGGATTGAAACACCTATATTAATTCCCATATTTTTTCTTAGGAAAGTTGTGAGCCCTCAGTTGACATGGACCTTTTGCTACATAAGATCGTCTCACCTCGTCTTTAATGTTGACATCATATTTCTCAATCAGTATTTGAAGCCCGGATCCGCAACTAGATTATTTGGATCAAACTCAACTCTTGCTCATTTCAGACTTGAAGATGTGGTTGCGTTATCATCTTTAACGCTCGACTATTTGCTTCTTGGTCTTTTAGTTAAAAACTTATCCATATTAAAAAACCTATATTAAGCAAAAATCTCAACACATTAACAATTTCGAAAATCAATGGTAATCAATTGGAATTCATGAGTGGATGACAATAGATAAAAAAAAAATAATGCTCATAGTCAATGTAAATCAATAGCTAGTGTACACATTTCAGGATTCATGATCAAGATAATTTGATAAAGTAAAACCACTCACATTTGACTAAGTTTTCATCATTGCCACTAAATGTGTTTAACCGATTGATTTCAGAGAGTTTTTAGCAGTCAAAATCCCAGATTTTGTGGCAAACTTGATGACAACACATTTTAACAAGCCAAATGATCAAAGAAAATATGCTACTGCTAAAGTTACATGACCACAAAACCTAACCTGTGAAAGAATCAATGATTTTTAACTTAATTCATTAATACATTTAAATGAGTTAAACATGACATCATTCCACAATCACTGTTAGTCTAACTTGCTTGAAAGTTAAATAAAGAAGTATTTAAGTCTAATAATAGAAAGCATACTGATTGATCATGCACAATTTGCTAAATTTATGAAATAACAAATAGAACAAATAAACAATATAAAGGTTCATATGTATAACAATATACAAGCAGCATACAGTAAATAAATACAACTAAAGCCATCAGGTCCATTTTCGCATCCTTGCATCCATTAGTTCCTCAAGGAGTAAATTACATTTAAATTGTTGGCAGGAGAGACAACTTTATGAGGAAAACAGAAAAACATAGTTCAAATAAACATCTCATATGAAACAATAACTAACAAATAAAGCATATTTGGTCACAAAAGCATGCTTCATCAAACTTTACAAAAATAACTATGTAAAACAAAGAGAAATGCATACATATCTAGGTTGGTTCCTTCAATAAGAATAAACTGAGGCATTCAGGCATCAGTAATACGAATTCTAAGATTCCAAACAAAACCTAATGCCATTAAAAACCACTACAATTCTACAATCTTAACAATGCATAAATGTTAAAATTTGAAAAAAAAAAATAGAAACACCACTCACTTCACATTTGATACGATGAGCTATCATGCGAAGGTTTAAGGAGAGCTGGTAGAAACAATTCACAGATCTAAGGCAGACTGGTAGAGCTACAGTTTGCAAAGGAAACTCAGGAAAGGGATGAGAATTTTAATTTTAGAGAAGAATGAAAGGGGCTCCTCAATTTTGAGGGAAAAACAAAAACATAAACCTAATAAACTAGTAAAGGACTAGACTACCCTTGACTTAAACAACCCAGCTCAAGTCAACAACACAATACCACCTTGCCTAGAACTTGAAACAAAACACATGATGACCTCATCCTGACCCTCCATTTGTCCCACTAGTCATCTATTAATTTAAAACTTAAGTTACAACTCAACAAACACAAAACTGCCTAGAACTTGAGCAGGGATGAACTCATCTTGACCCTCCACTTGTCCCACTACTAATCATCTATTAATTTAAAACAAAACTTTAGTCACCAAACTAAAACACATTCAGAAATAAAATTAGCAAGGGTTGCTGACGCAGCGGGGGTTGAGGACTTGTTTAGTCTAAGAATACCCAAGTTAACAACGTAGTGAAAATCTAAATCCTGTTTAGTTTAAGAATGCCCAGGAATTTAGAGGAAAGACAAAGAACAAAATAATTTTAATTCAATTCCAAGCTGCCTTCATAACCCGAAAGCTTACAAATAAATAGACCGACGAGAAAACACTAAAAGAGAAATAAATCAAAAATTTTCCAAAAATAGAAAATTTTTGATTGACACCATAGAATAAAAAATCAAAACCAAACATAGCGAATACCAAAAACGATGTCTCAATCAGAGATTTACAGCCCAAAATATGGATGGAGAAAATCTTTCCATAAACGACAAAATTGCTGTTTTCGAGGCCCAGATGATGGAATTTGGCCGAAAAAGGGTGTGACTCACGAGCTTGCACAGCTCATGACTTGTGGTTGTTGACCTGTTTTTCATCTAATGGGGTCCTCTGATCACCAAAATTAGTCTTTTAGGAAAATTACCAAAATGACCCTGCCTAGGTCATCGCATCCCACTTGTTCATGTAGGTGCAAGCTAGCTCATCAATCTGGTCCGCATCAGCTGCCCACTATGTCAGCCTGTGCTTAAACTTAACCGAACTCATATCTTTCAAGGATTTTTCGCAGACCAGCCTGGGCTGCCAATATAGTGGGTCCGCCCCTGGCCGGGAATGATAAATTAAGTTAAGTATTTGTTTGTCTTTTTCATTTCAAATGCAAAGTTTTAAAAAGAAAAATTAGGAAAGAAAAAAATTTTATCCATCGATATTGAGCTTAGAGTGAAGTTGGAAACTCAATCACCACTGCAATCTCAGAGCTGACATTTGTAAAAACAAATTGTCATGCCTTGGACCCAGCCAAGTCGAACCTAATGTGTTGCCAAATTAACTAGTGCAAACCCACATAAGCAAAACCTGATGAGCCTATAAAGCCTCAAAACCTGTCTCAAAGCAAAAAATATAACCAACCAACAAATTCACAGATTTACTGACTTCAATAGTACAACATAATTCAGAAATACAAAAAACCAAAGTAGAAGATACATGGTCCAGAACATACAATACAATAATCTAAATACAACAATTGAAAAGAACACCATTTACTGATAGCATGTTAAGAACCTCGCCACCCTACTACTCCTAATCTGAAAAAATTTAAAACAGCTTTATAAGCTTATGAATTCAGTAAGTAGTCAACTACAAAAAATTTAAGATCAACAGGATTTATAAATCTCGATTTCAACTAAACAAAATAATTAGGACTAAAATAAAACTTTACTATTACTTAAATAAAATATAGAGTGAAATAATCCATTAAGGTATAGTTCCAAAGTATAACCGTTATAAAAAATTACTATAGCCAAAAGAATACTGTATTTCAAAAATGCAATTTAAAAATTATAAATTACCAAATAAGAGTCAAATTTACTGTAGATATCAGTGACCATTTATTTATCCTATGTGACTTGAGCATAAATAACGTGAGTCATTTATTTATTCTCGGTGACCTGAGCAAGGGTATCAAAGGTTATTTATTTACCCTTATTGACTTGAGATTGAATATTAGAGGTCATGTATTTGTCCTCAGTGACCCGAGTGTTAGAACCAGTATGTTCCTGTAGCGGCCTGTTACTGTACCGCCCTGATACTGTAGCTATAGCAGCATGTTACTGTGCCATCTCAGTACCGTAGCATCCAAAAATTTCTACACCTTTATTTCCTTCTTTTTCTTTCTTTTTTCTCAATTCTTTTTTGTTCGGCTGAGCTTCTCAATTTAGAAAAAAAAATTTTCAGGCGAGCTTTTCTAGTGAATCAAAGCATCCACTCTCTTCCTCTCATCCTCTTGAGCTCGGTAAGAGCTTCAATCCAAGGGTTTTCTTTCATATTTCTCTCGTATTTCTTCGTTTTTGAAAATCTTTGAAAACCTCTTGGTTTGGGTTAATTTTAGGCTCAAATCGAAGCCAAGGTCATTGTTATTAATTGGTGTGAATGTTTTATAAAGAAATTTCTTGTTTAGATATTGTAAATCGGGAGAAAAGCATTGTTTAGCAATTTTTGGCTACTGTAGCAATCCCGAGTTTTCTGTAGCACCGATAAGCTTTCGTTGTTTCTTCGATTTTTTTGGATTAGAGTGAAGCTCTAACCCTAGAAATTCATTGGTAACCTTTAGAACTAGTTTTGAGCCAACCCTAGGATTGATTTATGGTTGTTTGGTAGAAGTAACCTAGCGTTTCTTTCCTTGGATTTTTGTACTAATCTTTGATGTTATTTATTGTGATCGGCAAGGAGGTGAAGTGTTGGCTCGAGGCTAAGAGTTAGCCAAGGATTAGCTTGCGAGGAAGAGGAATCGTCAATCTTATGAGTGGGACTATTAAATATGACTCTATTAGAAGATTACCCATATTTATATGTTTATATAATCTATCTTGCTTGATAAGTTTTTGTGGGTTATTATGATTGCTTTTAAGAAGTTTTAACCCTAGAATGAGTTTATTTCTTGGTACTTCTTTTATGCAATTTGTGTTCAAAGGAAAGAATTTCCGTGTTGTTTCTTGTGTTGGATTATGTAAATTGATTTGTATTAAAAGCTTGAGTTTTGCTTGTGCTTTTATCATTTCCTTATGGAAATGGCTGAGGTATTATTGTTGTTGGTTATTGTGTTGGCTATTGTATTCCGTGTGGAGTTGTGCTTATTGTTGAGTTTGTATGTTGATATCCTACTGCAGTAAGCGGTCTCTACGACCTGCCTTTTGAGGTGGCATGGTAGATCGGCTGATTACTACGAGTGCTAGTTCAGGTGGGAGTGTAGAGTCCTGACTGGATATTCATCGGGTAGCCGTTGTCACCATGCGGTGAACCGATGGATCAACGTCAAGGACAAAGTACTTTGACGGCTCTAAACCTAGCTGCGGCGGTGGTGAAGGTTTAGAGAGGTTTCTAGACTACTTTATGCTGGGTGAGTGTTCGGTGTTGTTTTATTTTGGGGTTGAGATTAATTCCCATTGTTTTTTTAGTGTCATCTTGAATTTGTGGTGAGTGGCCGAAGCCTAGCTGTTGCTTTTAGGAGGACAGTCTCCTATAAATTTGATTTGATACTAGTATTATGTTTACTTATTGTGAAACTTATGTTATTTACTTTGTTATACTTATAATTGGAACTATTTTGATTTGCATGTTTATTGTGGAAGCTTTGCTTCATGATTAGCTTATTTTCCATAATCTGGAACTCTATAATCAATATTTTCACACTCTGATATTCTAAAACCCTAATTGAAGTAGAATGTCTTCTTATTCTATTTTCGTTCTATTTTGTATTAAACTTTGCTATTATATGTATTCATGCGCTAAACTAGTTATTTTATTTGTAACGTATCATATTTGGAGATTTATGTCATTATTGTGGTATATTTCTATTAGAGTTGTGCTAACCGCCCCTTACTGAGTAACATTAGTTGCTCACCCTTCTTTCCTCTTCCCAACCTTTTTCATGTAGTAGGTGCGGCTGTGTAGCAACGTGATGAGCATTTGATAATATTCTATCTTTCGTGTATCTTTTTAGTTCATGTATGTTTATCTTGGTCATGTTGTTTGACTTATGGATCCACTGGTGTGTAGTAAACCTTGTTGCATAGTTTTGTATCCAAGCAACTCTCAAACCCTTGGTGTATCAGCTGTGTGCTGCTGTTGTTGTTGCTTCCCTGTGCATTTGTGAAATCCTCTAATTATGTTTATTATTGTGGTTGCTGTTGTTGTTACTTCCGTTGTGTATCAGTGTAAATATTATTATTTCCAGGTTGTTGGTTAGCATTGCGGTGCCCCGAGGGTTAAGTGGCGGAGTGTCCCTCCTCGGAATCGTCGTAGCGGTTGTCATGTCTCGTGGGCCCATGGTCGGGGCATGACACAGAGACTCAATATCAGAGATTGTTATTATTTCATTGACAGACCACTCCAAATTTGCAGCCTCATTTGTCGAAAAATTTTATCGACAAGATTAATGTATGACTCTTACTGACAAGGTAAAACATTTCTCATTTGGAGACTAATAATAATCATAACCAAATAACTTTGCAAGCAAAGTTCAGATATCAAACAAAAAAACATATATTTGCATGAACCCACTTTTCTGAGTTTTCAAAACCTTGAGTTTCAAAACGAATAAATACACTAAAGAAATATAATTTAACAATAAACAGTAATAATAAATGGATAGAGAAATAAATATCTAACAAAAATAATTTAAATAATAATTATCAAAATATAAATAATTGAAAGCTAGGAGTAAATGAATTAATATTTAATTTCCAACATCCAAAAAAGTAAAAAAAATAAAAGAATAAATATATAAATGAAAACATAAGTTCAGCTAAAATTTTTATATTTAAAATGAATGCATCAAAATACGATGGATTGCTTAGCTAGTAATAGCGTAACTCCAAGATACAATTTAAATTCCAAAATCACTTTCCCATAATGGTCTTACTTAATTCCCAAAGATCTGCAATTGTCAAATTTCATCTTAAAACTTCCATGTCAAAAATTAAACAAATCAAGTTGATAAAAGATACCACAAAGAGACACAAACTTAAAAGAGTAACTCCATATAAACCTAAAAGATATAGGGGCGTTCACTTTGGTGTAAGTGGGGAGAAGTGGGAGAAAGTGCCACTTCCTTGAAGTGATATGACTTCCCTCACTTCAGATGTTCATTTTGAAGGAAGTGTCACTTCCATGAAGTGCTCAGTTTTCTACTTCTCGTGTTCATTTAGCATGAAGTGGTGTCACTTCGGTATAGACTTCCAAAAGATATTTCTTTCTACGAAACTGAGGGAAGTGAAAATATTAAAAAATTAATTATCTTAATATTTTTACAAAAACTTCAATATCTTAATAATTTTATAAATTCATAATTATTATTCAAAAGTCATTTGATTATTTATTTTTATTTTTTTAAGCCAAAAATTTACGTTTTAATCCCTAAACGTGATATGGATTTTTTAAATTAACTTTTAATTAATTAATGAATGAAATTTATTATTGTGGATTTTTTGAAATACAACATCAAATTCACCTAAGCGAATCCATTGTATGACAAGAAAATTAAATTTGTCAAATTCCTAATATGTAGTAGGAATTCCTTGCGGTTTAAATACAATAGAAATTGTATGACAAGAAAATTAAATTGTTGGACATAAAGATTTTATAAAGACAACAAATGATGCCTACTACTCCATGACAACATAATTAAATTACTTGAGGAAAAAATTCACATTAGTAAATACATTTAAGCAAAAGACATCTCTTGGTTTATAAATCCATAACTATCCACACAACAAAACAACATCCATAGAAACTCTTGCAAATACATAGTCATGACATAAGAAAATAACAATTGTCTCTAATAAGATTCACTTCCACTAATATAAAAGATTGACGTCCACCATCCAACCAAAGAACAACCCGATTCATGAAAAAAGAACATTGCAATATGGATAAGCCAAAGACACTAACAAAATATCATTAAGTATTTTAGATACAAATTAACATCACATACCTAATGTGATGACCCCTTCATGGACTAGCATCTCTCATAGAAGCAATAAAATTATCTAGCCATCTTTTGCGAAGGAGTAGCTTTCTCAAGTAAAAATTCTCATCTTGCCTTTTATCCCTGATTAACTTCTCAAATACTATTTCCATATCATTGGCATCATAACTATCACGCCCCGACTCTAGCTGGGCATGTGGCAATCGCCACGACAACAAAGAGTGGACCCTGCAGTGTTTCACCTCCTAGTCATCGTAAGGCTAAAAAACAACCCTGATAACACAGCTCACTAAAGAAGGAGAAAATAACAACAGAATCGGCCAGGGTTCCAAATACAACTGGAAAGTACAAATACAAAATATAGGAATAATATACAAAAGATCAAGTCTAGTGGATTCATAGAGTTTACATGCACACTACAAACTAACCTAGACATGGAGAAAAGGTAGGTTAGTCTACTGCCTGCCCAGCACAGCCCAGCCCAACGTTACAGTCTGAGAAAGAAGAAAGGAGAGTGGTGAGTAACAGATGTTACAGAGTGAGTGGTGACAACATAGAAATAACAGAGTAATAAAGCATTTCAAATAGTAATTACCACAATAATAATACAAAAAGGTAGCTCCAAGTATTGAACAGATTAATAGTTAACACCATGATTTATAAATAGTACCAGTAAGTATCATTTTCCAACACATTGAGCACCGCTCAAAATACAGGTTGGCCTCAAACAATTCCAGAGCTAATCGTGGCCGAGACTAGGTATGGGACCACCAAGGTGTTTTAAGACTTTTAAAAATTTAAAGTACTGTCTTCGTTAGTGTTGGCCACTGAGATCCCCGTGTGGTGACCCCAGATTTCTCATATAAAAGAATCCCCTATCAATATCTCCATGCACCTCTTGCCTAGGGTAAACTCAGGGTTGACCACGCTGCCTCTCATTAGGCCGGACCTTGGGACCCCCACTCCAGTGTTGGACTAAGGTCCGTAGTCACCATTAAAACCAAATGGCACAATGTAATTCTTTCCAATAACAACTCAAGGAATCCACCATACGATGTTTGAATACGAAAATGCACATCAAACCATATTCCTTTTACATGTAAATATACACACATGTAATCATGCTTCTTTCAAGATAAATATGTATAAGTATTCTAGGTTTAACCATTTCAAATAAATTCATGCTCAAAATATACATACATCAATGGAATCTTATTTATCATAAAATTTAAGTTATAAAACACATAAAGAAATACTATAATACTCTTATTAAATCTATGCAATTACAAATTGAACCACTCAAAGAACTTGTCATTTTGCCTTGAGACAAGCTCACTGGTCGACAATTTTCCTCCCTTTGGAGGATGCTTCGCTACCTAGATACAAGCAGGAAAACCAAGAACCAATAAATACAATAAACACAAGAATGGGAACTAAAATGCATGGAAATGCAATGTTACATGTTGAACATGTAACTCTAAGGTTTTAGGGGAAAACGACATCATTTTGGATCCAAACGATCTTAAATTGAAGTAAACCTAATTCCAATGAATTCCAAGTAAGAAGGGATTCGATTTGGACCAAAAAAAATACAAAAAAGGTTGAAAATATTCGGGGCTATAGTAAATTCGGGATTACTACAGTAACTAAGAAGTTACTACAGTACCGCCCCTTAAACAATGGTTTCTTGCCGATTTACATCACAAAATCAGGAAATTTCTTTACAAACATTCACACAAATGAATAACAATGACACTGGCTTCTATTTGAGCCTAAAAACAACCTAATCCATGAGGTATTTTTAGGTTTTCCAAGATTTTAAAAAATGATTAAATACTAGAAAAATACAAAAAAAAACTTGGATTGAAGCCTTACCAAGCTCAAGAGGATGAGAGGAAAAGAGTAGAAGCTTTGATTCACCGGAAAAACTAGCCGAAGAATATTTTTTTCAAAGATTTGGTGCTTAGCCAAATGGAAGAAGAAAGAAGAAAACAAAGAAGAAAGAACTACTGAGAGAAAGAGAAGCCAGCCACATTGCTCTTATCCTCTCATTTCTTTTTTTTTTAACAAGAAAAATTACCAAAATGCCCTTCTAATAGAAAATAAAAAGAAAAGAGTCCAAAAGATTGATTTGCCTTTGGTTTTCGGTTGGTTTTCACACACAACCTACTGTGCAATCATGTGAGGAGGTCACTAGTGTGAAATAACCATTTTACCCCTAATGCATGCACAAGAATCTAAAAAGGTCCGAGGTAAAAAATCAGGACAAGGTACAACAATAACCCTCCATTTCCCACAAAGCATCAGAGAGTTTTTCTTTCCACGTCTTCTTTTTGGATGCCTTAATTGACCCAACCAGTTCACCTAGTTTCTCTCCAATGTTTTCTGATGCAAATTGTCCTCATTGTTCCTTGGTGCATGGCTAGCCCTAGCAATGCTATTACTTGCGCATGATCTTAGTGCTTCATGCCTTTGGTTACATGTATTCATGGGTTCATAGTCTACTGGCGTATTAGGTGGGGGTGCACTCTCATCCTCTAGCATTGTACCACCAAATTGGTTGTAAATGGTCCGTGCATGATCACTAGTGGCATGGCCATCTCTAGCAACTAACCGCAACTCATCAAAAAAAGGTATAGGTTTATTTAAATATTCTTTGCCTTTTGGTTGTCCTTGTGGAAAATATCACATAAAAAGTAACACATTCATTAAATTATAGTGTTAGACATATTGAAGTAAACAACAAAAATAAGTAAAAGTCAAATACCTCCATGAAAGTCCTATAAGTCTCATCTTTAAGCACTAACATTTTTGACTCGTCTTTCCAACCAGCACCGTTGAGATTCATAAGCTTTTTGATATTTTGATATTTCTGCATCAAAGTGCGCATGTGATTCTTCATATTTCATTATCCATGCAAACGGCGGGGAATCTGGTATTCACAACATTTATTGCCTCTACGAATGCCTAACATTTGAAAGATTTATCCACCTTTAGACCACTTCTTGCCATGTCCGCAAGCAATGGTATCAAGACATTTTCCATTTTCTTTGTCCATTTTTTATTTGATGTTCCTTTACGCTTATCATTTTGTACTCCCTCAGTAGTAGCACGTGAGGTAGGCATCTTTAAAATACATTGGCAATTCAAAAATAAAAAAAATTAGAATACAGTATATCATGAACAAAAAGTATATTATGTATTCTCAAGATCGGAGAAAAAAATTACTGTTGAGCTAAGGTATGATGAGAAGGGTAATGGCAATGCCATCACAACTTTTGATCAAAGTATTTTATTCTTTAAAGTTCAGTAGAAAGCAATGATTACTCATGTATTCCAAAACATTTTTGCTAACAAGACACAAGTAAAAACCCTGCCTATCTATTCATTTCAAAATACATCATGACTTGTCAACAAATTTCCTAAATGTGCTAAAAAATAGTCTGCAGCAGAACAAGAAAAATAAAAGAATAACTCATGCATGAAATTTCTTCAGACACATAATTCATTGCACATAATTCATTCCTATTACAGGGTGTATATAATCAAAGTTATGATAGATTCTTAATAGGTTCCCACCCAACTATATAATCAAATTTCTACTCACAATTCTTGCAACAATCCAACAAAACTAGATTGATATTCTTTAAAATAAAGAACAACTCATCCATGGGACCTATTAAAACATCATTTTATATATTAACCACTCCATCTCACATCCAGCATAAACAATAATCAATAAGATAAATCATCAAATCAGAAATCATGTTATTCATAGCAATAGCAATATGAACTTCAAAATATGGCATATACATTAACATTCCGTTTGGATGCAAGTAATCATCCCCCTCTAGAGGGGGATGTTTACTAATCCCAATGGATACCCATGTTTGGGTATCCATTGGGCTGGCTTGATTACCTTTGAGAGGGGCTAAGAAGTCACTTGGGGAAGGTAATACTCATTACCCCCAATATTGGGGGTAATGGCCATTCCTATCGCTTAAAAAGTCCATATTGCCCCTTATTAATATATTTCAGATCTTTTCTTTCTCCTTTCCTCTCCATCCAACAACCCTTTCTCCTCCTCCCATCTGAAGAATTTCACCAGCTGAGAATCTGTGATTGACGAAGGAATGCATTAATCTTGGAGGTCTGCACAGATCAGCCATTATTGATCATCATCAACAAAGGAACGCGTAAATTTGTGAGGTCTGAACCTTCAGCAACTTTAATCGTTTTCTCTGGGTCTGCAAAACATCAAGGTAATACTTGCATCATGATCCTTGTGTATCTTCCCGCATGTTCATCGAGCATGGCACCAAACATTTGACCGATGTTCTACTCGATGGTGTGTGTGTGAGGTTCGAACCTTCAACAATTCCTACATTTGACTGATGGTAGGAATTGTTTTTAACGATTTTGATGCTTTTTGCATAATGGAAGACTTGAGCTAGTAAATGCCCATCCATATAAATGACTAGGAACTTTCATTTTTTCTTTTTGAACTCCAACAAAAGTCAAGATCAGCAAAAGCACATAAATGTCACATTGCTTTTTTCTTTATCAACTTTAAAAGCAATTATGGACTCAAATTTGAGTGGGAAGATTTATTTTTGGTCTATATATATATTTGCTCCATTGAACTCAATATTTAAAATAATATTACTACTATATCTATGAAATTCATTGAAAAAACATGTCTCTGTCACTTTGGTGCCATTGTATTGATATTTATATTACTTCAAGCCAAATTTTCAAGTTGAAGAATGCTTGCAGGAATGATTTACATGATTAATTGTTACCCTTTTTTTTAAAAAAATCTTTCTTCATAATTTATTGTTTCTGAAGTACTCTAGTTCTTTTGGAGTGCAAACAATGCTTTGCTAATAACAGAGCAATGTTTTTATTAAATTAATGTTTTCTGCAGCATTCTGACTTTTTTGGAGAACATGCCCATGATGTATTCAATAAAACAACAGAACATAACAACATAGGCATAAAACTTGTCAGACATTTATTGTTTGTTCATATATTAATTAATAAAGAAGAAAATAACAACACATGCATCATAATTTGTAGACATTATTGTATGAGATGCTTATACAATTCATGTGTAATTCATTTTCCAGAAATGGATGAGATTGAGGAGCTCCGACTATATTTTGCTATCTATATTTGCTACTTTTATGTTTTGAACATCATGATTGCTACTTGTGCAAATGTGGAAAGCAACAATAGAGGTAGAATGATTCAATGCGAGATTGAGTCATCATCAAGTAGACGCCGTAAACAGTATGATTACTTGAACAGGGTGGTTTACGAAAGTGACATTAAGTGCATTGACAAACTGCGCATGGATCGTCAATGTTTTCATAAATTATGTCGATTGCTAACCACCAACGGTGGGTTGCGGGGCACGGAAAATATACTAGTTGAGGAGATGGTTGCAATGTTTCTAAACATTATAGCACATCATGTAAAAAATAGAATAATTAAATTTGACTTCTTGCGATCTACCGAAACAGTTAGTCGATATTTCCATGCTGTTTTAAAATCAATTATTCTATGCCATGGTGTTCTACTTAAGAAGCCTGAACCTCTCAATGAAAATTCAAATGATCATAGGTGGAAGTGGTTCAAGGTAACAACATTCGTCTATTTTTGTTATTTCATTTTATTATTAGTGGACATAGTGTAAGTGATAACTAACCTAGAATTGCCTTGGAGCATTGGATGGTACACATATCCGAGTGAATGTGCCTAGAGTTGATCGACCACGATATAGAACAAGGAAATCTGAAATAACCACTAATGTACTCGGTGTTTGTAGTCACGACATGCAATTTATATATGTCTTGTCTGGATGGGAGGGTTCTACACATGATGGCCGAGTTCTTAGGACGCTATTACGAAACCTAATGGACTAAAAGGTCCCAAATGGTATACAAAAATTTCTATAAGTTTATTAAATTAATCTCACAAAAATATTATGTAATACAAATATATTTTCTTATTAGGTTTCTATTATTTGGTCGATTCGAGGATATGCAAATTGCCCGGGATTTCTTGCACCTTTTTCGAGGGTCAACGATATCATTTGAGTTCTTGGAGTGATAGCCATCAACCATGACGGGCAATGGAAGAATTTTTAATATGAAACATGCCAGTGCTAGAAATGTAATCGAGAGGACTTTTGGCCTCTTAAAAATTAGGTGGAAAATTCTAGCTAGTCCAAGCTTTTACAGCATAGCCACCCAACGGCGTATTATCAATGCGTGTTGCTTGCTACATAATTTCATTAGAAAGGAGATGATTGAAGAGCCTGTAGAAGATGAAGTGGTCACTCTATCTTTGGAAGAAAACATAGAAGATGAAATTGGTAATATCACAGCCGTTGAACCAACAAATGAGTGGACTGAATTAAGGAATCAAATGGCTGTGGACATGTTCAACACTTGGCGATCAAGCCAAGTGATTCATTAGCTATTTATGTGCTTTGAATGCTTTAATAAAAACTATTTCCTTTGGTATTGTATCCATACATTTTAATATTATGTATGCCAAACATGTTTGAGATATTTTGTATTTGTGTGCCATATATTTTATATTGGTTCTTAATTTCCCAAATGATATCATCTACCTTATTACTTTATTTATTTTATGTTTTTGTATAGTATGGACTCAGAATCTCAACAAAGGGGTCATGGACAAAACAACCGATACTGGACGGCAGAAGAAGATAAGGCTCTAATTGATGCCTTGGTTGAGCTTTCTGTCAATCCCATTTGGAGGGCTGAAAATGGGTTTCGAGGTGGATATCTCCTTCAGTTGGAAAAAATGATAAAAGACAAAATTTCGCAGACCATGTTGAAAGATGTGCCGAATATTGAATCCCAGGTAAAATTATTGAGAACTAAAACTACTGCAATTGCTGATATCTTACGTGTTAGTGGGTTTGATTGGAACTATGAACGTAGCACCATCATGTGTGAGAAAAGTGCATATGATGAATATGTCAAGGTATAAATAATTATTTTGAGTAATTTTTCTTATGAACTATACATGTTATTCATGGTATTAATTTTTCGTTCTTATAATTAATATTCATGGTTTGTATGGTATTCATGTAACACAGGAACATAAGGAAGCCGCTGGTTTGTATGGGAAGTCTTTTCCATTTTTCAATTATCTTGTTGCAGTTTTTACAAAAGATAGGTCTTATGGCAATGCAAGGGCTGATATCGGAGATGAGGCAAGACAATATGAAAATGAGGACGATAATATTTTTGAGGAGGATGCGGGTTTTTCTCAAGTGCCTATTGAGGAATTTTCTATGCCTTCTCAAGAAAATGATGAAACTCCATTACCAACACCTATGGAATCGAGCGATGAGTGACTCAAAGACATCTACACAAAGAAAAAGAAAAGGAATTCCAACAGAATCAACTATGGACCAAATTTCGATGAAATTTTTCAGTTTGTTTTGTAGAAATGGTTGGTCCGAATTTAAAAATCTTGGTCGATGCGGCAACAAGAAATGCGGAATCCGCATCTCGACATGCTCGATGCACTGTATCGCTAATCTTTGAAATTGCAACTATTAGAGAAGAAGCTAGGATAGAAATTGAAGGAAAGAAAAAATTACTAAGTCAAGTACTTTTTAATATTGAAGGACTTAATGACGATGAGGCACTAATCATGTTGCAAGCATTGGCAAAAGATGAGGATCAACTTAAGGTGTTCTGGGACCTTCCAAATGACAAGAAATTACGGTTTTGTCGCATATATTTAGCCAAAATGCCGTATATTCCTCCCGTGGTGTAAATCAACCTGGTAAGCATGTCCTATTGCCTTTCATAAGTTTCTTATCATTAATTTCATATCTCTTGTATATGACTAGAGGCAATTCCATGAATTAAAATTTCCGTGCAACTTGCCTTTCACTTGATATTTCATTCACATAGTTTTTTTATATATATTATGCAATTTATTTTTTTAAAGCTCTCAGCACCTTGTTATTTCATCAAAGCTATAATAGTGGGTTCTAATGATGAAGTGTTCATGCACAAACTGATGATTGTCACATGAATTTTGTATCATCAAAGCTATAATAGCTATAGTTAATCACATTTTTTTTATGCTTGTTTTTATGTTTCCTGACTGACTTTTTTTATTATTTTTTTTATTTTAATTTGATTTTTTATACAGTAAGGAGGAACAAAAAGCGAATATCACCTCTCGACGTAGAAATGGAAGCAAGGAATTGGCAGTTGATAACAAGTCAATGATGTAGTAGTGTTTGAAGGGAACTTCTCTTCATATTTTGGTATTTACATAAAATACTTTGGATGATGTTATGAATGAATGTTTTGTTTTTTTGGTATGTTTCTATGTGGCACCAGTAGGTGGAACAAGATGATGGTTTGTTTATCTTAATACTTATGTTTGGTTGATAATTGTCAAGGAACAAGATGAATTATATATTTTACCTTAATACTTTGGATGATGTTATGAATGAATGTTTGGTTTGTTTAGCTTAATACTTGTGTTTTTGGTTTGTTAGATTAAGGTTTAATTGGAATAGTGTACATGGACCAAATTTAACATTAGAATTTTACTTGGATGGGATTTTGTTTTGTTTGATTGTATTTTGTGTTTTTTAATGAGTGTGTGAAACAAATTTGAACAAAATGAGATTGATAATATTTCATATATTTTTTTTTTAATTAAATGAATTATGATAATATGTAATTATAATATATAATTTAATATATAATTTAATATATAATTATTAAATGAATTATATATTTTAATATATAATTATAATGACTTATGAATTATGAATTATGAATTTTGTGTTTTGTTTGATTGTATTTTGTGTTCATATGGTTGTATTAATTGAATGATAAATACATATTTTAATATATAATTATAATGACTATAGTTAATTACATAATTTAATACATAATTATAATATATAATTATAACGGTTATAGTTAATTACATAATTTAATAATTAATTATAATGATTATAGTTAATTTAAATATTTAAAATAAACCCATTTGTGAATTATAAACATTATTTTTATACCAAGGGTATAATAGTAATATTCTCATTCATTCTCTTTTACCATTTTACATTCCCCATAAATTTCTCCCCCAACCAAACAAAGTTTTCATTCCCATCTCTTCCTACCTAAAGTTTTCATTCCCATCCCCTACCCAAAGTTTTCATTCCCATTCCCATCCCCACTCCCCAATCCAAACGCTACCTAAGAACAGAATAAATAACTGAACAAACAGCTGTAATATTAGGTAATAAAATTCATGCTACTTAGATTTACTTAACACCTGCCACACATATAGAAGATTTAGAAGATCAAAATTAGGTACAACTTAAAGGTGAGCAACTATTTAGAAGATCAATAGTGCAAAAGACAGAATTTATTACATACTTTACTAAAGATAGGTCTTTGCTCAAAATTAATAGTACAAGACATTAAACATCAAATACAAAACCAAACTAATTTGTAACATTACAGTGGCACTTGTGAAGTGCACCCACGTGAAAAGTAGTCATGCCACATTTCATCTTTGATGTTCTCATGTAGTTCTCTCCACCGACTTTGAGCCTCATGTTGTTCACCTAACGTGTAAGGCCTATCATTTGTAGGCATTTCATCTTCATTACCTACATCTTCATGCACCACTATGTCATTTGGATAAATTTTCCTCCCGAAATTATGCAACACACAACATCCAAGGACAAGATCCACTTAGGCTGTGAAAAGATAAAATGGCTTGAGTCCAAAATCCAAAATCAACTCTTTAAAATCCCAAAAAGCTCTTTCTATTCTTGATCTAATTTGAGAGTAACGAAGATTGAAAAGCACCTTTGCATTTTGGGGTCTTCGGCCTACTTGTTCTCTTAAATGATACCTAACTTTTCGATAAGGAGATATGAAACCTTGTGTAGTTGTGTATCCGGCATCAACACGGTAGTATTTTTCTAGCATTAAATAAAAAAAGGTTAAATATATTTTCTATTGAAATATAAGAATTATGACAAATTGTGATGTTTGTTGTATTAATGGACCTAAAGGTATATGTGACCCATATGGTGGTGGTCAGGATAATGCATCCTTTCAATACCAGATAATCATTCACCAAACCTTCCCAACCGGAAAGAACATATGTAAATTTTAAATCCAAGTCACATGCCGTGAGGACATTCTGTGTAATGCCTTTGTGGCCCCGAAATTTACTAACTAGATTTGCACTGACCATAGCATCAATATGAGTTCCATCAATAAACTAATGCAATCTTGTGAACTAAAAGTCAATTATATTGTCTACGTGAAAATTTAAGCCAAATGAGAATGGAAAGAAGTACACCACACCTTAAAAAAAGGATAGAAATTTGGGCTGAATTCTATATCAGAATGTATTGATGTGCCCGGTTGTTTGACATATAAATTTCTAAAGCTACAAATTGCTTAAAGAACATCATTAAAATATCTGCTCCCGGTTGCCCCTGTTCTAACAAAATCAATTTTCATTGCCCTGTTCTTTGCATGGTGTCCTACAATGTGAAAGAACAATGCGACTTGTTGCTCTATGATGACGTGGATGGTATCTCTCAAATGGCCATGTTCCTTTAGAATTGCGCAAAGTTTGAGGAAGGTGTCCTTAGCCATCCATATGTATTCAACATAGTTGTGGACACCACCATCTAATATCCGAGTCATGTGTCCACTCTGATGAATATCCCTAACTGAAGCAGGTTCATAAGATAAAGCATTTCGTCTTTGTTCCCTTGCATCATTGATAAAATGACTGCCATAGCTACGAAGACAAGTGTGCCGATGTATATTAGTTCGGATACACTATCATTAGCCATTATAGACCTATATTGAAGTGTGACATGCAAGCATAACTATTAATTCATTACATAAAATTTTGTAATATTCTTCACATATATAGATACACATTTAAACAATTCTCTATTTTTTGCATATAAAAACAAGCATCTCAATTATATTATCAAACAGAAAATAAAAAAATAAACAAACATATACATTCAGAATAACAATGACATGGATTCATTTTTTTAATTTAACAGGTATAAGAAATAGTTTACAAAGTTCACAAATGTTTATTATGCAGACACGCGTAGGCCCCTATAGGAAAGATTGTGTTGAGCTTCTTGTATAACTTCTCCAGCGGTCATATGTGTCTATGGTATCTTATTTGGCACTTTAAAATATGATACCAACAATATTTATACCTAGCACTTTAAAATATAATAATAACAACAATAATAATCAATTTAGTTCACTTCAAAGAGCCATTTTACTCAATTACTAACCATGTTCACTATTCCATGTACAGGTATGAAGTGGCTTTAAGGGAGAAAAGGATACTGACAGATTGTTGCTGTTTTTGCTGCTGCTGCTGGCATGGAGGCTTTTGTTCAAACTCTTGCTGTTGAAGTGATATTACCAATATATATGTATATATAAATTACATCAGGAAAATAGTCTCTTGCAAAAGCTATAAGAAAAAAGGGCTATGAAAAGAAACTACTTTAGAGCCTGTGACATGTGCAGTACAATTTGGCAAGTGCTTCCACAACATTGAAAATGCGGCATTTACTGTATATAGGGATTGAACAAATGGTGATAGTGAAAAGACAATAGGAAAAACATAGCAAAAAATGCCCAATTCGGAATTTCATTGGCTTACAATATTAAATTTTCTTATGCTAAACTTTTGGAAACCAACATCCTTTTATTTCCCAATTTCCTATGCATTTAAAAACAATGAAGAACACCCTTAACACCAACCTGAAAGATGTCTCTTAAAACAATCATTTAATCAATTAGTTAAAGGCAAGTAGGCTAAAAAAAAGATCAAGTATGAAATCACAGTATTCTCAAAGACTGAAGGCCAAGTCAAAGATAGAGGCCATGCCTTTTGAGAGAGTATGGAAACCTGATTATAAATTTTGTGGCATCACAGTTATACTTGTTATGTTTTAGGGTTTAGACTGTTGAGTTATCCATAGCAACATACTAATGAAATAACCAATAGAGATGACAACACATGTCTTAATTTGTGGTCACACCAAAACCATAAATGAGAAAATAATAAATAAATAAATACTGGAGGTGCAAAGAAAGGTGTTATTAATAAATTAGAATTGTTTTAATTGCGCAAAAAATGGGGAGGACTTTGATTTTAGACTTTGGTCATGTAGGTCCTGGTCTACTAATAAACTTGTATGGAAAGCGGAGGACATTAAAATTGTGTGGCAAAAAAGGCAAAATCAAGGTCCAAAAGGTCATGGGTAGGGCAATAACAAACAATATATGCATTTAAGCTTCCAAAGTGTAAATCTAGTCAAACAAAATTTTACATAATTTAAGCATTCATGCAAGCATATGGTGTATGTGAATAGAAATCAAGTTCAATTTTGATATATAAAACATACTTTAAAGTAGAGCCAGCTGGATTTGAAGCTTCCAAAGAGGCAATATAGTCCTGGAATAAAAATAAATTAAGTTTGCTATTGAACATTATATTGTAATCAAAAGGAACTTATTGAAATGTATACTACTGGTAAAGGTATGACACATACAATAGTACTACTCCTTGCATTCTGCTCATTCCACAGATCTCTGGCTTGATTTTCAGCATTAAACTTCTTGAAGGATCCAGTCACAAACACAGCATCTCCATTCACCTAATGGAAATTGAACAGAACAAAACTTGTTAGAGTAACATAAGAATCAATAGAGTATAAACTAAAAGTAACAAGATATCTTTAGGAAACAAGTGTCATAGACAATACTTGTGACAACTAAATACCTAGCTAGACTATACAAAGGGAAAAGAGAGATCGAACAATCACGAAAAAGAACATTGTACCAACAGTACAAAAGCAGTAAGGTACCTCATTTAGTTTTTCCCAAACTAAATCAGGTTGATTTAATTCAAGCACATTTCGTTAATGACTTGTTTAATTGAGTAATCAAGAGTTGGTTAGGTAAGAAATTAATTAAACATCCCAGCATAAACATGGGAAAAATCAACATAAAAAGACATAGATAGCAAGTTGGAATCATACTTGCAGCATTAGAGATCAAAAAAAGGAAAAAGAAGGACAATCTTCGATGCTAATTATCAAAGGATTCGTGTGAAACACGAGCATCATTCTCATTTTGAGTATTTTTAACATGGAGAATCTCCATCCATTCACTACAAAAATTTCACAGATTTGCAACAGCTAAATCCGTTGCAATTCCGTTGCAAACTATAATTTGCAACGGAGTTGCAACCGATTGCGGACGTCACTATTTCTCTCGTCTCAAATATTTTTGTGATGGAAAATTTATCCGTTACAACGTTTGCAACGGATTTGCAACGGACCAGTTGCCCATCCGTTGCAAATCTGTTGCTACCTTGGAACAGATTGGTAACAGATTTGCAACAGAGCCATTACCAAATCCATTGCAATTTCCGTTGCAAATTTGCAACAAATTTGTACGGAAGTTTTAGATCTGTGACAAATTAGTTGCAAGTCCGATACAAATTTGCAACAGTTTTTTTAATTTGTTGCAAATTCAATGACAAATCTGTTGTAAATCCGTTGCAAAGTTGTAACGGGTTTGCAATGACCATTCCGTTACATATTTATTGCAAATCTGTTGCAAATTTACAACGAATCAGTTGCAAAGTCCGTTTCAAATCCCTTACAAATCCCTTACAATTGTTTTAATGGTAAATTTAATTTTCATATATTTCAATAGTTACCCTGCTACATTAAATGTTAAGATTTAAATTTCGTAACAAAGAAAACTAGATATTAAAATAAAAGTTCTACAATGTTCAACAAAATACAACATCCATAGTAATAACAATAAAAGTGTGTACAAATACAAATGATAAAATAGATCTATAAGTCGTCATCATCATCATTATCATCATCATCATCATCATCATCATCATCATCATCATCATTATCATCATGCTCCTGATGCTGAGAACTCTGACCTGGTCCATTAGGTAATAATCCGGATTGCATCATCTTTCTCATATGCCTCCACTCACGGCGCATCTGTCTAAACATGGTCTGGTTCTGTTGGATCAAGTTCTGATTTTGTTGCTCCAACTCAACCATCTTCTTCTTCATGCCATCCATCTCAGAAATGATCTCTGGGGGAATAGTAGCCACTGGAGGTGGTGGGGGAGCTGATGTAGCACCACTACAAAATGAGTTTGGATACAAGCTAGATGCCTGTGATCCAAGACCATAAACTCTCCTTTTCTTTTCTCCACCAGAAGCCTCCAAGTATATAGCATCCATATTAGGTGGGGAAGGCTATGAACCATCTGATAATGGTTGTGAAACAGTCTCAACCATCTTCTGCATGGCGTCCTACAATTAAATTATAATGTTTATTAGAATATGTACAATATACTATGTAAGTAAATCAAATAATATCAAATAAAGGTAGAAAATTACATAAACTGCTTGTGCTCGTGAATCAACACCTTTTCCTTCTTTACTAATATGAGTCTTGCAGAAGATATCAAATGCTGTAGGTGGCTTCTGAAGTGACTTACTCTAATAATAATAATAACAAAAAAAACATTAAATAAATTAGTTTATAGTGAAATTAAAATTTATATATCTACATAAAACATTCAACCATTATACATGGGATTCATGCAAAATGTTGATTACTACATTCAATAACAAACCTAAATCAATATTCAATTAAGGAAAAAAGTAAATGAATGGTGAATAGATTAATTCAATGATAAAGCTTATTATTTAGATCAAGAAACCAAATCTACTACTTGTTACAATTTCATCTATAATCCTAGTAAAAAATCACAATACATAACTATTGATGTACAACATAAGAGAATTATTTTCAAATGTAATTGCTTAAAAGATACTTAAAAGATTAGATTATACATGTGCTTATGCATTTCATGAAACCATAGAGATTAATTAATTCAAAGAAGATTAAATAAATTTAATATGTTATCTTAATTGGTTACATGTTTAAGAAATTATTTGGAGACGTAATTATACATACGTGCTTATTCCTTGTGCATTTCTACAATAATATGTATTAATTGTTAGTGAAGACTAAATAACTTTAATAGCGTAGTTAACAAGTTATATGGAGCGATATCTTAACAAGAATAAATATTAATTCAAAGTGAATAAGATTAAATAAATTTAATATATTTACGAAATCTATAGCATGCTCAACAAATGATTTGGAACCTCCTATATGCCTGCTCATTCCGTTCCCTTCACCTCCTATCTCACTGCGCCGATTGTTAGAGGCTTGCCTAGACTTATGCTTGAATTCATCTTCATTCCAGTATTCAAGCCATTTATTCCAAACTTCATCCTCAACCCAAACAGGCTTCTTACTAGTCTCTTCATAATACTTGTGCCACCTACATAAATTGCGGCTATATTGACATCGAGAGACTTTTTCCCAAACTGCTTTAATAGTTTCCTCTTCTTCTGGGGGCCAATAATATTTTTTCTACAAGAAAGAAGAAAGAATTTAATACAATAAAACAAATATTGTCAATAACAAAGCCTAACATGTAAATAGTAATAAAATCATACCTTAAATTCTCTCCAATAAAAATCATGTGTGTGCTTATCAATTTTGGACCATGTATATCCTTCTTTATACTGTCTCTCCTTCATTTTCTCAGTGATAAATTTAGAAATTGCATGACCATGCGGTATAAAGCTACTAACATAAAACAATTTAGGTTAATAAAAATTTGTACAACTTTATAATACAAAAATTTCATGTAGTTTTCTTATATATATACACTTTCTCTTTTACCTGCCCGACTGGACATAGATACGAACTCGATGTGAAGCATAAGCATCACCACCCTCAGTGGAGGAAGAAATAGAAGGACGGGGACCTACTGTAGTAACTGCAACAGGAGCTGGAGTAGTGCTAGTAGGAGGCACAGAAACTGTAGTAGGAGCAATAGTAGATGGTATAGATATGGGATCAGGAGTAGCAGTAGGAGCAGCATCGCTCTGGACAGCACTAGAAGAAGATGACACAGATGCCGCTACAGGCCGAGATTGAGAGGTAGGAATACCACTCCAACGACGACTAGGCAAACGATTTCGCCCAGTCATATCTATAAAAATATATAATGCTAACACTATTATTATAAGATCATAATATATAAATATGTGCAATAAGAAAACTAGAATAAGTTTAAAAAGTACATTCTACTTTCAAAAAGTGTAACTTAAAAGTTAAATATTCATTTCCACATCAAATTCTAATTCAATATGCATTTTCTACATCATTGAAAGCATCTAAATTATCCTCCTCTTCGTCATTGTGTTCATCTTCCTCACTTTCTTCACCTTCTTCCTCTTCCTCTTCCTCAAAATCGATACCATCAATTTCAATGAATGTACCATCAGAAGATTTGAGAGATACTTCTTCATTTTCATTCTCAATTTCATGTATTTGTACTTCATCAGCTTGAAAAGCAGAAACAACTGAAATTGCATTTGATTCGGCTATCTCCACAATAGATCTAGCCTTAATTGCACAAACCATAAGCCAAACATTAGAAGATCTTGTCAACGAAGGATATGGAGAATAGAAAACTTGTGCAGCTTGAGTTTCAAGAATAAATGGTTCATATTTGTTAAATATTCTATTCTTGTGCACATCAATGAGCTTATATTGTGGATGTATTCTAGTACCAATTCTCAATGTAGGATCGAACCATACGCATTTAAATAATACAACCTCTTTCATTGGCCAACCTTCATATTCCAACTTGACTACCTCAATCAGCTTCCCGCAATATTCCATCTCGCTAGCACTTAAATTAGATCCCTTAATGCACACTCCACTGTTCATTATGTACTTCATAGATCCACATTTTTCTGTGTGGAATTTGTAGCCATTTATATAGTAACCATTGTACGTTTTAACCTTATACATTGGCTTGGCAGCAAGACATCTCAACCATTCATTTGTGATACCCGAACTTGGATGATGTGCCTGTTAATGATATGTATATACACACATCATTATTAGATTATTAAGACACAATAGAAATTCAATATGCATTCAATAGGATTAGTTAAGAATACTCACATAACTATCAAACCACAAGGCAAATTCTGTTTCCAACAAGTGATCAATTTCATGATCTTGAATGCTAGGTTGATTTCCTTTAAGCAATTCTTCATACAGTCTACATTAAAGGGAAAAAATTGTCATATTTAGTTTAGTTATTATTAACATTATTTGAAGACAAAGCATTGCCATGTGATATTGTTGCTTACTTAATATAAGGTTGAACTTCTTCACAATTTAATAAGACGTATGTCCGAGCAGCATGATATTCGTTATTGTCCAAACGTCATGTCTTTTCGGGACCCAAACGCTTACCAGATGGTTTAAAAATTGAAAGCATTCCTGGATATTCATGCATGTCAAAGTTAATGCTATCATCATTCCGTGCCACTTTTCGATGTCTTGTGTGAATATGTGACTCAAAGTAATGTGCACAAAATGATGATATTTCTTCAACAAGGTAGGCATTGCAAATTGATCCTTCAACTTGGGCTTTATTCTTTACGTTATTCTTTAATCTACGCAGGTACCTACAATTTATCATGCTTAAAATTATTTACAAGTACAATACTATTCTTCTAATTTAATGGGGAAACCAATAAAAATTAAATTTATACCTCTCAAAAGGATACATCCATCTATATTGCACTGGTCCAGCAATCCGTGCTTCATATGCTAAGTGAACTGGAAGATGTTCCATGCAATCAAAGAAGCTTGGAGGAAATATTCTTTCTAACTTGCACAAAATAATAGGTATTTCTGATTCCAACCTCCTCATATCCTCCTCTTTAATCGCTCTTGAAGTGAGATCCTTAAAAAAAATGCTCAATTCTGTCAATGCTTGCCATACATTATGTGGAAGTAGCTCCCTAAATGCAATGGGTATCAATCTTTGCATGAAAACATGACAATCATGGCTTTTCATACCAAATAATTTCAGCTTGCGCTGATCCACACATCTACCCATATTCGAGACATACCCATCTGGAAATTTAAGCTCCTTCAACCAATTGCACAATTCTTCTTTTTGTTTTTTATCCAAAGTGTAACATGCCTTTGGACACCTCTTTGTCCCTTCTTCAATATGTAACTCTGGCCTACTGCAAAATTCCTTCAAATCTTCTCTAGATTTTACATTGTCTTTCGACTTGCCGGTACATTCATTACGAGTATTAAATATATTATCAAAAGTTCTTCTCAATGTGCATTACATCCAAATTGTGCATAATGAGGTTTGTCTTCCAATAAGGTAAATCCCAAAATATACTTCTTTTCTTCCATCCACATTTGCTAGAGCTCCTTTCTAATTTCAAAATTTAGAACTTCCCCATCTAATTTTTGTGACCTTTTGAAGCCCAAAAGCTCTCAATTTCTTCTGAGTATTTCAAATCCAGATTTGACTCGAGGGTGTACATTTTCTTTTATTACATTTCCTTTTTCTAAACCACTTCTTATTCCTTCTGTAAGGATGATCTGGAGACAAAAAATTTCGATGATTATCAAACCATGATGTCTTTCCACCTTTTGTTAGGGTAAAAGCATCGGAATCCTCCATGCAGTATGGGCATGCTAATTTTCCTGCTGTACTCCAACCAGACAACATTGAGTAGGCTGGAAAATCATTAATTGTCCACAATAATGCAGCTCTCATCATAAAATTTTGCTTGCTAGCTACATCATAAGTCTCTATTCCAACCTCCCATAAATCTTTCAACTCAGCTACCAAAGGTTGTAGAAATACATCCAATTTATCTTTTGGATTTGACGGACCTGGAACAATTATTGAGAGAAACATGTACTCTTCTTTCATGCACATCCAAGGTGGTAAATTGTATGGTGTGATTATCACCGGCCATGATGAGTATTGCCGACCAGATTGCCCAAATGGTTGAAACCCATCTGCACATAAACCCAATCTGACATTCCTGGACTCGGATGCAAATGATGGATG
>NC_052490.1:7707134-7772427 GCF_009730915.1 Dioscorea cayenensis subsp. rotundata
AATTTCTTAAAGAGAAACATAGGAGTGGGGATAGATTGAAAAATAGAGCTATTACTACGAAGAAACATATAGAATTGGTGCTCGTACTGACAAAATAGGAGACATTACTATAAGAAAATAGAGGACTAGGGTTTTGATTCGAAAAGAGTAGACATTAAGAAAATAAAATGAAGGATTATGGTTTGATTCAAATATAGTAGGCATTCGAAATAAAAACACAAGTCATTTGTGTGTTTTGATTGATAGGAAATTTTTACTATAAGAAAAACATAGAGATTAGGGTTTTTGATTAAAAATAGTTGACATTTTGAAAAGAACATATATGATTAGTGTTTTTGTATTTGATAGGAGGCATTCAAAAATAAAACATACGATTAGGGTTTGTGAGATGAGACATTATGAGAAAATATCGGATTACGGTTTTGATTAATAATTAGCAGACAATCCCAAAACAAAAGATAGAATTAGTGTTTTGATTGAAAAATTAGACATTCCAAAAAGAAACAAAGTAGTTTTGATTAAACCAGAAAAACAAGATGCATTCTCGAAAGAAAACAAAAAGATTTAGATTTTAATTAAAAAATAGTAGACATTCGGGGGAACAAAATTAGAGAAAGGATTAGATTTTTATTTGAAAAATAGGAGACATTCCAAAAACAAAACATAGGTTAGGGTTTTGATTCAAAATTTATAAATAGGCGACATTAAGAAAAGAAAATAAAGTATTCAGGTTTTGTTTGCAAAATAGTAGATATTCCGAAGAGAAAAACATAGGATTAGGGTTTTGATTCAAATATAATGGGCATTCTGAAAAGAACACATAAGATTAGAGTTTTAATTAAAACATAGGAGACATTACTATAAGAAAGCAAAGGATTAGGTTATTAATCCAAAAATAGTAGACATTCAGAAAAGAAAGCATGGGATTAGAGTTTTGATTGGAATATAGTGGGCATTCGTAGAAGAGGACATACGATTAGGGTTTTAATTGAAAAATATGTGACATTTCAAAAAGATAACATAGGAGTAGGGTATTGATTAAAAAATAGGAGACATTAGTGTAATAAAACATAGGATTAGTATTTTTATTAAAATCATTTGGGGGCATTTCCAAAATAAAACATAGGATTAGAGTTTTTATTCAAAAATAGAAGGCATTCAAAAAACAAAACACAGGTATAGAATTTTGATTGAAAGATAGGATAAATTCCAGAAAGTAAAGGAAGAATTAGATTTTCGTTTAAAAATTATGAGACATTTAGATAAGAAAACATAGAATTAGGGTATTTATTGAAAAAAGTAGGCATTCCAAAAAGAAAACATAGGATTGTTGTTTTGGTTGAAATATAGGAGACATTACTATAAGAAAACATATGATAAAGTTTTTGAATGAAAATTAGTACACATTCCGATAAAAACATAGGATTAGTTTTTTGATTAAAAAATCGTAGGCATTCCTAAAAGAAGAAATGATTATATTTAAAAATAGGAGACATTCCAAAAATAAAACATAGATTAGGGTTTTCATTCAAAACTGATAAATAACAGACATTAAGAAATAAAATATATAGCATTCGGGTTTTGATAGAAAGATAGGAGACATTCAGAAAAAAAACACATAAGATTAGGATTTTGATTCAAAAATTGTACACATCCGAAAAAAAAGAGAGTATTATGGTTTAGATTAAAGAATAGGAGACATTATGCAAAGAAAACAAACTATTAGGGTTTTTTACAAAACTGAGAAAAATAGTACACATTCCCAAAAGACAACATAGGATTAATGTTTTATTCAAAAATAGAGGACATTCCCCCCAAAAAAGAAAGGATTAGGTTTTATATTGATAAATAGAGATATTCTAAAAGAAAGCATAGGTTACGACTTTGATTCAAAACTGATAAATAGGAGATATTATGAAAGGAAAACATAGGATTCATTTTTTCATTGAAAGATATGAGACATTCCAAAAAAAAATAAAGTATTAGTGATTTGATTCAAATATAGAAGGCATTCGAAAACAAAACATAGGATTAGGGTTTTAAAATTAATAGGCATTAATATAAGGGTTTTGATTGAAAAAATTAGCTTTATTGATTGAAAAATAGGATATATTTCTAAAAGAAAACCAAGTATTAGGGTTTTGATTCAAAAATTACCGACATTTCGAAAAGAAAACATATGATTAGGTTTTTAATTAAAAAGTAGCTGACATTCCGAAATGAAAGAGAAAGGATTATTATTTTCATTAAAAAATGGGAACCATTCCTATATGAAAATATAGGATTATGGTTTTGAGTGAATAATAGGATATTACTTTATGAAAACATAGAATAAGGGTTTTGATTAAAAAATAGTAGACATACTGAGAAGAAAATATAGGATTATGGGTTTGATTGTAAAGTATGAGATATTTGTAAAGAAAACATAGTATTAGGGTTTTGATTGAAAGATAGGAGACATTTCAAAAATAAAATATAAGATTAAGGTTTTGATTCAAAAGATGGGCATTCCGGATAGAAAACATAGGATTAGGAAATTTATTCAAAAATTGGAGGTATTACAAAAAGAAAATATATGATTATTGTTTGATTCAAAAATAGTAGACATCCCCTAAAGAAGACATAAGATTAGGGTTTTGATTAAGAAATAGGGGGTATTCCAAAAAAAACTTAGGATTAATCTTTTGTTAAAAAAATTATGAGACATTGAGAAAAGAAAACATAGGATTCGGGTTTTGTTTTCAAAATAAGAGACATTACCAAAAGAAAATATAGGATTAGGGTTTTGACTGAAATATAGTCGGCATTCCGAAAAGAAAACATAGGATTATCATTTTGATTGAAAATTGGAGACATTACGATGAGAAAAAACAGAATTACGGTTTTGCTCGAAAAAATAACAAACATTACTATAGGAAAATATAACAATAGGGTTTTGAATGAAAAATGGGAGACATTACTATAAAAAATATAGGATTAGGATTTTGACTGAAAAAAAGTAGACATTCACAAAAGAAAACATATTATTAGCTTTTAAATTGAAAAATATGAGACATTTTAAAAAGAAAATATAGGATCATGATTTTGATCGAAAAATTGGAGACATTACTATAGTAAAACATTGGATTAGGGTTTTAATTAGAACCCAAAAAATAGGGCAATTACAAAAGAAAGCATAAGATTAGGGGTTTTATTAAAAAATAGTAGACATTACAAAAAGAAAACAAAAAATTAGTTTTTTGATTAAAAAATAGGAGGCATTCCAAGAAAAAAACATAGGATTAAAGTTTTAATTCAATTATAGTAGGAATTACTAAAAGAAAACATAGGAATAGAGGTTTTGATTTAAAAATAGGAGATATTACTAAAAAAAAACATAGGATTATGGTTTTGAATGAAAAATAGAAGACATTAATATAAGAAAATATAACACTAGGGTTTTGATTAAAAAATAGTAGACATTAGGGTTTTGATGCAAATATAGTAAGCATTCCGAAAGGAAAACATAACATTAGGGGTTTTCATTGAAAAATAAGAGACATTACTATAAAGAAATATAGGATTAGAGTTTTAATTTAAAAATAGTAGACATTCATAAAAAAACACATAGAATTAGGGTTTTGATTGAAAACTAGGTGCCATTTTGAAAACAACACATATAATTACGGTTTTGATTGAAAAATATGTGACATTTAGAAAAAAAATATCATATTAGGATTTTAATTAAAATTACGAATCATTTCCTGAACGAAAGATAGGATTACGGTTTCCATTAAAAAAAATTAGACATTCTGAAAAGAAAATAAAGGATTAGTGTTTTAATTCAAACTTGAAAAACAGGTCACATTCTGAAAAGAAAACATAGGATTATGGTTTTAATTCTAAAATAGCAGAGATTCCGGAAAAGAAAAAGGATTCAGGGTTTTGATTGAAAGATAGGAGACATTACGAAAAGAAAACATAGGATTATGGTTTTTATTCAAATATAGTAGGCATTTAAAAAATAAAACATAGGATTAGGATTTTGATTCAAAAATATGAAACATTAAAATAAGAGAACATGGAATTAGGGTTTTTGATTAAAAAATAGTAGACATTCCATAAAGAAAACATTGGATTACGGTTTTGGTTGAAAAATAGGAGACAATACTATAAGAAAGCATACGATGAGGGTTTTGATTAAAAACTGAAAAATAGGGGATATTTCCAAAAGAAAACATAGTATTAGTGTTTTGATTCAAAAATAGTAGACATTTAAAAAGGGTTTTGATTCAAAAATACGAGCAATCCTGAAAAAATACGAGACATTTCAAAAAGAAAACATTGGATTAATGTTTTGATTAAAAACTAGCAGACATTCCTAAAAGAAAACATAAGATTAGGGTTTTGATTAAAAAGTATGTAGCATTTAAAATTAACTTAGGTTTATTGTTTTTGATTAAAAAATATGGCATTTATAATAAACAATTATTATTTTGATTCAAAAATAGGAGACATTCCCAATAGAAAATATAAGATTAGGGTTTTGATTCAAAAATATGAGGCATTTCGAAAAGAAAATATAGGAATATTGTTTTTATTGAAAAATATGAGACATTCCGTAAATCGGATAAAGGTTTTCATTAAAAATTAGCAGACGTTAACAAAACAAAATATAGAATTACGGTATTTACTAAGAAAAATGAGGCATTCCGAGAAAAAAAGTAGTAGATCGTTATAGTTTTCATTCAATATCGATAAATAAAAGGCATGAAGAAAAGGCATTTCAGCTTGTTCATGTACAGCAAGATCTACACCAACGTGGGCATTCATTGAAGAAGCAAAGTGATCTACGATATAAACGTGTGCTCGTTTATGTTACCTCGATGAAAACATGGTTTCGGGAGTGTTTCGGAACGGTATTGTAGCAGGGCACTGTAGAAATGATGTAGGTAAATGTTGTAGCAGGTACTGTTTACAGCCGCCCGAAGAAGAAGTCGTTCAGAGAAGCCACACGGGCATGTGGAAATTCCACACGCCCGTGCGTTAATTACAGATTCCTGCACCGATTTCACCATTCTTTTCTCCATCTTTTCCCCAACTTGAGAGAGGGTTACGGCTAGGGTTTTAAGAGTTATTGGCTAGGGATTGGGAGAGGTTCTATAGTTCTGACATCGCGCTCCATTTGGAAAAAGGTTAGTGGGAGAGCTTTCGTCGGCACCGATCCGGCGAGGTGTATCCTAGGCCGGAAAAAGGGACCTTTGGACGAGTAGAGGACTCTCCACAAGACCATCGTCATGACTATCGAGGGGGTTTTCTATAGATTCATTGCTTTTAAATTCGATTTCATTGATTGTAATTCGCTCCATGGAGAGCTAAACCGCCTTGTGGGTATTTGGATTGTGAACCCTAGGATGTATTCGTTTTATTGAACCTTGTTATTATGCTTTAATTAATTGATGTTTTTATTGAGTTCCAATCTTGAATGCATTGATTGTATGCCTACTCCCTTAGAGTGACACTAGGGTTGAGAGTTTTTGTTGGTAACCCTTGTGAGCGAGTGACACACCACGAGAGTTAGACAAAGCTAGATGGGAGAGGGTCGAGAGGGTGAGTCGAGAGATAGCGGAGCGCCCCCTGTCTTCTCCAGTATAATTTATTCTACATCCAATTCCTCAAGTTCTTTGTGGTCATAGTAGAGTGAATGGGCTAAGGGACGAGTGCAATGGAGTGAAGCGTTGGAATGATTTTAGCATCTAGGGCTTAATTGAGGCTAGGGACCTTCCGCTTGACTAGAGGGTTATGTCTTCATATAGGAAGAGGATTTATCACTTGAAATCCCTAGAACTCATTGCAATTCTATACGAGTGTGAAGTTAAGAGATTGTTTAATTTCTCCCCCCCCCAAGACATGTATAGGGTTAGGCATGGTTGACCTTAGATTTGGAACCATATATTAAAGGATCTCGACGACTCATTAATGCATTAGTTAAGAAGCATAATAGATGGGTTTTACACTTGAAACGATTATCTTAGGGCTCGATCAATATTCGAGTACCCTCATTTATATCAATTGCCTTACCTCTCCTTTACTTGTGCTCTCTCTCTTGTCTCTTTTTACTTTTCTTTTGCATTACATCATACCACACAAATCACTATTCATATTTAGCTTAGTTAAGAAACAACTTAAGTATTTTTACTCCCTATTCCCTATGGATACGATATCTATTCAGTTGGGATTTTATTACTTTGACAAACCCGTGCACTTGCAGGACATACGCAAGGGGTGTTGTCAAGTTTTTGGCATCGTTGCCGTGGAATAGGCATTTAGAGATACTTTGCACTTTGTTTTCTTAGCTATTGATTTATTCATTCTATTCACATCTTCTTTTCTATAGTTGTTCTGATATGCTGTCTTTATTTTTGTGCAGCTCTAGGTTCATGGCCTGAGGGAACCCCTCAATATTAATTGAAGAAGATACCAAGCTCAAACGTACACTTAGAAGAAAAGGGAAAGAACACGTGCAAGAACAGTCTAATCTAACTGAGTTAGAAGTTGAAGGATCGGATAATATGGCTGAACAAAATGAGCAACAGAGGACATTATCTGATTATGCCAGACCATCAGTGTGTGGGACACTATCGAGTATTGTGCCTCCACCGATTACAGCTCAGAACTTCAAGCTGAAGCCAACATTCATCCACATGTTGCAGCAATCCTCATAGTTCAATGGTTTGGCCGATGAGGATCCAAACAGTCATATAGAGAACTTTCTCAAGGTGTGTGATATGCTCAAGATAAATGGGGTGACGGATGATGCCATCAAGTTGAGTGCCTTCCCATTTTTCTTAAAGGGGAAAGCAAAGCAGTGGCTACTCTCATTACCTAGAGCATCAATTACCACATGGGAGGAGATGGTAGAAGCTTTTCTTGCACGTTATTTCCCTCCCGGAAAATATGCAAAGCTTAAGAATGAGATCTGATCCTTTGTACAGTCAGGATTGTAGTCTCTATTTGAGACGTGGGAAAGGTTCAAGGAGCTCATGAGAAAGTGGCCGCAACGCGGATTCCTAGAGTGGATGATTGTTAATACCTTTTACAATGGGTTAAATCTGAGCACAAGGAAACTCTTAGATGTGTTAGTAGGAAGTACTTTAGGTAGCAAGACCCCCGGTTAGGCCCATCAACTAATTGAAGAAATGGGGTTATATAGCTACCAATGGAATGCTAGGGAGAAGAAGAAGTTGGCCGGTCTTCATAAGATAGATGCATTAACTTCATTGGCGGCTCAAGTGGAATCATTGAGTAAGAAGTTAGATGTTCTAACTTCGAATATAGTGGCGACCGTGACTACTTGTCCCGGGTGTAGTCCAGGACATGCTCCCTCCAATTGCCCGATCTTTAATGGTGATTCATCTTCGGTTGAAAATGTTGATTTTGTTGGTAATGCGATGAGGAATCAAGGGAATCCATATAGCAACACCTACAATCCGGGTTAGAAGAATCATCCCAATTTCTCATGGAGTAACCAAGTTCCATAAAAAACCATGGAACCACTGGGTTTCTAACAAAAACAAGCCCCAAACATGGAGAACCGAGTTTCCGGATTGGAGACCCAAATGACCAATTTGGAGAAGGCCTTGACTAGATTTGTGCAATCATCGAATACAAGGTTTAAATTAGTTGAGACTACACTTCGCAACCACACCGCTTCTTTGCACAACCTTGATAATCAAGTGGGGCAAATTGCGAAGTCTCTATCTGAGAGATCACAAGGAAGCTTGCCATGCAATACTGAGACCAATCCTAGAGAGCATGTAAAGCCGATCACTTTGAGAAGTGGTGGTGAGGTTGAAGGTAGGTTTCCGAGTGAGAAGCCCAATGAACACGTACCGGAGGTTATAGAGGTTGAAGAGGAAGCAAGCAAAGAAAAGGAAGTGGCACCCCCACCTTTCAAGCCAAGAATCCCTTATCCCTCTAGGTTGAAGAATGACTAAGTGGATGAACAGTAGAAGAAATTCTGAGTTTGTTCAAGCAACTCCACATCAATATTCCTTTTGTTGGGGTATTGTCTCAAATGCCTAAGTATGCAAAATTCTTGAAGGACTTGTTGACTAACAAGAGAAAGTTAGAGGAGAGTGCTTCAGTGATCTTAGATGCTTCTTGCTTGACAATTTTGCAAAAGAACATGCCAAACAAGAGGAAAGACCCGGGAAGCTTCATCATTCCGTGCAACATTGGCGGTTTAGGTAAAGAAATGGCATTGGCGGACTCAGGGGCCAGTATCAACGTAATGCCATACACCTTCTTTCAGAAGCTAGACTTGGGTGAGCCTAGGCCTACGCGGATGACTTTGAAATTGGAAGACCGAACGGTGAGACATCCAAGGGGTATCATCGAAGATGTGTTTGTCAAGGTGAACAAGTACATATTTCCTGTAGATTTTGTGGTGCTAGACATCAATGAGGATGCGGATTTACCCTTCATACTTTGGAGGCCGTTCTTGCGGACTTCCAATGTATTGATTGACATAGGTGGTGGGGAGCTAACTTTGAGAGTTGGAGATGACAAGCTCACATACCGCATTGCTAAAGCCATGCGGCATTCTTTTGATTTTCGATGATACTTTGTATTTTCTAGACACTACTAATGAGATTGTTGATGAATATATACAGGAAATGTCCAATTCAGACCTCTACGATGGTTTGTTTGACCAAGAGGAAGATAATGAAGAAGTAATGATGCTTGGCTCAACAGAAGAAGTATCATCTACTCCGGGGATTCTAATGAAGGTGCTTAGGAAGATGAAGAGGGTGAGGAGACACCACTGGAAATGTTCCAAGGATGTTGGAGATGTGCATTAACTGAACAAATTAGATGTACCATTGCTAGGTGGTCCCAAGCCCAACAACTCCCCCTCTACCTTTAAGAGACTATGTTCATCATGCTTTCAAGCTATGGGTAAGAGGGCAACCTTCATCTATGAACCTCCATGCGGTAAGACAAGGTACGTCAAGCTAAGTGACATAAAACAAGCACTTGTTGGGACGCAACCCAAGTGTTTACTGTTTTCTTAGTTAGTAGTTTAGTTTTTGTGTGAATAAATGTGGAGTGTTGGTGTCTTAATTTTTAGTTGTTTTTGTTGTGCTTTCTTGTGAGTTTTTAATGTCAACGTGTGTTTTTATGTGGATTTGTCAAAGTTTAGGTCATCTGAGCTTATTTTTCATGTTTTCTCTAGTTAAAGTTGCCTTGTAAAGCAAGCTATGAGTGTATAGTTATGTTCAGAAATTTTCTGCGGAGTCTGTAAAGTTTTCTAACTGTACAGAGAAAACACATGCCCGTGCAGAGCTCATCCGGAGATGGCACAGGGGCATAGACACACCTTTGTGAGCGACCTTGTGATGGTCCACGCCCGTGGGTAACACTTAGTGATTTTTTTCGGTTGGACAGAGAAGTCACAGGGGCGTGCGGCTACCACTATGGGTCAGGCGCATGGGCGTGGGTATTTTTCGCACGCCCTTGCGGATGCATTCAGAGGCACTGAGGGTTTTCCCGAGAGCGCACAGGGGCGTGCATCTGCCCCTGCGAAGCTCTCCTGTGGAGGCACACAGGCGTGGGTAATTTTCGCACGCCCTTGCGGATGTACAGAACGGCAAGAGGCACAAGTCCTTTTAAAATGATCATTGTTTCTTCCCATTTTCACACTTCCCATTCATTTGTAAGCACACTCAGACTTTCTCTCGACTTCGTATTGCCAATTTGCAAGGATTTTTACTTGGTGTTCCGGCCAATTAAAAGTTTTTCATCTTAACTCGTCGAGAAACCCTTATCCTTGTTTTACTTCATCAATTATTGATTTTAATCGATGAAACCGGGCAATCATGCTTCGTTTATGCAATTAGAATGATTATACATGTTTGGAGTTAAGTCAAAAAGAAGTTAAAACTGTATTGTTTGATTTTTGTGGCGCGGCCGTGCGTTTGTTCACGCCTCGTGGATCCACACGGGTGTGCGGAAATTCCAGACGACCGTGCGGATTTCTGCAGCATTACTCAATTAACTTGTTTGATCGAGTTTCTTTCAAATTTTGCAAGTTATGGCACCTCGGTCAAAGAAGCAAGCTGATAAATGGCCGTGTGAGCCATCCCCCGAGCCCGAGAGCATCAGTGTTACCATTCCCTTGCATCAGGCGAGGTTTGAGTAGCTGACTAGTCTCAAATTTGGTCAGACCATATTTCCCGATGTGAGCACACTCATGGAGATTCAGTCGGCCCAGGGTATGCCAGACGAGATTGTGGACATGCTTGCGCTTAGCAGCTGGGACCATGTACTATCGATCAGAGATCCTGCCATCCGTTCACTGACACTCAAGGTGCTAGCCTCATTCGAGTTTGATCGCTCGTACTCCAGTTTTGACGGCATTAGTGCCATTCAGTATAGAGCCTCAGACAGCATTATAGCTTGAGTATGACTCAGTTTGCGATCTTGATGAAGTTATATGATGTGGCTTATACAGAGACAGAGGAGTATAGCAACTGCCCACAGATTATCCTGGGAGTTTGACTCCGTGGCGTGCGAACATAGTATTATGTGGACAGGGGCAGTATGAGCCTTGGGTTTAGAATGCCACTTGCCTCTCCCGCCCGAGTTACAGATACATTAACGGTGTTTTGAGCAGGTCAGTGAGCGGGAGAGGCGATAGTACTAGTGCGCTTAGTCGACATGAGCTTTTATATTTGGACTCTATGGTAAGGTGCAGACCGATACATTTAGGGCATATCCTGGCAGAGTATATTCGACATCAGGGGTAGTATGCCAGACTTGGATTGATTTTCTCGGGCCCCTATATCACAAGACTAGTCATTGGTATGGTTTAACTCGATGCGATCAGAGGAGCCGACAAGGTGACTATACCTGCTTCCTTGGGCATGGAGACACTGAGGTTGATGGGGATGGTACGGAGAGTTCAGTCGGGAGTATATGCTTTGATTATTCCTACCTCAGAGATGATGCCGGGGCTTCTCAGCCTACTTATGAGCATCAGCCGATAACAATGGAGACCGATGCACCTCCTGCGGCAGTGGACCCACCCCCAGTACACAGGTTTTCACCATCTCGAGCCCATGATCATTTTGAGAGTCTTGAGAGTCCTGTGGGGGCGATATGGACCGACATTACTAAGGCATGAGCAGAGATAGAAGTGGTTCATGCAATGTAGGCCACACAGTTCACAGAGTTCATTACGCGTTCCAACATTCTACAGCAGATCCTCCAGAGAGGCGTTGCCTCACCATTTGTGCTGTGACCCTGCACCTATCAGGTACCTCATGCATCATCTTCACCGGATCCACCGTACCGCTCGACTATCCGATGAGAGTAGCCAGAGCGCGGCACCGACACTTGATTTCATTTTCATTTATTTACTTTTTACATTTCATTTGATTGAAGAATAGGAGACATTACTATAAGAAAACATATAATAGGTATTGATTTAAAACCATAATAATATGTTTTCTTATACTATTGTATCCTATCAAAAATAGGATTTTGAATCAAAACCCTAATATTATATTTCTGAGAAGAAAACAGAGGATTAGGGTTTTGAATTAAAAAAGTGAGACATTCAAAAAACAAAACAAACAATTAGGGTTGTGATTCAAAACAGAAAAGTAGGACACATTCTTAAAACAAAACACTGGATTAGGGTTTTGATTCAAAAACAACAGATATTCCAAAAAGAAAAGAAAGGATTTGGCTTTTGATTGGAAAATAGGAGACATTCCAAAATGAATCAGAGGTTAGGGTTTTGATTCAAAATTGATAAATAGGAGACACTAAGAAAAGGAAACATAGGGTTAGCATTTTGATTGAAAGATAGAAGGCATTGCTAAAAGAAAATGTCGGGTTAGGATTTTGATTGAAAGATAAAAGACATTCCATATATAAAATACAGGATTAGTCTTTTTATTCAAATGTAGTTTGTATTTCAAAAAGAAAACATAGGATTCGGCTTTTAACAGAAAGATTCGAGACATTCCGAAAAGGAAACATACAATTAGGATTTGAATCCAAAAATTGGGGGCATTATGAAAAAGAAAAATAAGACTTGGGTTTTGATTACAAAATAGTAGATATTCCGAAACGAAAATATAGGATTAGGGTTTTCATTGAAAAATATGAGACATTTCAAATAGAAAATTGACAACACCCTTGCGTGTGACCCGCAAGTGCACAGATTTATCGAAGTAATAAATCTTAAGTGAGTTGGGTATCCTTTCCACAGGGAATAATGAATTGAAACACAATGATTGCTATTTAACTAGGATGAGAATGAATCAATGATGGTGTGAATAAGATTGATATGAAAAGACTAAAAGAAATAAGAAAGAAAGGCACGATAAAATGAGAGGAAAGGCAATCGATAGAAGTGGGTACTCGGACAATGCTCCCCCACGACCAATGTTTCAAGTGTAAGACCAACTATTATGTCTCCTAATTGATGCTTAATGATTCGTGGACATCCTTAAATATACGGTCCTAAACCAAAGGTCAACCATGACTAACTCTACACTATACCCCGATGAAGAAATCAAACTGTCTGAACACCTCACATTGTGTGAAGTTGCAAGATGCTTTAGGGATTCTAGGTGATAAACTCTATTCCTATGTGTAGACCTAACCCTTTGGTCGGGGGAAAGACCCTAGTCGCAATTAAGCCCTAGTTGCTAAAGTCACTTCAACACTTCACTCTGTTTCCTATGCATTTAAGCCACATCGGAGCTCATCCCTTAGCCCATTCACTCTACTATGACTACAAAAAACTCTTGGAACATGGAGGTAGGATTGATCACATCGGAGGGGAAAGGGGATGCTACACTATCTCTCGACTCACCCTCTCGACTCTCTCCAATCTTGAAATGTCTAACCCTCATGGTGTGTCACTCACTCACAAAGGTTACCAGTGTAAACTCTCAACCCTAGTGTCACTCTAAGGGAGAAATCATGCAACAAGAATTAAAGATTGAAACTCAATTAAAGACATCAATTAAGGAAAGCATAATAAAAAGTCAAAGAAAAAATAACATCATAGGGTTTATAAAATCCAAGTACCCAGTAGGGGGTTTAGCTCTCCATATAGCAAGATACAATCAATAATGAAATCAAAAGTAAAAACAAGTAATCCATAAGAAAGCCTCCTCAGTATTCGTGTCGATGGTCTTGTGGACTAGCTTCGTCCTCTCCAAAGGTCCCCTTATCAAGCCTAGGGCACCTTGCCGAATCAGTGGCGACGAAAGCTTCCCCATAAACTATCTACCAAGAGAATCGTGATGTCGAAGACGAAGAACCACTCTAAAAGCCTTGCCAAAACCACTCTAAACTCTAGCCGTCGGCCTGCCAAAAGATGGAGAAAAGATGGGAAAAAAGATCCTGAAATCGAGCTGAATTGCGGCTTTAAAAGAGCTGGAATCGGGCATCCACACGGGCGCGGGGAATTTCCACACGCCCGTGTGGATTCTCTGGAAATCTCATTTTCAGCCAGCATGAAGAGTACTGCTATAGTAAATTGCTACATTTTTTGCTTCATTAGCCTGCTACAGTGACGGTCAGAAACACTCACGAATCCACTTTTCATTGAGTCAACATAAACAGGTGCACGTTTATGCCGTATATCGCATTGCTTCTTCAATAAACGGGTTCATTGGTGAAGATCTTGCTATCATTGCACATATTGGATAAACAAATGTGACTGCCTTCATGCCCCTGCAACTCACTCCAGAATCTTATGTTTTCTATTATGAAGAAAGTCTACTAATTTTAAACAACACCCTAATCTAGTGTTTTATATTAGGAATGTCTCATATTTTTCAAACAAAACAATAATCATATATTTTCTTTTTGGAATGCATCCTATTTTCCAGTCAAAACCTTAGTCTTATGTTTTCTTTTCGGAATGGCTACTATTTTTTAATCAAAACCCTAATTCTATGTTTTCATTTAGTAATGCTATCTTTTGTTTGGGGAATCTTTGCTAATTTTTAATCAAACCCCTAATCCGATGTTTTTCTTTTCGGAATGTCTCATACTTTTCATTCAAAAGCCTAATCCAATGTTTTCTTATCAGAATGCCTCCTAGTTTTCTTTTTGGGATGTCTTCTATCCTGTATTTTGAATCAAAACCCTAACCTGTATTTTCTTAAATTAATGTCTCTTATTTTTCATTCAGAAATAATCAAAACCTTTTTTTAATGTCTCCTATTTATTAGTAATATTATGTATACTCTTTTCAGAATGTATACTCTTTTTGAATTAAAACCGTAATCCTTGGAGGAGCCATTCCTAATTTGAATCAAAAACCTAATCCTATCTTTTGTCTTGAAAATGTAAACTAATTTTTAGTTTTTAATAAAAACCAAAAATTAGGGGACATTTTTTATTCAAATATAGTGGTTTTGATTCAAATATAGTAGGCATTCCGAAAAGAAAAAATAGGATTAGGGTTTTGATAGGCAAATAGAGGACATTACTATAAGAAAACATAGGATTAGGGTTTTGATTAAAAACCAATAAATATGAGACATTAAGAAAAGAAAGTATAGAATTTGGGTTTTGTCTACAAAATATGATTAGTGTTTTGATTCAAATATAGTAGCCATTCGAAAAAATAGGATAAGGGTTCTAATTAGAAAATAAGAAAAAGTACTATAAAAAAACAATGGATTATGGTTGGGATTTAAAACCAAAAAGTTAGCGGCATTTCCAAAAGAAAACATAGGATTAGAGTTTTCATTCAAAAATAGTAGATATTCCGGAAACAAAACATAGGATTCGGGTTTTGTTTCAAAAATATTAGACATTCTGAAAAGAAAACAAAGGATTAGGCGGTTACGATTTTCATCCAAAACTGATAATTAAAAGTCATGAAGAAAAGAAAACATATTTTTAGGATTTTGATTGGTAGATAGGATACATTGCTCCAAAATTAGTTGTCATTTCGAAAAGAAAAACATAGGATCAGGGTTTTGCAATGTCTGCTATTTTTTAATCAAAACCCTAATCCGAATATTTTCTTTAAGGAATGTCTACTATTTTCTAATTAAAATCCAAATCCTATGTTTTCTTTTGGAAATGTACCCTAATTTTCAATCAAAAACCTAATCCTTTCTTTTCGAGATGTCTCATTGTTTTTAATCAAACCCTTATTCCTATATTTTGTTTTGAGAATGTCTGCTAATTTTTTTATCAAAACTCTAATCCGATGTTTTCTTTTTGGAATGACTTAAATTTTGCTATCAAAATAGCAATCCTATGTTTTCTTTTCAAAATACATCATAATTTTCAATCAAACCACTAATCCTCGGTTATCTTTTCGGCATGTCTCCTATCTTTCTATCACAACCCGAATCCTATCGTTCAGAAACTGAACCCTATGTTTTCGAAAAGAAAACATAGGATTAGAGTTTTGATTTAAAAACCTATTCTTATCTCTTTGGAATGCCTTTTATTTTTCAATCAAAACCCTAATCTTATGTTTTCTCTTCAGAATGCCTCCTATTATAAAATAGGAGTTATTCCGGAAAGAAAACATACGATTTGGATTAGTTTTTTGATTGGAAATGTCCCTTATTTTTTGTTTTTAATAAAAAACTTAATACAATGTTTTCTTAAAGTAATGTCTCCTATTTTTCAATCAAAGCCCTAATCTTATGCTTTTTTTTTAAATGTCTCATATTTATCAATCAAAACCTTAATCCTATTTTTTTCTTTTGGCATGTCTCCTATCTTTCAATCAAAACCCTAATCCTATGTATAATATTTATAAATTTTCAATCAAAACCCTAATCCTATGTGTTCTTTTGGCAATGTATCCTATTTTTTAATCAAAACTAATCCTATGTTTTCTTTTTGGAATGTCTCCTATTTTTCAGTTTTAAATCAAAACAATAATCTTATCGTTTGTTTTCTATTGGGAATGTGTCCTATTTTTGAATGAAAATAATAATCCTATCTTTGGTTTTGGCAATGTTTGCTAATTTTTAATCAAAACACTAATCCTGTGTTTTTCTTTAGGAATGTCTCCTATCTTTCAATCAAAACCTCCAATCATATGTTTTCTTTTCTTAATGTCTCCTATTTATGAGTTTTGAATTGAAACGCGAATCATATGTTTTTTTTTTTCATAATGTCTCCTTTTTTTTTTTTTGGAAATGTCACCTATTTATCAGTTTTGAAACAAAACCCTAACCTATGTTTTCTTTTCGCCATGTGTCCTATAATTAGGTTTTAGGGAATTTTAGTTTGGAAACAAAACCCTAACCAATGTTTTCTTTTTGGAATGTATCCTATTTTTAAAAAACCTAATAGGAGACATTAAAAAAAAACATAGGATTCGTGTTTTTAATCAAAACACTTATCCTAGGTTTTTTTTCCAAGATGCCAACTATATTTCAATCAAAACCATAATCATACTATATTTTTCAGTTTTAAATCAAAACGTTAATCCTATGTTTTCTTTTAGGAATACCTCATATTTTTTAATCAAAACCTCAATCCTAAGTTTTCTTTGGAATGCCTCCTATTTTTTATCAAAACCCTAATCTTATGTTTTTTTTTTGGAATGTTTTCTATTTTGAATCAATGCAATAATCCTATGTTTTCTTTTCATAATGTCTCATATTTTTTAAATAAATCCCTAATCTTATATTTTCTTTTCGGAATGGCTCCTATTTTTAAATCAAAACCCAAATCCTATATTTTCTTTTGGGAATGACTGTTATTTTTTAATCAAAAACCTAATCATATGTTTTTATTTTGGAAATGTATTATATTTTTTAATCAAAACAATAATTGTATGCTTTCTTTTCGTAATGTCTTCTACTTTTCAATCAAAACCCTAATCCTTTAATTTTTTCTCACAATGCCTATTATATTTGAATCAAAACTGTAATCCAATATTTTCTTTTTGAAATAGCTCATATTTCTTAAAATCAAAACCTTAATCATATCTTTTGTTTTGAACATGTCCCCTATAGTAATGTTTTCTTATAGTAATGTTTCCCATCTTTCAATCAAAACCCGAATCGTATGTTTTCTTTTCTTAACGTTTACTATTTTTGAATCAAAACCTGAATCCTTAACGTCTACTACTTTTGAATCAAAACCTAATGTTATATTTTCTTTTCATAATGCCTCCTATTTTTGTATCAAAACACAAATCCTACGTTTTATTTTTGTAGAGTATATTATTTTCAAATCAAAATCCTAATCCTATGTTCTCTTCTAGTAATGTCTCTTATTTTTCAAAATAGGAGACAATAATAGGATAAAACACAGGATTAGGGTTTAAAAAATAGCTAACACTCCCAAAAGAAAACATAAGATTATGGTTTTGATTAAAATATAGTAGACATTCAGAAAAAGGAAAACATAGGATTAGGGTTCTGATTGAAAGATATGAGACATTTCGAAAAGAAAATACAATATTAGGGTTTTTTATCAAAAATATAAGACATTGCCATAGGATAACATAAGATTAAAATCCTAATACTATGTTTTCTTTTCGGAATGCCTCCTATTTTTTATTCAAAACTCTAATCTTATGTTTTCCTTTTTCCAATGTCTGCTATTTTTGAATTAATTTAATAATTGTACTTTTTCTTTTGTAAATGTCCCTTATTTTTTTGGTTTTTAATCAAAACCCTAATCCTATGGTTTCTTGTAGTAATGCCTTCTATTTTTCAATCAAAACCCTATTCCTATGTTTTCATTTCGGAATGTCTCATATTTTTCAATCAAAATCCTAATCCTATGTTTGCATCTCAGAATTCCTCCTATTTTTGGATCAAATCAATAATCTTATTTTTTCTTTTCTGAATATTTGCTATTTTTGAATCAAAAAAATAATCGTATGTTTTCATTTTGCAATGATTCATATTCTTTTATATCAAAACCATAATTATATGTTTTTTTGATATGCCTCCTATTTTTTAATAAAAACCCAAATCTTTTGTTTAATTTTGGGAATGTCTATTATTTTGAGACATTACAAAATGAAAATATATGATTATTCTTTTGATTCAAAAATAGCAAGCATTTCCAAAAGAAAACATAAGATTAGTGTCTTGATTGAAAAATATGAGGCATTCACAAAAAAACTTAGGATTATGGTTTTGATTGAAAAATAAGATACATTACGTAAAAAACCTATGATTATTGTTTTGATTAAAAAAATAAAAGACATTCCATAAAGAAAACAGAAGATTAGGTTTTTAAGTCAAAAATAGGAGGCATTCTGAAAAACATAGGATTTTGGGTTGTATTGAAAATTATGAGACATTCGAAAACGAAAACATCAAATTATGGTTTTGTTTAAAAATTAGGCGCCGTTCTAAAAAGCAAACAAAGGATTAGGGTTTTGACTCAAAAATAGGAGCCATTGCAAAGAAAAACATAGAATTAATGATTTGATTAAAAAATAGCAAACATTCCGCAAAGAAAACATGCGATCTGTGTTTTGATTAAAAAATTAGAGCCATTCCGAAGAGAAAACATAGCATTAGGTTTTTGATTGAAAAATATAAGACATTACGAAAAGAAAACATAGGATTAGGGTTTAAAAAATAGCTAACACTCCCAAAAGAAAACATAAATTATGGTTTTGATTAAAATATAGTAGACATTCAGAAAAAGGAAAACAAAGGATTAGGGTTCTGATGGAAAGATATGAGACATTTCAAAAAGAAAATACAGGATTAGGGTTTTTTATCAAAAATATAAGACATTGCCATAGGATAACATAAGATTAAAATCCTAATCCTATGTTTTCTTTTCAGAATGCCTCCTATTTTTTATTCAAAAGTCTAATCTTATGTTTTCCTTTTGCCAATGTCTGCTATTTTTGAATTAATTTAATAATTGTACTTTTTCTTTTGTAAATGTCCTTTATTTTTTGGTTTTTAATCAAAACCCTAATCCTATGGTTTCTTGTAGTAATGTCTTCTATTTTTCAATCAAAACCCTATTCCTATGTTTTCATTTTGGAATGTCTCATATTTTTCAATCAAAATCCTAATCCTATATTTGCATCTCAGAATTCTTCCTATTTTTGTATCAAATCAATAATCTTATGTTTTCTTTTATGAATATTTGCAATTTTTGAATCAAAACAATAATCGTATGTTTTCATTTTGCAATGACTCATATTATTTTTTTATCAAAACCATAATTATATGTTTTTTTATATGCCTCCTATTTTTTAATAAAAACCCAAATCTTTTGTTTAATTTTGGGAATGTCTACTATTTTTTAATCAAAACAATAATTCCATATTTTATTTTCTTAATGTCTCATATTTTTCAATCAAAACTATAATCCTTTGTTTTCTTTCAGAATGTCTAATATTTTTTATTCAAAACCCTAATTCTATGTTTTATTTTCGGAATGTCACATAAGTTTCAATCAAAACACTATTCCTATGTTTTTTTTTTCGGAATGCCTACTATATTTCAATCAAAAACCCTAATCCTATGTTTTCTTTTCAAATTATTTACCATTTTTGAATCAAAACCCTAATCCTATGCTCTTTTATAATAATGTCTCCTATTGTTCAACTGAAACCCTAATCCTATGTTTTCTTTTCGAAATGCTTACTATATTTGAATCAAAATCCTATTCCTATGGTTTATATTGGGAAAGTCTCATATTTTTTAATCAAAACCCTTTCCTATGTCTTCTATTTTTGAATGAAAGCAATAATCATATGTTTTCTTTTCGTAATGTCTCATATTTTTTTAATCAAAACCCTAATCCTATGTTTTGTTTCAAAATGGTTCCTATTTTTGAATCAAATCCCTAATTCTATGTTTCTTTTTGCAATGTTTGCTATTTCTGAATGAAAACCTTAATCCTATGTTTTCTTTTATAAATGTCCCATATTTTTCGGTTTAATCAAAGCCCTAATCCTATGTTTTCTTATAGTAATCTCTAATATTTTTCTATGAAAGCCCTAATCCTATGTTTTCTTATATTAATGTTTCCTATTTTTCAACAAAAATAATAATCCTATGTTTTCTTTTTAGAAGGTCTATTATACACAAAACAAAACCCTAATCCTATGTGTGATTTTTATAATGTCTCCTATCTTTTAATTAAAAGAAGAGTCCGTCTTCTAGGGGTACCTCTGGGCACTCTAGAGGGGAGCATCAGTCATGACCTTACAGCAAGCCCCCGGCTCCACCATCTAGTTCTGGCAGAAGAGGTTTTGCTAGCAGTGTTCCTTAGGAGATTCGGTGTCTTACGTGTGGGGGGCACCATTCTCAGTCAGAGTGTAGATGTGCAGGCCGCACGTGTTTTAGATGTGGCAGTCAGGAGCATTTTGTAGCGCAGTGTCCATAGATCGCATCTTAGATTCAGGAAGGTGAAGGGACTCAGACTGTAGCAGTTGAGCCGCCCCGATCATCTGGTGGGTTGCGGTAGGTAGGCACTCCAGACCTTTCTTAGCAGAGTGTCTCTAGGGGAAGGAGGGGGAAAGCCCCCATGGCAGGCTAGCCTTCTTCCTCTACTCACCCAGTAGGCCGTGGGAGGCTAGTTACACAGGGCCGAGTTTTTGTGCTAACACAGGAGGATGCTGTGGCATCCCACGATGTTGTGGCTGGTATTATTTAAGTGCATTCCTGTTATGCTTGTGCTTTGTTTGATTCTGGTGGTACGCATTCATTTGTGTCATCCTCTTTTGCTCGAAAGAATTGTTTCCATGTTATGAAATTGCCGCATGTTTTATGTGTTGCTACTCCAGTGGGAATGGTGAAAACCGTTAATCAGTTAGTTAGCACCTGCATATTCTTTTGTTACTGAAGAGCATGAGCTCTTCGCCGATCTGCATCTGATGGAGCTGTGAGACTATGACATCATTTTCGGCATGGATTGGCTTTCTTCAATGTTTGCTGTAGTGGACTGTCGTAGAAAGAAGATGCACTTCTGTTTTCCTAACCTTGAAGAATTCACCTTTCAGTGGCAGTAAAGGATACGCCCTAGCTCGAGAGATCTCTTCTCTACAAACTCAGAAGCTGATTAGTAGTGGTTGTATTTGCTTTATGGCCTCGGTCTCCGAGGCCACTCGCACCGGCTACACAGTGGCAGATGTACTGATTGACAGTGAGTTTTCTGATGTTTTTCCTAAGGATCTTCTTGGATTACCTCTTGCGAGAGAGGTGAAATTTGCTATCGACCTGGCTCCAGGCACAGCTCTTATATCCAAGGCACCGTACCAGATGGCACCAGCTGATCTAAAGGAACTAAAGATGCAACTAGAGTAACTTTTGGAGAAAGGGTTTATTCGACCGAGCATGTAACCTTGGGGAGCCCAGTGTTGTTTGTCAAAAAGAAGGATGGATCTCCGAGGTTGTGCATCGACTACCGTGAGTTGAACAAGGTGACTGTCAAGAATAAATACCCTTTGGCAAGGATTGATGATCTCTTGGACCAGTTGCAGGGAGCTCAAGTCTTCTCCAAGATTGATTTGCGATCTGTCTATCATCAGGTTAGAATCATGGGCGAGGACATCCCGAAGAGTGCTTTCCGTACGCGGTATGGTCATTATGGGTTTCTGGTGATACCGTTTGGTCTGACGAATGCCACAGTAGTATTCTTGGATTTGATGAACTAGGTGTTTCGATGTTACTTGGATCGATTCATGGTTGTCTTTATTGAGCGGGGTCGAATCCCGGATGAGCGGGGTTGAATCCAACGGGAATAGGGAGTAAAGACACTTAATTCGATTCTTAGCTATGTGGAAGATCAATAGTGATAAGTGTGACAATGATTCAATTCTCAACAATAAAAGCAACAAGTAAGAGAGCAAAAGTAGAGAAGGGGGGTAAGGCAATCGATAAAGATGGGGTACTTGGATAATGTTCCGCCTAGGATAATCATTTCAAGTGCAAGAATCCTCTATTATGCTTTCTAATCAATGCAATAGTGAGTCGTGGAAATCCTTAATTACATAGTCCCAAATCTAAGGTCAACTATGCCTAACTCTACACATGTCCCGGAGGAAAAATCAAACAATCTCAACACCTCGCACTCGCATAGAGTTGCAATGAGCTCTAGGGATTCCAAGTGACAAATCTCTTCCTAATTATAGACCTAACCCTTTGGTCTAGGTGGAAGGTCCCTAACCATGATTAAGCCCTAGATACTAAGATCACCTCAACGCTTCACTCCGTTGCACGCGCAACTAAGCCCCAGCGGAAGTTCATCCCTTAGACCATTCACTCTATTATAGCCGCAAAGAACTCGAGGAACGGAGGTAGAATCTATCACATCGGAGGGGAAAGGGGACGCTCCTGTACCTCTCGACTCACCCTCTCAACCCTCTCCAACCTAGCTTTGTCTAACGCTTGTGGTGTGTCACTCACTCACAAGGTTACCAACAAGAACTCTCAACCCTAGTGTCACTCTAGGGGCAATATTCATTCAATCAAGCATTCAAGGTTGGAACTCACAATAAACATCAATTAATTGAAAGCATAATAAAGAGATTCAATGAAACGAATACATCCTAGGGTTCACAAATACCCAAGTACCCACTAGGGGTTTAGCTCTCCATGGAGCTAAATACAATCAAAGAAATAGAATGTAAAAGCAATGAATCCATAAAGAAACCCCCTCGATGGTCGTGTCGATGGTCTTGTGGAGAGTCCTCAACTCGTCCCAAGGGATCCTTTGTCCGGCCTAGGATACACCTCGCCGGATCGATGACGACGAAAGCTCTCCCAATAACCTTCTTCCAAATGACGCGCGATGTCGAAGCCGTAGAACCTCTCCAAAACCCTAGTCAAAACCCCTCAAAACACTTGCCGAAGCCCTCTCTCAAGTTGGGGAAAAGATGGAGAAAAGAATACCAAAATCGGGGATGATTCGGCATTAAATAGGGCTGGAATCGGGCGACTACACGGGCGTGGATGCTTCACGCGCCCGTACGGAATTTCCACATGGGCATGGATAATTTCCACAAGCCCTGTGGATTCTCTGTTTCTCTGGTTTCTCGGCCGGCTGTGAACAGTGCTGCTACAGTAAATGCTACATAGCTCTGCTTCAGTATTCGACCTGAATAGCTTCCCAATTCCATACTTTCATCGGGGTAACGCAAACGGGCACACGTTCACGTCGTGAATCACTTGCTTCTTCAATGATATACATGTTGGTGGAGCTCTTGTTATATGTGCATAAGTCAGAATGCTCGAGTGTGACTGCTTTTATGCCCCTCCAAATGGATATGCCCACTCGAATACGAGGACGTTGGCACACACTCTAACAACTCACACCTGACCTATGTCTTCGCGTTTGAACCTTAGCAAGATTTCCTCCAAAATAGGTGCATTATGATCCACATTGGCCTATTTCCTTCATACTCGGCCTCACAATCCTACCTGCATAAAAGTAACATAAAAAAACACATATTAGTGTAAAAACCTGAGAAAAGTAATGCTTAACATAAGGAATGAACGCTTCGCCTTCATATCGAAGAGGCACTTATCAAACTCCCCCACACTTAAGCTTTTGCTTGTCCTCAAGCAAACATTAAAACATTCTATGCATAAATGAAGAAAATGTTGAAAGTGCTTGGCCTTAGGTTCACCAAGGTATACAAAGAGAGTATTCTACAGGTAAGGAAAATTTCAACACTAAATACAAAAAGTCAATGCTCTAGCTAAAACCTTGAATCAAAAAGGACAACAAACCCAGATTTCGTGTAAGTGTGTGAACTCATTCAAAACAACCCAAGGTATACTCCTCAAAGTTCTAAGTACAAGGGACTTATTTATCTACAAAAGTGACAAAAATTTTAAAGATGGTAGCAGCTTCACACATCCTCTAAGGTAGCCCTTTCCAAAGCGGCCGCTAAGGTGGCTTTCACACTTTTGAGGTGGTAGCTCTTTCTACCCGAGTGGTAGCTTTCACTCATCCTACGAGATAGCTCTTTTCTCTCATTAGGGCATAACTAGTATCCGACTTGTGAGAGTAGCTTCATACTTCATAGGTGGTAGCTCTTTCCACCCAACAAACACAAATAAACAATAAAACTATTTTGTTCCTTCTTTTCATTCATTTTTTTTTTCAGAATTTAGCAAAAGAAATAAACCTAACTAGTCCCTTTAACATCGAACATGAGTTTCCAATAGAGTTTAAAGAGTGAGTAGTGCACTAAGTGTAAATCGGGCAAAAATTCCTAAAAATTCAAGCAAGAACTAGAGCATGAAAATATTCAATGTTAACAATTCTCCTAAACTTAAGAATGCAGTCACTGCAACTAAGTTGAACAGACATTGGCTATGTGAGCATATATCAATCAAGAACAATAGAAAAGATGCACGCATTATGAAACTCCCCCCCCCCACTTAAGTTGTACATTGTCCTCAATGTACACATGCAAGCTCACTCAAAATATATATCATTCAAAAATAGATGTGGGAGAAGCAAACAAAACAATACTCCCGTGACTCCTAGTGTTGCGTTTGATGAAGCTAATTTGTTGGGAGTAGTGTTCCAACGGGTTGTGAAGCTCACACGGCCAAGTGCCGAAGCACCTTGGCCGTGCCCATGACTAAGTCTCAATTCCCAAGATGACAAGACCATCTGCACGCATACATGAGGGGGTTTGGTGAAGCTCAATAAAGACAAAATAACTCGAGTGTATATAAAAGATGAAGCAATGAATACAACTCGATGATGCAAAATGAACATAAACTCAGAAGGAAAATCCTCTCTGAGTGAAAAAGTCTAAAAACAAGAAAAATAAAATAAAATAAAATGCAAGAAAGTAAAGGAAAAATCAAGTATCGGAGTCGCTCTTGAGCTCCTGTGCTGCTGCTGCTGCTGAAGGGGCACATGGTGGGTCCACCGGTGCTGGGGTCGAGGATGGAGGTGCTGGAGGAACTGACGGGGCCTGAAGTGTCCTCGGCTGCAAGACAAATGATGAGGCAACGTCTCGCTCTAGGATCTGCTGTAATATGTCGAACCGTACCATGAACTCTGTGTACTGAGTGGCCTGCGTAGCCCTAATCTCGGCAACCTCAGCTCGGACCACTCCTATAGCATCCTCGAGCCTCTCAAAGCGATCATTGGCTCGAGATGGTGAAAACATAAGCACTAGGGGTGGTTCCTCTGCCACTGGAGGTGCCTCGGTCTCCATCGATGCTGGCTGAGGCTCAGGAGCGGGCTGAGATGCTCCACCTTCATCACCCTCATCCTTGGCTATCTCTGGGGCTAGTAGTACTAAAGCAAAACCCCTGTCCGAACCCTGTGCACCATGCCCATCAATCGCATTGTCTCTAGACTCAGGGGAGCAAGTACACTCGTCTTCTCGGCCCCGTGAATTGAATCTAAGAGACCCATGCCCAGCACTAATCTCGTAATGTAGGGGCCCGAGAAGATCGTTCCCAGTCTAGCATAGTGTCCCTGATGTCTGATGTACTCTGCCAGGATGTGCCCTAAATGACTTGGTATGCGCTGTACCATCGAGTACAAGTACAGTAGCTCCTCATGGCTCGGAACACCAGTGCTATCATCATGGCCATTCACCGACCTACTCATGATGGCATGCAAATATCTGTATGCAGGTCGGGAAAGGCACGTGGCCTTAGACACCCCCGGCTCATACTGACCTTGACCACATAGCACTTTGTAAGCTCTCTGTGGGGTCAAGGTTCCAAAATAATCAGTAGGTAGCTGGGCATACTCCTCTGTATCCGTGAATGCCTCCTCGTACAAGCCAAGTAGTACTGAAAACTGCGTAATGCTCAAGCTATGGTGGTGTCGAAATACTCTGAACTGAATGGTATCCACACTGTCGAAGCTCGCATATGATCTATCAAACTCGAATGAGGATAGCACCTCCAATGCAAACTCTCACATGGCTGACTCTCTAATCGTCAACAACTGCCGCCAACCACCATCTGAAATGAGATCCTCGATCTCATCGGCAAACTCATTCCCCTGCTGAAGATCCCGTAGTATAGTCGTGTCCAAGAATCGAGTCTATCCGAAACGGAGTCTCGACAAATGCTCATAACGGACCTGATGTTCGGGTAATCGCAAAACGCATCCCCTCTGCCTCAGGAGATGACTCGCATGGCCTCTTATCAGCTTGCTTCTTTGACCTAGGTGCCATGATCTGCAAAATTTAAATGAAATTGATCCAAACAAGTTGATAAAACAATGCTGCAGAAATCCACACGGTCGTGTGGAATTTTCGCACGCCCGTGTGGATCCACGGGCGTGAAAACTGCACGGCCACACTTCAACAATCCAAAAATACAACTTAATAATACTTCTAACTTTGTTCTAAGCGTAAATCATTTTTCCAATTGAAGAAACGAAGCATTATTAACCAGATTAATCGATAGAAACCATGAATTTGCAAGGAAGATGATAAAAAGGGCTTACCGACGAGATGGAGTGAAAAAATGAAGAACCGGCAAGAAAACTGCGCTAAAATCCTATCAAATTGGCACTCTGAAATCGGAAAATACTGTGAGAGTGTTTTCAGGCGAAAAGGAGTCGTGAAGAGGGAGAGGAACCATCCTCTTTTAAATAGAACTCACGATTTTTGGCGTTCTGTACATCCACACGGGCTTGTAAAAATTCCCCATGCCCGTGCGCCTCACTTCAAAAGCATCACAGGGGCATATGCACGCCCTGTGCGGTCTCGGGAAAAACTCTCACTAGCTCAGAACGATCTCACACCGGCGTGCGGAAAATACCCATGCCCGTGCCCTCGACCCACGTGAGCGCACGCACACCCGCTGGCTTCCTCGACATCCAAGAAAAAATCACGTCTTCTACACGCTCGTACAAAAATTCCACACGAGCGTGGACATTCACATGCCCAACTCACAAGGGCAGCCGCACGCCCCTGTGTCTTCTCGGGACGGAGGGAACAACCTGCAGAGTTTCGCACGGACGTGCAGAAAATTAACCATGCCCGTGTGAGGTTCACAAGGTCATCCACAGGGGCGAGTCCACGCCCCTGTGTGCTCTCGGGAAAATCTGCCCAACTATGCAGGACTTCACACGCCCGTGAGGAAATTTCCCATGGGAGTGCGATGTTCGCATGGTCGTCCACAGGGGCAGCCGCACGCCCCTGTGCCTTCTCTGGATGAGCTCGCAATATACACCCACGAGCGTGCGGAAATTCCACACGCCCGTGTGTTTTCTCTGGATGACTTAGAAAAATCTGCAGGCTCTGCAGAAATTCTCTGAACATGTTTACACACTCAGAGCCTGCCCTATTATGTAAAATTTACCAGATAAAAACATGAACTAGAACTCAAACGACCAAACTTCGCCCATTCTTCATAAGTACACGATGAATTTTAAACACCACAACAAAATCGCAGCACAAGCATCTAAACATTAAAACACCAACACTTAACAGTTTATTCATGTAAACAAACTAAACTAACAGATACGAAAACAGTAAACACTTGGGTTGCCTCCCAAGAAGCCCTTGTTTAACGTCACTGAGCTTGACGTATCTTTCTTACCTCACGGGGGTTCATGAATAAAGGTTGCCCTCTTACCCATGACTTGAAAAGATGACGAGCAAAGTCTCTTGAGGGTAGAGGGTGTACTATCGGGCTTCGGACCACCTAGCAATGGTTCATCCAACTTTCTTGGTTCATATATGTCTCCAACAGTCTTGGAGTGTTTTCGGTGGCGTCTCCTAGCCCTCTTCATTTTTTGGAGCACCTTCTTCAATATCCCCGGGGTAGATGTTACTTCTTCAGTCGACCCAAGCATCATTACTTCTTCATTGCTCTCCTCTTGGTCGAACAAACCTTCATATGGATCCGGGTTGAACATTTCCTGCATGTATTCATCAACAAGCTCATCTGTAGTGTCTAGAAAATACAAAGTGTCATCAAAATCAAGAGAATGCCGCATGGCTTCAGCAAGGCGGTATGTGAGCTTGTCGTCTCCAACTCTCAATGTGAGCTCTCCACCGTCCATGTCAATCAATGCTTTGGAAGTCCGCAAAAACGGTCTCCCAAGTATCAAGGGTACATCTGCATCCTCATCGACATCTAGCACTACAAAGTTAACCAGAAAAATTTACTTGTCCACCTTGACAAGAACGTCTTCAATGATGCCTCTCGGATGTCGCACCGTTTGGTCCGCCAATTGTATAGTCATCCGAGTAGGCCTAGGCTCTCCCAAGCCTAGCTTTTGGAAGAAAGTTTATGACATGACGTTGATACTTGCCCCGGAATCCGCCAATACCATTTCCTCACCTAAGTTGCCGATATTACATGGAATGATGAAGCTTCCGGGGTCTTTCTTCTTGTTCAGCATGTTCTTTTGCAACACCACCGAGCATGAAGCATCTAGCACCACTGAAGCACTCTCTTCCAATTTCCTCTTGTTGGTCAACAAGTCTTTCAGGAACTTCACATACTTAGGCATTTGAGCTAATGCCTCTACAAAAGGAATGTTGATGTGGAGTTGCTTGAATAAACTCAGGAACTTCTTATACTGTTCATCCCCTTGGTCATTCTTCAATCTAAAGGGATAAGGGATTCTTGGCTTGAAAGGTGGGGGTGCCACCTCTTTCTCCTTGTTTGCTCCATCCTCAACCTCTACAACCTCAGGTGTGTGTTCTTTCGGCCTCTCACTCGGAAGCCTTTCTTCAACCTCATGACCACTTCTCAAAGTGATCGCCTTCACATGCTTTCTAGGGTTGGTTTATGTGTTGGTTGGTAAACTTCCATGTGGCCTTTCAGAAATAGACTTCGCAATTTGCCCCATTTGATTTTCAAGGTTATGCAAAGATGCGGTGTGGTTGCGAAGTGTAGCCTCGACTGATTTAAACCTTGTATTTGCAGATTGAACAAATCTAGCCAAGTGCTTCTCTAAATCCGTCATTCGGGTTTCCAAGCCTGAGATTCTGTTTTCCACTTAAGGAGCTTGTTATTGTTGTTGGAAACCCGATGGCCCCATGGCCTTTTGTGGTCCTTGATTACTCCATGAAAAGTTGGGATGATTCTTCCAACCTGAATTGTAGGTATTGCTGTATGGATTCCCTTGAGGTCTCATGCTGTTACCTACAAAGTCAATGTTCTCAATTGAAGCAACATCACCAATAACGATCGGGCAATCGGAGAGAGCATGTCCTCCACCACAACCGGTGCAATTGGTCACGGCCGCAACTCTATTCGAAGCTATGAGATCTAGCTTCTTACTCAGACTCTCTACTTGGGCCACCAATGAAGTTACCGCATCAATTTTATGGAGACCGGCCACCTTTTTCTTCTCCCTAGCATTCCATTGGTAGCTATTTAACCCCATTTCCTTAATTAATTGACGAGCCTCATCGGGGGTTTTGCTACCTAAGGTACCTCCTGCTCCCGCATCCAAGAGTTGCCTTATACTCGGGTTCAAACCATTGTAGAAGATTTGAACAATCATCCACTCCAGGAATCCGTGTTGCGGACACTTTCTCAAGAGCTCCTTGAACCTTTCCCATGTCTCGAATAGAGACTCCAATTCCAACTGAACAAAGGATGAGATCTCATTCCTAAGCTTTGCTAATTTTCCGGGAGGGAAATAACGGGCTAGAAAAGCTTCTACCATCTCCTCCCATGTAGTGATTGATGCCCTAGGTAATGAGTGTAGTGACTGCTTTACTCTCCCCTTTAAGGAAAATGGGAAGGCTATCAATATGATGGCATCATCCATCACCCCATTTATCTTCAACATATTGCACACCTCAAGAAAGCTCTCTATGTGACTGTTTGGATCCTCATCGGCCAAACCGTTGAATTGTACGGACTGCTGCAGCATATGGATGAATGCCGGCTTTAGCTCAAAGTTCTGAGCTGTAATCGGGCGACGCACAATACTCGATTGTGTCCCCAATACTGAAGGTCTGGCATAATCGGATAGTGTTTGTTGTTGCTCATTCTGTTCTGCCATGTTTTCATATCCTTCAACTTCCAAATCAGTTGTATTAGGCTGCTCTTGCACAGGTTCCTTTCCTTTTCTTCTGAGTGTACATTCAAGCTCAGGGTCTCCTTCAATCAATATTGATGGATTCCCTCGGGTCATAACCTGGAGCTGCACCAAAAAGAAAGAAAAAGAAAATCCGAACGATGATAGAATAAGAAGATATGAAATAGAATGTGTGGTGAAATAACTAAGAAAACAAAGTGCAAAGTATCTCTAAATGAATATTCCACGGCAACGGCGCCAAAAACTTGACAAGGTCCCCTTGCGTATATCCCGCAAGTGCACGGGTTTGTCAAAGTAATAATCCCGGATGAGCGGGATCGAATCCACAGGAAATAGGGAGTAAATACAGTTAATTCGATTCTTAGCTATGTGGAAGATCAATAGTGATAAGTGTGACAATGATTCAATTCTCAACAATAAAAGCAACAAGTAAGAGAGCAAAAGTAGAGAAGAGGGGTAAGGCAATCGATAAAGATGGAGTACTCGGATAATGGTCCACCTAGGATAATCATTTTAAGTGCAAGAACCCTCTATTATGCTTTCTAATCAATGCAATAGTGAGTCGTGGAAATCCTTAATTACATAGTCCCAAATCTAAGGTCAACTATGCCTAACTCTACACATGTCCCGGAGGAAAAATCGAACAATCTCAATACCTCGCACTCGCATAGATTTGTAATGAGCTCTAGGGATTACAAGTGACAAATCTCTTCCTAATTATAGACCTAACCCTTTGGTCCAGGTGGAAGGTCACTAACCACGATTAAGCCCTAGATACTAAGATCACCTCAACGATTCACTCCGTTGCACGCGCAACTAAGCCCCAGTGGAGGTTCATCCCTTAGACCATTCACTCTATTATAGCCGCAAAGAACTCGAGGAACGAAGGTAGAATCTATCACGTCGGACGGGAAAGGGGATGCTCCTGTACCTCTCGACTCACCCTCTCCAACCTAGCTTTGTCTAACGCTCATGGTGTGTCACTCACTCACAAGGTTACCAACAAGAACTCTCAACCCTAGTGTCACTCTAGGGGAAATGTTCATTCAATCAAGCATTCAAGGTTGGAACTCATAATAAACATCAATTAATTGAAAGCATAATAAAGAGATTCAATGAAACGAATACATCCTAGGGTTCACAAATACCCAAGTACCCACTGGGGGTTTAGCTCTCCATGGAGCTAAATACAATCAAAGAAATAGAATGTAAAAGTAATGAATCTATAAAGAAACCCCCTCGATGGTCGTATCGATGGTCTTGTGGAGAGTCCTCTACTCGTCGCAAGGGATCCTTTGTCCGGCCTAGGATACACCTTGCCGGATCGATGCCGACGAAAGCTCTCCCAATAACCTTCTTCCAAACGATGCACGATGTCAGAGCCATAGAACCTCTCCAAAACCCTACCCAATATCCCTCAAAACCCTAGCCGAAGCCCTCTCTCAAGTTGGGGAAAAGATGGAGAAAAGAATACCAAAATGGGCGCTGATTCGGCTTTAAATAGGGCTGGAATCGAGCGACTACACGGGAGTGGATTCTTCACGCGCCCATGCGGAATTTCCACACGAGCGTGGATAATTTCCACACGCCCGTGTGGATTCTCTATTTCTTTGGTTTCTCGGCTAGCTGTGAACAGTGCTGCTATAGTACATGCTGTAGTGTTGCTACAGTGCTCTCCTACAGTATTCAACCTGAATAGCTTCCCAATTCCATACTTTCATCGGGGTAACGCAAACGGGTACACTTTCACATCGTGAATCACTTGCTTCTTCAATTATATACATGTTGGTGGAGCTCTTGTTCTATGTGCATAAGTCAGAATGCTCTAGTGTGACTGTCTTTGTGCCCCTCCAAATGGATATGCCCACTCAAATACGAGGACGTTGGCACAAACTCTAACATCTCACACCTGACCTATGTCTTCGCGTTTGAACCTTAGCAAGATTTCCTCCAAAATATGTGCATTATGATCCACATTGGTCTATTTCCTTCATACTCGGCCTCACAACCCTACCTGCATAAAAGTAACATAAAAACACACATATTAGTGTAAAAACCTGAGAAAAAGTAATGCTCAACATAAGAAAATGCTTAAATCCCTAGTTACTTCCTAATTCTTGATTATTCCTGTGCCTTGTTCTATTGATGTGTTTTGTAGTTAGTATTGAGTTTATAATTGGAATGTTAATTCACTTTGTATTCATGTTTATTAATCCTTGCAAGTATGCAACTACCAAAGGATGCCTTTAGTTGAATTATGATATTTGTATGTGCATCTTGTATATTTGGACCTGTAAACTAACATTCATGATTTAAATTATTTGGATATAGGTTTACATGTTTGTAAACTTAATATTGTATGTATGCAGCCATGATATAATTTAGTTGATATTTATAAACATTTAGTCATGCATGATGGTTTGTTATTATATATATATATATGTGTGTGTGTCTGTGTATGTGTGTGTGTGTGTGTGTGTGTGTGTGTGTGTGTGTGTGTGTGTCTGCATGTATTACAGGTTTTAGAAATTCTTTTTTGAGAATTCATCCAATTCCTAGTTTTCAAGCTAATGTTCAGTTTATTTTTAGTATTGCCTTATAATAGAGTTTATTTAAATGCTTGTGGTGCATGTTAGAATTATAGATTTATATATTTTGAAACATGTGTTAATGTTGATTATTAGTCTTGGAAAGTTATTTGTGCTAGTGTTTATTACAAATATTTCCTGGAGAATTTTATAAGCATAGCTAAATTTTTATGAGCTTAACACTTTAATGCTCCTGAAAACATTTAATTGCTAGTATGTGTTGTTTTATTCATTTTTTTATTGCAGTTGTGCTGGATTGTTGAAGTTGGTCTTAGAATGCTTGTTCTCCTTTTGTATTAGTTGGTACTATTAAGTTAACATTGTGGGTTCTGTGAGTGCTTATTTAGAAAATATTATTATTATTATTATTATTTTATTTCGTGTTCATCCACTTGAAATTATCTTGTTAATTGTAAGTTAAAACCCAGCCCAAGTCTTGCAAACCTAAGTTAGCTTGTTTTGTTGGGTTAGATTTCGGTAGATAATCTTAGTACGTGGGACTTGGTGAACCCGTCAATGTAGCTCTAAGCCAGGTAGGCTCTCGCACGTATAATTCCGTATTTTTTTTGTGTGTGGCTATTTATTTATTTAATTATATTGTTCTTGCAACATTTATTCATATCTTATTTATTATTATGTATTTGTTATCCGTTTAATTATTTAAATTAATTATTTTTGCCAAGTGATTTATACGGTATTTTCTCAATCTATATTCTGTATTTCTGCTATTTTGGTACATATCCATTCATGGCTCACCCAGCTAGGAGGAGCAAGTCCTAGCTATGTGCACATGTTGTCTGTAGTAGCGCTATAGGACATGCGTGTCCGTTCTGACTGTGGTCGAAGATCCAGCTCTGGCTGTTGATATTATGTTCTGTTCTGACTTTACAGTCGATGATCCAGCTTCATGCTGTTGATTTCTGTTATCATTGAGGGAAAAGTACATGTCTGTTTTTCTGCGTGTTTCTGCATTTTCTGATTATTTCTGTATTTTGTCTGTGTTATTAATTATTCTGTTATATCTGTATTATTCAGTTATTTTCTATGATCCTACTAGGTCCTTGTAGCTCATATGCTTTGTGAATTTTTTCCTTCCACAGGAAAAGATTAAGCTTAGGTTCAGTGGGTTATTCCGGGGCTTCTTCTGTGGTGGTGACTTGTCAGAACCTATTCTTCGAGGTTGTGAACCTTGTATGCTATTTATTCTGTACGAGTGAGACTTGTGTCCTGTTTGTGTATTTTGGCATGTAAGCTACTTGTGTACCCTGTAGGACTGTCATAGTTCATATTTGTATTATCCATATTTCGGTGACTCTATTTGTAGTCGATATTATTGTTTTTGTTCTGCTTATTAGGGTTGACTCTGACCAGGTAAAATCTGAGGCTTTGCACATAGTGGAGCCAAGCCCCATTGGATGCGGCCGATCTGTCAGTGAACCCAGCTTGTTGGGCTGGGTTGTGGTAGACGTAAATAGGGCTAGAATCGGGCATCAACCTGCCCCTGTGGATTTGCCACATGGGCTTGTGGAATTTCCTCAAGGGCGTGGATAATTTCCACAGGCCCGTATGGATTCTCTGGAATTCTCTTTTTCAGTTGGCTGTGAATAGTACCTGCTATAATAATTTGCTACAGTGTTTGCTACAAGATTCTAGCATCTTGGACCCGACTTATGTCTTCGCGTTTGACCATTCTGAAGATTTCCTCCAAATAGTGCCTTCACGATCAACATTAGCTTTTTTCTTTAACATTTGGCTTCACAAACCTATATGCATTAAATTATCACAAATGCACAAGTATTAGCGCTAAAACCAGATAAAAGTAATGCTCATCATAAGGAAAGAACACTTCACATTTTTATCGCACAAGCACTTATCAATAAGGGTTTTGATTGAAAAATTTGAGATATTTTCGAAATAAAAAAAATAAGGATTAGGTTTTTTATTGAAAGATAGAAGACATTTCGAAAATAAAACATAGGATTCTTATTTTGACTCAAAAATAGCACAGATCCCCAATAGAAGACAAAGGATTCGAGCTTTGATTCAAAACTAAAAAAAATTAAACATTCGAAAAGAAAATATATGATTAGTATTTTGATTCAAAACCAAACAACAGGAGATTGATAAGTGCTTGTGCGATATGAATGAGAGACAGAGAACATTGTAGCAACATTGTAGCAATTACTGCAGCAGCACTGTTCACAGCCGGCCGAGAAATCTGAGAGACAGAGAATCCACACGGCCGTGTGGAAATTATCCACGCCCATGTGGAAATTCCGCACGGGCGCGTGTACCGTGCACGCCCGTGGAGTTGCCCGATTCCAGCCCTATTTAAAGCCGATTCAGCCCCGATTTTGTTATTCTTTTCTCCATTTTTTCCCCAACTTGTGAGAGGGCTTTGGCTAGGGTTTCGAGGGGTATTGGCCAAGGTTTTGGAGAGGTTCTACGGCTCCGACATCGTGATTCCATTAGGAAGAAGCTTGGTAAGGGAGCTTCCATCGAGGCGTATCCTATACCGAACGAAGGAATCCTTGGACGACGAGTAGTGGACTTTCCACAAGACCATCGACATGACCATCGAAGGGGTTTATTTATGGATTCATTGCTTTTACATTCGATTTCTTTGATTGTACTAAGCTCCATGGAGAGCTAAACCCCTAGTGGGTACTTGGATGATTGTGAACACTAGGATGTAGTCGTTTCATTGAACTTCTTTATTATGCTTTCAATAAATTGATGTTTATTGTGAGTTCCAACCTTGAATGCTTGATTGTATGAACATTTCCCCTAGAGTGACACTAGGGTTGAGAGTTCTTGTTGGTAACCTTGTGAGTGAGTGACACACCACGAGCGTTAGACAAAGCTAGGTTGGAGAGGGTTGAGAGGGTGAGTCGAGAGGTACAGATGCGTCCCCTTTCCCCTTCGGCATGATAGATTCTACCTCCGTTCCTCGAGTTTTTTGCGGCCATAATAGAGTGAGTGGTCTAAGGGATGAACCTCCGCTGGGGCCTAGTTGCGCGTGCAATGGAGTGAAGCGTTGAGAGGATCTTAGTATCTAGGGTTTAATTGTGGCTAGGGACCTTCCGCCAGGAACAAAGGGTTAGGTCTATATTTAGGAAGAGATTTATCACTTGGAATCCCTAGAGCTCATTGCAACTCTATGCGAGTGCGAGGTGTTGAGATTGTTCGATTTCTCCTCCGGGACATGTATAGAGTTAGGCATAGTTGACCTTAGATTTGGGTCTATGTATGTAAGGATTTCCACGACTCACCATTGCATTTATTAGAAGCATAATAGAGAGTTCTTGCACTTGAAGCGATTATCCTAGGTGAAGTATTATCCCGAGTAGCCCCATCTTTATCGATTGCCTTACCCTCTTCTTACTTTTTTTGCTCTTTCACTTGTTGTTTTTTTATTGTTGAGAATTGAAATCAATTTCACACTTATCACTATTGATATTCCACATAGCTAAGAATCGAATTAAGTGTCTTTACTCCCTACTCCCTCGTGGATTCGACCCCGCTCACCCGGGATTATTACTTGACAAACCCTGCACTTATGGGATATAAGCAAGGGGACCTTGTTAAGTTTTTGGCACCATTGCCGGGGAGCTAGGCGTTTAGAGATACTTTGCACTTTGTTTTCTTAGTTATTTCACTCCACATTCTACTTCATCTTTTCTTATTCCATCATTGCTCTAATCTTTCCTTATTTCTTTTTGGCTGCAGAAAATGATTAACATGTTTGAATCATTTGACACTATCATGAGAATGGTTGAACACATAGAGCAGAAAGTTCAAACAGTAGCATGGAATGATACATCGTGTTATTCCTATCATGGACAATGTACAACTCAACAGCCCTTGGAAGAGTCGGTTAAAGAGTACATCGCCAGGGTTCAAGGGCAAAGTTGTGAGTTAGATAGTGTGATAAAGTAGTTTGAGGAATCCACGTCAGTGTCAATTAATGATCAAGTTGATGACAGTATAGAAAGAATCCTTGCTAGGTTTGAGTCTTCCTATCAAAATCAGAGGCAAGAACTCTTTTCAGTTAGTGTTACTATCTCAAATTTGGAATATTGTGGAATGGACAAGCTGATATCTGTTACAGACTGTAAAGAAATAGATCTCCAGGTGGATAAGGAAGAAAGTAAGTGTGAACATGAGGCGAATGATTTCGAGGAAATTGATAAATTGAAGGAGGGTAGCTTGCGGCCATCAATTTTTGAACCACTAGAACTTGAGCTTAAAACCCTTCCAACACATTTGGAATATGCATTTATAGAGGAGGGCTCTAAACTCCCCGTAATCATGGCGTCAAACTTATCTACGGAGCAAAAGGATAAGCTTGTTAGGATGTTAAAAAAACACAAATCGGCTATCCCATGGAAGATTTGCGACATTAAGGGTATAAACCCATCATTCTGCACTCATAAGATCCTAATGGAGGATGACTATAAATCTTTAACCCAACCTCAGCGAAGATTGAACCCGAATATGAAGGAGGTTGTTAAGGCGGAGGTAATAAAACTTTTGGATGCAGGAATCATCTACCCCATATCCGACAGCAAGTGAGTGAGTCCGACCCAAGTTATTCTGAAGAAACGAGGAATAACTGTAGTGAGTAATGAAAAGAATGAGTTAATCCCCACGAGGACAATGACTTGTTGGCGAGTCTGCATTGATTATAGAAGACTAAATGATGTCACTCGGAAAGATCACTTCCCTTTGCCGTTCATTGACCAAATGTTAGAGCGATTAACGGGACATCGTTTCTATTGTTTCCTCGATGGCATGTCTGGATATTTTCAAATTCCGATAGCCCCAGAAGATCAGGAGAAAACCATATTTACTTGTCCATATGGGACCTTTGCTTATAGGAGAATGCCTTTCGTGTTATGTAACGCCCGCAACATTTCGAGCTGCACGACGGCCATTTTTGACAATTTTTCTCAAGATATTATGGAAGTTTTCATGGATGACTTTTTCAGTGTTCGGGGACTCTTTTGATGCTTGCTTAAACAATTTGGAAAAGAGTATTAGTGAGATGTGAAGAGACGAATCTCGTCCTTAACTGGGAGAAGTGTCACTTTATGGTACAAGAAGGCATCGTTCTTGGACACAAGATTTCTCAGGCAGGTATGGAGGTGGATAAAGCGAAGATTGAGATAATTGACAAACTTCCACGACCTACTAATGTAAAAGGGATCCGCAGTTTCTTGGGCAATGCAGGTTTTTACATAAGGTTTATTAAGGACTTTTTCGAAAAATTTCGCAAACCGCTGACCGCACTTCGGAAAAGGATGCTCCATTTAACTTCGTGGACGATCGTCTCGAATGCATTCAATGTTTTGAAAGAAAAGTTAGTGCAAGCACCAATCCCTGACAACACCGAAGTGGGATGAGCCATTCAAGTAATGTGTGATGCTAGTGATTATGCAAAGTGGGAGCAGTTTTAGGGCAGAGAAGAAATAAGCAATTTCAACCGATCTATTATGCTAGCAAGACCCTCACAAGTGCACAAGAGAACTACACCACTACTGAAAAGGAATTATTAGCGTGAGTGTATGCTTGTGATAAATTCAGCACCATATCTTATCCTATCTAATGTCACCGTGTTCACAGATCATTCTCGCACCCGTTATCTCATGAACAAGGCGTATGCGAAGCCAAGATTAATACGGTGGATATTGTTATTGCAAGAATTCGATATGGAAATCAAAGATAAAAAGGGGACAGAGAATGAAGTTGCCGACCATTTATCGAGATTAGAAGGTTGTGAGGGGCAAGAACCGCAAGCAAGGAAGTTAATGATTTCTTCCCCAAGAACACCTTTTATGCAAAGTACGAGAATCGAATCGGAAGATACCCCTCGGTTTATGGATTTTGCAAAATTATCCGTCAGAAAGATATTGAAGCGTGGGCTTAAGTTTTCGACATAAGAAGAAATTTTTCAGATGATCTAAAGAATTTCTTCCGGGAAGATCCATACTGCTCCGTATTTGCGCAGATCGGTGGTGCGAAGGTGTGTTCCTAGGGGGGAAGGGTGGAACATCATTGCGCATTGTCACTTAGGCCTAGTGGGGGGGCATTATGTGTCAAATCGAACTGCAGAGAAGGTTCTAGCTGTTGGGTTCTACTGGCCGACCTTATTCCAAGATGTTCATTAATTTGTTTTACGATGTGATAGTTGTCAAAGGGATGGAAACTTATCACGAAGGGATGAGATGCCTCAAAACCCTATGCAATTTTGCGAGGTGTTTGATGTATGGGGAATTGATTTCATGGGACCATTTCAAAAGTCTAATGGCAATCAATACATTTTGGTAGTTGTTGACTATGTTTTCAAGTGGGTGGAAGCCCAGGCTCTTCCAACTAATGATTCAAGAACTGTGGTAAAATTTCTTAAGGAGTTATTCGCTCGATTCGGAACTCCAAGAATTATCATTAGCGATTGGGGAACACATTTTTGCAACACGCAATTAGAGAAAGTGTTAAAGCGTTATGGAGTTCATCATCGACTTGCGACACCTTACCATCCACAAACGAGTGGGCAAGTGGAGGTTACAAACAGAGAGCTCAAGAGAATCTTTACCAAAACAGTGGATCAAGGTAAACGAGATTGGTCTGAAAGGTTGGACGACGCGCTTTGGGCTCATAGAACAGCATATAAAACACCAATAGGGACCACTCCTTATAATTTAGTGTATGGAAAATCTTGCCATTTACTGGTGGAGTTGGAGCACAAAGCGTATTGGGCAATTAAATTGATGAATTTCGACTTGTGCAAATCTGGAGAGCAACGAATGTTACATCTCAATGAGCTAGATGAATGGAGGATGAAGGCATATGAGAATGCAAGGATATATAAGGAAAGAATTCGGAAGTGGCATGATAAGCATATTAAACTCCCCAAAGACTTCAAAATCAGCGATCAGGTGCTACTATTCAATTCTCGCTCACGCTTATTTCCGGGAAACTTAAATCAAGATGGTCTGGTCCATATACCGTAACCGAAGTTTCACCTCATGGAGCCTTTGTGATTAGTCATTCAGAGAAGGGCACATTCAAGGTCAATGGACATAGGCTGAAACCATACCATGGCGGAGAGATTTGCAATGATAATAGAGAGGTATTTTTCCTCCATAACCCCTCGTGAGGTAAGAAAGGTACGTCAAGCTTAGTGACGTAAAACAAGCGCTTCTTGGGAGGCAACCCAAGTATATACTGTTTTCTAGTATGTAGTTTGTTTGCATGAATAAATTGTTAAGTGTTGGTGTTTCAAATTTGGAGTGCTTGTACTGCGATTTTATTGTGGATTTTTAAGAGAATTCATTGTTTGTTTTGTTGCGAGTTGGTGAAGCTTGGTCGTTTGAGTTCTATTTTGTGTTTTGATCTGGTAAATTTTGCATAATAGGGCAGGCTCTAAGTGTGTAGACATGTTTAGTTTAATTCTGCAGAGCCTGCAGGTTTTTCTAAGTCATTCAGAGAAAACACACGGGCGTGGGGAATTTCCGCACGCTCGAGTATGTGCACTGTGAACTCATCCAGAGAGGGCACAGGGGCGTGCAATTGCCCCTGCGGACGACCATACGACTGGCGCACGCCCGTGTGTAATTTACGCACGGGCGTGTGTTTTCCTGCAGAGTTGGGCAGATTTTCCCGAGAACACACATGGGCGTGAACTCACCCCTGTGGGTGACCTCGTGAACCACACACGGGCGTGAGCCATTTCCGCACGCCCGTGCGGATCTCTGCAGGTTGCTTCCTCCATCCCGAGAAAACACAGGGGCGTGCGACTGCCCCTGTGAGTTCGGCATGTGAATGTCCACGGCCGTGCGGTATTTACGCACGGGCGTGTATATATTTTTTGCTCTCGGATATCCAGAAAGGCAACAAGGGCGTGGGTCCGCCCCTGTGAACTCGTTATTTGCGAGCGCACGGCCGTGGACGACTCCCGCACGCCCGTGTGGTTCCTTAGGATTCAAAAGACCATCCGCTCTCCCAATTCAAGAGTCACACCCTTCTCCTCAAATAACCCTAAACCATCCAAAAAACATTTTTTCTGACGTTCTTGCCCACTGCTACTGTCGTCTTCGAGTCCTTTGATAGAGCATTGTGAGGATTGGAGGAGTGTTTACATGCTTGGTAAACCTTGATTTCCTCTCTTCTTCGATTTCGTTGGATTCTAACTGATTGTCTGCGGTTGAAATGGTTCATGTGCATCGTTTTCTTGCTAAACTGATTATAATTTGTTTCTAAAATGATATGGAAGCGAAATAGAGAGGTGGCATGGAGATTGACTGCAAAGGGGCGTGCGGTTTCCATGCCCCTGCGGACGCCACGAGCGCAAGGCGGAATTTCCGCACGACTGTGTGTTCTCATTTTTCTCTCGCAGTCTAAATGGACCTCGATGAATTTTTCCTTTTTCTAACATATGCGTGCATGGCTACCAAATCAAAGAAAACAGTGCTAAGAGGCCTCGAAAGCCTCGCCTCGAACCGGGAAGTTATGGAATACACAAGATCAGGGCGCATCAAGCTCGATTTGAGCGGTTAAAGAAGCTTAAGTTTGGTTAAACGCGAATCCCAGATATTGAGTTACTTAGGCAGGTACAACTAGCAGATGATATGGCTGACGAGGTCGAGAAATTATTACTGGTTGGTAATTGGCACAAGTTACTTAACATTCGTGGACCGCTATCCGCAGACACTTACTTTGGAGGTTCTTGCTTCATTTGAGTTTCGATCGCTCTTATGCTCATTTTTGATAGTGTCGACGCGATTCGCTTTCTAGCTTTCAGCGTAATCATAGTATGAGTGTCACACGCTTTTCCACTAGACTTGGTCTATATGATGATGAATATACTCGAACCGAGGAGTATGAGAACCTTCCAATTGACATGACAGGTTTATCTCCCATTAAGGCGTATTCACTATTATGTGGAAAGGGGCGTTATGAACAAGGAGTGTCTAAGGCTTCATGTTTATCTCGCCCGCTATAGCATATCTTCACGCCCATCATAAGTAGGTCAAGAATGGGCGTGGTGATAGTACGGGAGTCATCAACAAGCAAGAGCTTCTGTACTTGTACTCCATGGCTCGGAATGAACCGGTCCATCTGGGACATATTTTAGCCGAGTATTTGAAGCATCAAGGATAATATCCTCTATTGGTTGTCATCTTCTCTGGTCCATATATTACCAAACTCATTGTGGGGATGGGTTTGCGAGGCCAAATCAGCGGAACTGAGAAAGCGATCATAGCAGCGCCACTTGGGTTAGAGACCATGAGGCTCATGGCGTTAATCCGAAAATATTCCAATGGTGTCTATGTGCTGAACGTACCATTCGAGGATGAAGTCGGGGCATCTTAGTCTGCCCCCGAGCCACAACCAACACCGATGGAGACCGAGACACCTTCCGCAGTAGAGGAACCACCCCCCGTGCGTAGAATGCCACCATCTCGAGCCCATGATCATTTTGAAAGGCTCGAGAGCGCCGTAGGAGTGGTACGGACAGAGGTGGCTAAAGTCCAAGCCGAGGTTGGCGAGATTAGGGCTACGCAGGCCACTCAATACACAGAGTTCATGGCACGTTTTGACATATTATAGCAGCATCCTAGAGCGAGACGCTCCTCATCATTTGTCCTCGCAGCTGAGGACCCTTCAGTCCCCGCTCGGGCCTCCCCCAAAGCACTGAGGACTCCACCATGTGCTTCCACTTCCACAGAAGCAAAGACAGAGCCCTCGAGAGGAGCAATCGACATTTGACACTTGATTTCTTCTTCTTTACTTTCATGCATTTTTACTTTATCTTATTATCTTGTTTTTTTAGACTTGTTCACTCGCATGTGATTTTTCCTTCCGAGTTTATGTTACTTTTGCATTATCGAAGTTGTATTCATTGTTTCATCTTTTGTACACTCGAGTTATTTTTTTGTTTTTTTCTTGACCTTTCATCGAACCCCTCTCGTATGCGCAGTGCATGGTCTTGTCTTCTTGGAAATTGAGACTTAGTCATGGGCACGGCCAAGGTGCTTTAGCACTTGGCCGTCAGTGAGCTTCACAACCCGTTGGAACACTACTCCCAATGACTTAGCTTCATCAAACGCAACACTAGGAGTCAGGGGAGTATTGTTTTGATTGCTTCTCCCACATTTGCTTTTGAATGATATATTTTACGTGAGTTGCATGTGTACATTGAGGACAATGTACAACTTAAGTGTGGGGGGAGTTTCATATTGCACACATCTTTTTCTATTGCTCTTAATTGATATATTCTCACATAGCCAATGGCGGTTCACCTTAGTTGCAATGATTGTATTCTTAAGTCTAGAAGAATTGTTAACACTCGAATGTTTTTCATGCTCTAGTTCTTGCTTGAATTTTTTTAGGAATTTTTTTGTTTTTTTGCCCGATTTACACTTAGTGCACTACTCACTCTTTGAACTCTATTGGAAACTCATGTTCGATGTTAAAGGGACTAGTTAGATTAATTTTCTTGTGCTAAATTCAAAAAAAAAAAAATTTCAAAAGAAGGAACAAAATAGTTTTATTGTTTATTTGTGTTTGTTGGATGGAAAGAGCTACCACCTATGAAATATGAAGCTACTCTCACAAGTCGGATACTAATTATGCCCTAATGAGAGAAAGAGCTATCTCATAGGGTGAGTGAAAGCTACTACTCGGGTAGAAAGAGCTACCACCTCGAAAGTGTGAAAGCCACCTTAGCAGCCGCTTTGGAAAGGGCTACCTTGGAGGATGTGTGAAGCTACTACCATCTTTTAAATTTTTGTCACTTTTGTAGATAAATAAGTCCCTGGTACGTAGAACTTTGAGGAGTATACCTTGGGTTGTTTTGAGTGAGTTCACACACTTACACGAAATTCGGGTTTGTTATCCTTTTTTATTCAAGTTTTTAGCTAGAGCATTGATTTTTCGTATTTAGTGTTGAAATTCTCCTTACTTCTAGAATGCTAACTTTGTATACTTTGGTGAACCTAAGGCCAAGCAATTTCAATATTTTCTTCATGGATGCACGAAATGTTTTAATGTTTGCTTGAGGACAAGCAAAAGCTTAAGTGTGGGGGAGTTTGATAAGTGCTTGTGCGATATGAATGCGAAGCATTCATTCCTTATGTTAAGCATTACTTTTCTCAGTTTTTTACATTAATATGTGTGTTTTTATGTTACTTTTACGCAGTTAGGGTTGTGAGGCCGAGTATGAAGGAAATGGCCCAATGTGGATCATAATGCACCTATCTTGGAGGAGATCTTGCTAAGGTTCAAACGCGAAGACGTAGGTCAGGTGTGAGATGCTAGAGTGTGTGCCAACCTCCTCGCATTCGAGTGAGCACATCCATTTGGAGGGGCACAAAGGCAGTCACACTCGAGCATTCTGACTTATGCATATAAGAACAAGAGCTCCGCCAACATGTACATCATTGAAGAAGCAAGTGATTCACGACGTGAACGTGTGCCCGTTTGTGTTACCCCGATGAAAGTATGGAATTGGGAAGTTATTCAGGTCGAAGACTGTAGCGGAGCACTGTAGCAACATTGAAGCAATTACTACAGCAGCACTGTTCACAGCCGGCTGAGAAATTAGAGAGACAGAGAATCAACACGGGCGTGTGGAAATTCCGCACGGGCGTGTGTACCGTCCACGCCCGTGGAGTTACCTGATTCCAGCCCTATTTAAAGCCGATTCAGCCCCGATTTTGGTATTCTTTTCTCCATCTTTTCCCCAACTTGTGAGAGGGCTTCAGTTAGGGTTTCGAGGGATATTGGCCAAGGTTTTGGAGAGGTTCTATGGCTCCGACATCATGATTCCATTAGGAAGAAGTTTGGTAGAGGAGCTTCCATCGAGGCGTATCCTATACCGGACGAAGGAATCCTTGGACGACGAGTAGAGGACTTTCTACAAGACCATCGACACGACTATCGAGGGGGTTTCTTTATGGATTCATTGCTTTTACATTCAATTTCTTTGATTGTACAAAGCTCCATGGAGAGCTAAACCCCTAGTGGGTACTTGGATGATTCTGAACCCTAGGATGTAGTCGTTTCATTGAACTTCTTTATTATGGTTTCAATAAATTGATGTTTATTGTGAGTTCCAACCTTGAATGCTTGATTGTATGAACATTTCCCCTAGAGTGACACTAGGATTGAGAGTTCTTGTTGGTAACCTTGTGAGTGAGACTGCATGACATTCCTGTGTCAATCACATTTGATCGTGATTCGACATTCATTTCATGGTTCTGGAGAGTCTACAGTCACCTTTGGGCATCAGATTGACTTTCAGTACAGCTTTTTATCCACAGATAAATGGTCAGTCTGAGAGGACCTTTCAGATTCTGGAGGACATGTTTCGGGCATGTAACATACACTTTTCTGATTCATGGGACCACTATCTGCCTTTGTCATAGTTTACTTTTAACAACAGCTTTTAGGCAAGTATTCATATGGCACCATACGAGGCTCTTTACAGGAGGAAGTGTCGATCTCCTATGTGTTCGAGTGATGTGGGAGAACGGAAGTTGTTGGGTCCAGACAGTCTTCTTTAGGATATCTCTAATGAAAGGCGTTGTGAGATTTGGAAAGCGTGGGAAGCTTAACCCGCGGTGCATCGGACATTTTGAGATTGTGGAACGAGTTGGAGCTGTTGTTTATTGCTTGCTTTTACCACCAGATATAGCTCAAGTCCACAATGTCATTCATGTTTCTATGCTGAGGAAGTATTTGTCAGATCCATCGCATGTCATTCAACATGAACCAGTGGAGTTTCAGAAGAATCTGTCTTATGAAGCGCAACTAGATGAGTTTCTGGCCTACAAAGAGCAACAATGAGGAAACCGAGTGATTCCTTTGATTAAGGTCAGATGGAGCAACCACTCTAGCGATGAAGCCACCTGGGAGCGAGAAACTGATATGAGGGAGAGCTATCCCGAGTTGTTTCCTGACTCTTGATGCGAGTTTAAAGGACTAAACTCCATTTAAGGGGGGTGGGAGATTGTAATGTTTGGCAATTTTTGTTCCAACTTTGACCAGAAGACTTTGACTAGTTGGTTGAATCATTGACTGGCCAACAAGCTTACCCCACATGCTTGGCTTTATTACAGGAATTCATGGATCTGATTAAAATTAATCATGATTGGGTTGGCATGATTGGAGATGAATTATTGGTGAGGCAAGATTTTCTCTTTAAACTTCATTATTCTCTTCATTCTCATTCCTCAAGCAAAACTTATTGTTGAGAGTTCTGATGACTAAAAGCAACCTTCTCCGGTAACTCTTAGGAAAGTGTAGAGGTAGGTGATCCTTGTTGTTGTTATTTTATTAGGCTCTTGGTTGTTGTTGAGTTTTGTTGGAGAGACACCATGCTTCATATTTGTTTGGAGCCTTTTCTTGTATTGTTTGTTTAGTGTCTTGAGTTGGTTTATATGTCATTGTATCTTAGTGTCTACCACCTCTGAATGTTTTCAGTTTCAGATGCTTGAAGTTCTGATTTTTAGAAACCATGTTTTAATGCTTTCTCTCTTTGAAATTCTGGGAATTATTAAACTTTCATATTAAGGGTTTATAGTAATTCCTAACTAAATTTTAGCACTTCTCGAGCCTCCTTTCCTTTTAGTTTGCGGTTGTTAATGGATGCTTGACAAGGTCCCCTTGCGTATATCCCGCAAGTACACGGGTTTGTCGAAATAATAATCCCGGATGAGCGGGGTCGAATCCATAGGGAATAGGGAGTAAAGACACTTAATTCGATTCTTAGATATGTGGAAGATCAATAGTGATAAGTGTGACACTGATTCAATTCTCAACAATAACAGCAACAAGTAAGAGAGCAAAAGTAGAGAAGGGGGGTAAGGCAGTCGATAAAGATGGGGTACTCAGATAATGCTCCGCCTAGGATAATCATTTCAAGTGCAAGAACCCTCTATTATGCTTTCTAATCAATGCAATAGTGAGTTGTGGAAATCCTTAATTACATAGTCCCAAATCTAAGGTTAACTATGCCTAACTGTACACATGTCCCGGAGGAGAAATCGAACAATCTCAAAACCTCGCACTCGCATAGAGTTGTAATGAGCTCTAGGGATTCCAAGTGACAAATCTCTTCCTAATTATAGACCTAACCCTTTGGTCCAGGTGGAAGGACCCTAACCACGATTAAGCACTAGATACTAAGATCACCTCAACGTTTCACTCTGTTGCATGCGCAACTAAGCCCAAGCGGAGGTTCATCCCTTAGACCATTCACTCTATTATGGCCGCAAAGAACTCGAGGAGTGGAGGTAGAATCTATCACGTCGGAGGGGAAAGGGGATACTCCTATACCTCTCAACTCACCCTCTCAACTCTCTCCAACCTAGCTTTGTCTAACGCTCGTGGTGTGTCTCTCACTCACAAGGTTACCAACAAGAACTCTCAACCCTAGTGTCACTCTAGGGGAAATGTTCATTCAATCAAGCATTCAAGGTTAGAACTCACAATAAACATCAATTAATTGAAAGCATAATAAAGAGATTCAATAAAACGAATACATCCTAGGGTTCACAGATACCCAAGTACCAACTAGGGGTTTAGCTCTCCATGGAGCTAAATACAATCAAAGAAATAGAATGTAAAAGCAATGAATCCATAAAGAAACCCCCTCGATGGTTGTGTCAATGGTCTTGTGGAGAGTCCTCTACTCATCGCAAGGGATCCTTTGTCCGGCCTAGGATACACCTCGCCAGATCGATGCCGACGAAAGGTCTCCCAATAACCTTCTTCCAAACGATGCTCAATGTCGGAGTCATAGAACCTATCCAAAACCCTAGCCGAAGCCCTCTCTCAAGTTGGGGAAAAGATGGAGAAAAGAATACCAAAATCGGGGCTGATTCGACTTTAAATATGGCTGGAATCGGGCGACTACACGGCCGTGGGTGCTTCACGCGCCCGTGCGGAATTTCCACACGGGCGTTGATAATTTCCGCACGCCCGTCTGGATTCTCTGTTTCTCTGGTTTCTCGGCCGGCTATGTACAGTGCTCTGCGGCAGTGTTCAGCCTGAACAGCTTCCCAATTCCATACTTTCATCGGGGTAACGCAAACGGGCACACGTTCACGTCGTGAATCACTTGCTTCTTCAATGATATACATGTTGGTGGAGCTCTTGTTCTATGTGCATATGTCGGAATGCTCGAGTGTGACTGCCTTTGTGCCCCTCCCAATGGATATGCCCACTCGAATACGAGGAGGTTGGCACACACTCTAACATCTCACACCTGACCTATGTCTTCGCGTTTGAACCTTAGCAATATTTCCTCCAAAATAGGTGCATTATGATCCACATTGGCCTATTTCCTTCATACTCGGCCTCACAACCTTACATGCATAAAAGTAACATAAAAACACACATATTAGTGTAAAAACCTGAGAAAAGTAATGCTCAACATAGGGAATGAACGCTTCGCATTCATATCGCACAAGCACTTATCAAACTCCCCCACACTTAAGCTTTTGCTTGTCCTCAAGCAAACATTAAAACATTCTGTGCATCAATGAAGAAAATGTTGAAAGTGCTTGGCATTAGGTTCACCAAGGTATACAAAGAGAGTATTCTACAGGTAAGGAAAATTTCAACACTAAATACCAAAAGTCAATGCTCTATCTAAAAACTTGAATAAAAAAGGACAACAAACCCAGATTTCGTGTAAGTGTGTGAACTCACTCAAAACAACCCAAGGTATACTCCTCAAAGTTCTAAGTACAAGGGACTTATTTATTTACAAAAGTGACAAAAATTTTAAAGATGGTAGTAGGTTCACACATCCTCTAAGATAGAACTTTCCAAAGCGGCCGCTAAGGGGGCTTTCACACTTTTGAGGTGGTAGCTCTTTCTACCCGAGTGGTAGCTTTCACTCATCCTATGAGATAGCTTTTTCTATCATTAGGGTATAACTAGTATCCGATTTGTGAGAGTAGCTTCATACTTCATAGGTGGTAGCTCTTTCCAGCCAACAAACACAAATAAACAATAAAACTATTTTGTTCCTTCTTTTCATTCATTTTTTTTTCAGAATTTAGCAAAAGAAATAAACCTAACTAGTCCCTTTAACATCAAACATGAGTTTCCAATAGAGTTTAAAGAGTGAGTAGTGCGCTAAGTGTAAATCGGACAAAAATTCCTAAAAATTCATGCAAGAACTAGAGAATGAAAATATTCAATGTTAAAAATTCTCCTAAACTTAAGAATACAGTCACTGCAACTATGGTGAATCTCAATTCCCAAGATGACAAGACCATCTGCACGCATACATGAGGAGGTTCAGTGAAGCTCAATAAAGACAAAATAACTCTAGTGTATATAAAAGGTGAAGCAATGAATACAACTCGATGATGCAAAATGAACATAAACTCAGAAGGAAAATCCTTTCTGAGTGAAAAAGTCTAAAAACAAGAAAAATAAAATAAAATAAAATGCAAGAAAGTAAAGGAAAAATCAAGTATCGGAGTCGCTCTCGAGCTCCTGTGCTGCTGCTGCTGCTGAAGGGGCACATGGTGGGTCCACCGGTGCTGGGGTCGAGGATGGAGGTGCTGGAGGAACTGACGGGGCTTGAAGGGTCCTCGGCTACAAGACAAATGATGAGGCAATGTCTCGCTCTATGATCTGCTGTAATACGTCGAAACGTGCCATGAACTCTGTGTACTGAGTGGCCTGCGTAGCCCTAATCTCAGCAACCTCAGCTCGGACCACTCCTATAGCATTCTCGAGCCTCTCAAAGCGATCATTGGCTCGAGATGGTGAAAACATACGCACTAGGGGTGGTTCCTCTGCCACTAGAGGTGCCTCGGTCTCCATCGATGCTGGCTGAGGCTCGGGAGCGGGCGGAGATGCTCCGGCTTCATCATCCTCATCCTCGGCTATCTCTGGGGCTGGTAGTACTAAAGCAAAAACCCCTGTCCGAACCCTGCTGACCATCCCCATCAACCGTATCGTCTCTAGACTCAGGGGAGCAGGTACACTCGTCTTCTCGGCCCCGCGAATTGAATCTAAGAGACCCATGCCCAGCACTAATGTCATAATGTTGGGGCCCGAGAAGATCTTTCCCAGTCTAGCATAGTATCCCTGATGTCTGATGTACTATGCCAGGATGTGCCCTAAATGAATTGATATGTGTTGTACCATCGAGTACAAGTACAGTAGCTCCTGACGGCTCAAAACACCATTGCTATCACCACGGCCATTCACCGACCTACTCATGATTGCATGCAAATATTTGTATGTAGGTCGGGAAAGGCATGTGACCTTGGAGACCCCCGGCTCGTACTGACCTTTACCATATAGCACTCTGTAAGTTCTCTACGGGGTCAAGGTTCCAGGATAATCAGTAGGTAGCTGTGCATACTCCTCTGTATCCGTGAATGCCTACTCATACAAGTGACAAGGTCCCCTTGCGTAAATCCCGCAAGTGCATGGGTTTGTCGAAGTAATAATCCCGGGTGAGCGGGGTCGAATCCAAAGGGAGTAGGGAGTAAATATACTTAATTTGATTCTTAACTATGTGGAAGATCAATAGTGATAAGTGTGATAATGATTCAATTCTCAACAATAAAAGCAACAAGTAAGATAGCAAAAGTAGAGAAGGGGGTAAGGCAATCGATAAAGATGGGGTACTCGGGTAATGCTCCGCCTAGGATAATCATTTCAAGTGCAAGAACCCTCTACTATGCTTTCTAATCAATGCAATAGTGATTCATGGAAATCCTTACATACATAGTCCAAAATCTAAGGTCAACTATGCCTAACTCTACACATGTCCCGGAGGAGAAATCAAACAATCTCAACACCTCGCACTCGCATAGAGTTGCAATGAGCTCTAGGGATTCCAAGTGACAAATCTCTTCCTAATTATAGACCTAACCCTTTTGTCCAGGTTGAAGGATCCTAACCACATTTAAGCGCTAGATACTAAGATCACCTCAACACTTCACTCTGTTGCACGCACAACTAAGCCACAGCGGAGGTTCATCCCTTAGACCATTCACTCTATTATGGCCACAAAGAACTCGAGGAACGGTGTTAGAATTTATCATGTCGGAGGGGAAAAGGGACGCTCCTGTACCTCTCGACTCACCCTCTCAACCCTCTCCAACCTAGCTTTGTCTAACGCTCGTGGTGTGTCACTCACTCACAAGGTTACCAACAAGAACTCTCAACCCTAGTGTCACTCTAGGGGAAATGTTCATTCAATCAAGCATTCAAGGTTGGAACTCACAATAAACATCAATTAATTGAAAGCATAATAAAGAGATTCAATAAAAAGAATACATCCTAGGGTTCACATATAGCCAAGTACCCACTGGGGGTTTAGCTCTCCATGGAGCTAAATACAATCAAAGAAATAGAATGTAAAAGCAATGAATCCATAAAGAAACCCCCTTGATGGTTGTGTTGATGGTCTTGTGGAGAGTCCTCTACTCATCACAAGGGATCCTTTGTCCGGCCTAGGATACACCTCGTCGGATCGATGCCGACGAAATATCTCCCAATAACCTTCTTCCAAACAATGCACGATGTCAGAGCCATAGAACTTCTCCAAATCCCTAGCTAATACCCCTCAAAATCCTAGCCGATGCCCTCTCACAAGTTGGTGAAAAGATGGAGAAAAGAATACCAAAATCAGGGCTGAATCGGCTTTAAATAGGGCTGGAATCGGGCGACTCCACGGGCGTGGACGATACACGCTCCCGTGCGGAATTTGCACACAGGCATGGATAATTTCCACACGCCCATGTGGATTCTCTGTTTCTCTGATTTCTCGGCCGGCTGTAAATTGTACTGCTACAGTTCATGCTATAGTGTTGCTACCGTTCTCTTCTACAGTACTCGACCTGAATAACTTCGCAATTCCATAATGTTATCGCTTGATTCTTCAATGATGTACATGTTGGGGGAGCTCTTGTTCTTTTGTGCATAAGTCGCGATGCTCGAGTGTGACTGCTTTTGTGCCCCTCCAAATGGATGTGCTCACTCGAATACGAGTAGGTTGGCACACACTCTAGCATCTCACACCTGACCTATGTCTTCGCGTTTGAACCTTAGCAAGATTTCCTCCAAAATAGGTGCATTATGATCCACATTGGCCTATTTCCTTCAAACTCAGCCTCACAACCCTACCTGCAAAGAAGTAACATGAAAACACACATATTAATATAAAAACTTGAGAAAAGTAATGCTCAACATAAGGAATGAACGCTTCGCATTCATATCGCACAAGCACTTATCAACAAGCCAAGTAGTACTGAAAACTGCGTAATGCTCAAGCTATGGTGGGGTCCCAAATATTCTGAACTGAATGGTGTCCACACTGTCGAAGCTCGGATACGATCTATCAAACTTGAATGAGGATAACACCTCCAATGCAAACTCTCGGACGGATGGCTCTCTAATCATCAACAACTGCCGCCAACCACCATCTGAAACGAGATCCTCGATCTCATCGGCAAACTCATCCCCCTGCTGAAGATCCCGCAGTATAGTCGTGTCCAGGAATCGAGTCTGTCCAAAATGGAGTCTCGACAAATGCTCATAGCGGACCTGATGTTCGGGAATCGCAAAACACATCCCCTCTGGCTCAGGAGATGACTAACATGGCCTCTTACCAGCTTGCTTCTTTGACCTAGGTGCCATGATCTGCAAAATTTAAACGAAATTGATCAAACAAATTGATAAAACAATGCTGCAGAAATCCACACGGTCGTGTGGAATTTACGCATGCCCGTGTGGATCCACGGGGCATGAAAACCGCACGACCACGCTTCAACAATCCAAAAATACAACTTAATAATACTTCTAACTTCGTTCTAAGTGTAAATCATTTTCCAATTGAAGAAACGAAGCATTATTAACCAGATTAATCGATTGAAACCATGAATTTGCAAGGAAGATGATAAAAAGGGCTTACCGACGAGATGGAGTGAAAAAATGAAGAACTGGCCGGAAAACTGCGCTAAAATCCAACCAAATTGGCACTCTGAAATCTTAAAATATTGTGAGTGTGTTTTCAGGTGAAAAAGAGTCGTGAAGAGGGAGAGGAACCATCCTCTTTTAAACAGAACTAACGACTTTTGGCGTTCTGTGCATCCACACGGGCGTGTGGAAATTCCCCACGCCCGTGTGCCTCACTTCAAAAGCGTCACAGGGGCGTATGCACGCCCCTGTGCGCTCTCGGGAAAAACTCTCACTAGCTAAGAACGATCTCACACGGGCGTGCGGAAAATACCCACGCCCGTGCCCTCGACCCACAGGGGCAGACGCACGCCCCTGTGGCTTCCCTGGACATCCGAGAAAAATATCACGTCTTCCACACGCTCGTGCAGAAATTCCACACGGGCGTGGACATTCACATGCCCAACTGACAGAGGCAGCCGCATGCCCCTATGTCTTCTCGGGATGGAGGGAACAACCTGCAGAGTTTCGCACGGGTGTACGGAAATTACCCATGCCCGTGTGAGGTTCACAAGGTCGCCCACAGGGGCGAGTGCACGCCCCTGTGTGCTCTCGGAAAAATCTGCCCAACTCTGTAGTTCTTCACACGCCCGTGCGGAAATTTCCCATGGCCGTGCGATGTTCGCATGGTCATCCACAGGGGCAGCCGCACGCCCCTGTGCCTTCTCTCGATGAGCTCGCAATATACATCCACGGGCGTGCGGAAATTCCACAACTCCATGTGTTTTCTCTGTATGACTTACAAAAATCTACAGGCTCTTCAGAAATTCTCTGAACATGTTTACACACTCAGAGCCTGCCTTATTATGCAAAATTTACCAGATAAAAACATGAACTAGAACTAAAACGACCAAACTTCGCCCATTCTTCATAAACACATGATAAGTTTTAAACACCACAACAAAATCGCAGCAGAAGCATCTAAACATTAAAACACCAACACTTAACAGTTTATTCATGTAAACAAACTAAACTAACAAATACGAAAACAGTAAACACTTGGGTTGCCTCCCAAGAAGCGCTTGTTTAATCTCACTGAGCTTGACGTATCTTTCTTACCTCACGGGGGTTCATGAATGAAGGTTGCCCTCTTACCCATCACTTGAAAGCATGATGAGCAATGTCTCCTGAGAGTAGAGGGTGTACTATCGGGCTTCGGACCACCTAGCAATGGTTCATCCAACTTTCTTGGTTCATGTACGTCTCCAACAGACATGGAGCGTTTTCAGTGGCGTCTCCTAGCCGTTTTCATTTTTCGGAGCACCTTCTTCAATATCCCCGGGGTAGATGTTACTTCTTCAATCGACCCAAGCATCATTACTTCTTCATTGCTCTCCTCTTGGTCGAACAAACCTTCATATGGATCCGGGTTGAACATTTCCTGCATGTATTCATCAACAAGCTCATCGGTAGTGTCTAGAAAATCAAAGTGTCATCAAAATCAAGAGAATGCCGCATGGCTTCAGCAAGGCGGTATGTGAGCTTGTCGTCTCCAACTCTCAATGTGAGCTCTCCGCCGTCCATGTCAATCAATGCTTTGGAAGTACGCAAAAACGTTCTCCCGAGTATCAAGGGTACATCTTCATCCTCATCGACATCTAGCACTACAAAGTCAACCGGAAAAATGTACTTGTCCACCTTGACAAGCACGTCTTCAATGATGCCTCTCGGATGTCGCACCGTTCGTTCCGCAATTTTAAAGTCATCCGAGTAGGTCTAGGCTCTCCCAAGCCTAGCTTTTGGAAGAAAGTGTATGGCATGACGTTGATACTTGCCCCTGAATCCGCCAATGCCATTTCCTCAGCTAAGTTGCCGATGTTACATGGAATGATGAAGCTTCCCGGGTCTTTCTTCTTGTTCTGCATATTCTTTTGCAACACCATCGAACATGAAGCATCTAGCACCACTGAAGCACTCTCCTCCAATTTCCTCTTGTTGGTCAACAAGTCTTTCAAGAACTTCGCATACTTAGGCATTTGAGCTAATGCCTCTACAAAAGGAATGTTGATGTGGAGTTGCTTGAATAAACTCAGGAACTTCTTATACTATTCATCCCCTAGGTCATTCTTCAATCTAGAGGGATAAGGGATTCTTGGCTTGAAAGGTGGGGGTGCCACCTCTTTCTCCTTGTTTGCTCCCTCCTTAACCTCTACAACCTCAGGTGCGTGTTCTTTCAGCCTCTTACTCGGAAGCCTTCCTTCAACCTCATGACCACTTCTCAAAGTGATCGCCTTCACATGTTCTCTAGGGTTGGTTTCTGTGTTGCTTGGTAAACTTCCATGTGGCCTTTCGGAAAGAGACTTCGCAATTTGCCCCACCTGATTTTCAAGGTTATGCAAAGAGGCGGTGTGGTTACGAAGTGTAGCCTAGATTGATTCAAACCTTGTATTTGCAGATTGAACAAATCTAGCCAAGTGCTTCTCTAAATCCGTCATTCGGGTTTCCAAGCCTGAGATTCAATTTTCCACTTGAGGAGCTTGTTGTTGTTGTTGGAAACCCGATGGCTCCATGGGCTTTTGTGGTCCTTGATTACTCCATGAAAAGTTGGGATGATTCTTCCAACCTGAATTGTAGGTATTGTTGTATGGATTCCCTTGAGTTCTCATGCTGTTACCTACAAAGTCAATGTTCTAAACTGACGCAACAACACCAATAACGATTGGGCAATCGGAGGGAGCATGTCCTCCACCACAACCGGTGCAATTGGTCACGGCCGCAACTTTATTCGAAGCTATGAGATCTAGCTTCTTACTCAGACTCTCTACTTGCGCCGCCAATGAAGTTACCGCATCAATTTCATGGAAACCGGCCACCTTGTTCTTCTCCCTAGCATTCCATTGGTAGCTATTTAATCCCATTTCCTCAATTAATTGACGATTCGGGGGTTTTGCTACCTAAGGTACCTCCTGCTGCCGCATCCAAGAGTTGCCTTGTACTCGGGTTCAAACCATTGTAGAAGGTTTGAAATATCAACCACTCCAGGAATCCGTGTTGCGGACACTTTCTCAGGAGCTCCTTGAACCTTTCCCATGTCTCGAATAGAGACTCCAATTCCAACTGAACAAAGGATGAGATCTCATTCCTAAGCTTTGCTGATTTTACGGGAGGGAAATAATGGGCTAGAAAAGCTTCTACCATCTCCTCCCATATAGTGATTGATGCCCTAGGTAATGAGTGTAGCCACTGCTTTGCTCTCCCCTTTAAAGAAAATGTGAAGGCTCTCAATTTGATGGCATCATCCATCACCCCATTTATCTTCAACATATCGCACACCTCGAGAAAGCTCTCTATGTGATTGTTTGGATCCTCATTGGACAAATCGTTGAATTGTGCGGACTGCTGCAGCATATGGATGAATGCCAGCTTTAGCTCAAAGTTCTGAGCTGTAATCGGGGGACGCACAATACTCGATTGTGTCCTCAATACTGAAGGTCTGGCATAATCAGATTGTGTGCACTGTTGCTCATTCTGTTCTGCCATGATTTCAGATCCTTCAACTTCCAAATTAGCTGGATTAGGCTGTTCTTGCACAGGTTCTTTCCCATTTCTTCTGAGTGTATGTTCAAGCTCAGGGTCTCCTTCAATCAATATTGACAGAATCCCTCGGGTCATAACCTGGAGCTGCACCAAAAAGAAAGAAAAAGAAAATCAGAACGATGATAGAATAAGAAGATATGAAATAGAATGTGTGGTGAAATAACTAAGAAAACAAAGTGCAAAGTATCTCTAAACGCCCATTCCCCGGCAACGGCGCCAAAAACTTGACAAGGTCCCCTTGCGTATATCCCGCAAGTGCACGGGTTTGTCGAAGTAATAATCCCGGATGAGCGGGGTCGAATCCACAGGGAATAGGGAGTAAAGACACTTAATTCGATTCTTAGCTATGTGGAAGATCAATAGTGATAATTGTGACAATGATTCAATTCTCCACAATAAAACCAACAAGTAAGAGAGCAAAAGTAGAGAAGGGGGTAAGGCAATCGATAAAGATGGGGTACTCGGATAATGCTCTGCCTGGGATAATCATTTCAAGTGCAAGAACCCTCTATTATGCTTTCTAATAAATGTAATAGTGAGTCGTGGAAATCCTTAATTACATAGTCCCAAATCTATGGTCAACTATGCCTAACTCTACACATGTCCTGGAGGAGAAATCAAACAATCTCAACACCTCGCACTCGCATAGAGTTGCAATGAGCTCTAGGGATTCCAAATGACAAATCTCTTCCTAATTATAGACCTAACCCTTTTGTCCAGGTTGAAGGATCCTAACCACATTTAAGCCCTAGATACTAAGATCACCTCAACACTTCACTCTGTTGCACGCACAACTAAGCCCCAGCGGAGGTTCATCCCTTAGACCATTCACTCTATTATGGCCGCAAAGAACTCGAGGAACGGAGGTAGAATTTATCATGTCGGAGGGGAAAGGGGACGCTCCTGTACCTCTCGACTCACCCTCTCAACCCTCTCCAACCTAGCTTTGTCTAACGCTCGTGCTGTGTCACTCACTCACAAGGTTACCAACAAGAACTGTCAACCCTAGTGTCACTCTAGGGGAAATGTTCATTCAATCAAGCATTCAAGGTTGGAACTCACAATAAACATCAATTAATTGAAAGCATAATAAAAAGATTCAATGAAACGAATACATCCTAGGGTTCACAAATACCCAAGTACCCACGGGCGACTACACGGGCGTGGATGCTTCACGCGCCCGTGCGGAATTTCCACACGGGCGTGGATAATTTCCACACGCCTGTCTGGATTCTCTGTTTCTCTGGTTTCTCGGCCGGCAATGAACAATGCTGCTACAGTACATGCTACAGTGATACTACTGTGGTCTGCTACAGTATTCGACCTGAATAGCTTCCCAATTCCATATTTTCATCGGGGTAACGCAAACGGGCACACGTTCACATCGTGAATCACTTGCTTCTTCAATGATATACATGTTTGTGGAGCTCTTGTTCTATGTACATAAGTCGGAATGCTCGAGTGTGACTGCCTTTGTGCCCCTCCAAATGGATATGCCCACTCGAATACGAGGAGGTTGGCACACACTCTAACATTTCACACCTGACCTATATCTTCGAGTTTGAACCTTAGCAAGATTTCCTCCAAAATAGGTGCATTATCATCCACATTGGCTTATTTCCTTCATACTCGGCCTCACAACCCTACCTGCATAAAAGTAACATAAAAACACACATATTAGTGTAAAAACCTGAGAAAAGTAATGCTCAACATAAAGAATGAACGCTTCGCATTCATATCGCACAAGCACTTATCAATGCTTAAATCCCTAGTTACTTCCTAATTCTTGATTATTCCTGTGCCTTGTTCTATTGAAGTGTTTTGCAGTTAGTATTGAGTTTATAATTGGAATGTTAATTTACTTTGTATTCATGTTTATTCATCCTTGCAAGTATGCAACTACCAAAGGATGCCTTTAGTTGAATTATGATATTTATATATGCATCTTGTATGTTTGGACCTGTAAACTAACATTCATGATTTAAATTATTTGGATATAGGTTTACATGTTTGTAAACTTGATATTGTGAGTATGCAGCCATGATATAATTTAGTTGATATTTATAAACATTTAGTTATGCATGATGGTTTGTTGTTATATATATAAATATATGTGTGTGTGTGTGTGTGCATGTATTATAGGTTTTAGAAATTCTTTTTTGAGAATTCATCCAATTCCTGGTTTTCAAGCTAATGTTCAGTTTATTTTTAGTATTGCCTTATAATAGAGTTTATTTAAATGCTTGTGGTGCATGTTAGAATTATAGATTTATATATTTTGAAACATGTGTTAATGTTGATTATTAGTCTTGGAAAGTTATTTGTGCTAGTGTTTATTACAAATATTTCCTGGAGAATTTTATATGCATAGCTAAATTTTTATGAGCTTAACTGTTTAATGCTCCTGAAAACATTTAATTGCTAGTATGTGCTGTTTTATTCATTTTTGTATTGCAGTTGTGCTGGATTGTTGAATTTGGTCTTAGAATGCTTGTTCTCCTTTTGTATTAGTTGGTACTATTAAGTTAACATTGTGGGTTCTGTGAGTTCTTATTTAGAAAATATTATTATTATTATTATTTTATTTTGTGTTCATCCACTTGAAATTATCTTGTTAATTGTAAGTTAAAACCCAGCCCAAGTCTTGCAAACCTAAGTTAGCTTGTTTTGTTGGGTTAGATTTCGGTAGAGAATCTTAGTGCGTGGGACTTGGTGAACCCGTCAATGTAGCTCTAAGCCAGGTAGGCTCTCGCACGTATAATTCCGTATTTTTTTTGTGTGTGGCTATTTATTTATTTAATTATATTGTTCTGGCAACATTTATTCATATCTTATTTATTATTCTGTATTTGTTATCCGTTTAATTATTTAAATTAATTATTTTTGCCAAGTGATTTATATGGTATTTTCTCAATCGTATTCTATATTTCTGCTATTTTTGGTACATATCCATTCTCGGCTAACCCGACCTGGGAGGAGCAAAGTCCCTAGCCATGTGCACATGTTGTCTGTAGTAGCGCTACCGGACATGCGTGTCCGTTCGATGCAGGGTCGAAGATCCCGACTCCATTTGTTGATATTATGTTCTGTTCCGACTTTACAGTCGATGATCCAGCTTCGTGCTGTTGATTAATGTTATCAGTCAGGGAGAAGTGCATGTCTGTTTTTCTGCGTGTTTCTGCATTTTCTGATTATTTCTGTATTCTGTCTGAGTTATTAATTATTTTGTTATATCTGTATTATTCAGTTATTTTCTACGATCCTACTGGGCCCTTGTAGCTCATATGCTTTGTGAATTTTTTCCTTCCACAGGAAAAGATCAAGCTTTGGTTCAGTGGGTTATTCCGGGGCTTCTACTATAGTGGTGACTTGTCAGAACCTATTCTTCGAGGTTGTGAACCTTGTATGCTATTTATTCTGTACGAGTGAGACTTGTGTCCTGTTTGTGTATTTTGGCATGTAAGCTACTTGTGTACCCTGTAGGACTGTCACAGTCCATATTTGTATTATCCATATTTCGGTGACTCTATATGTTGTCGATATTATTGTTTTTGTTCTGCTTATTAGGGTTAACTCTGACCAGGTAAAATCTGAGGCTTTGTACATAGTGGAACCCAACCCCATTAGATGCGGTCGATCTGTCTGTGGACCCGGCTTGTTGGGCTTGGGTGTGGCAAACGTAAATAGGGCTAGAATCGGGCATCAACCCGCCCCTGTGGATTTGCCACATGGGCTTGTGGAATTTCTCAAGGGTGTGGATGATTTCCACAGGCCCGTGTGGATTCTCTGGAATTCTCTTTTTTAGTTGCCTGTGAACAGTACCTGCTACAATAATTTGCTACAGTGTTTGCTACAAGATTCTCACATCTTGGACCCGACTTATGTCTTCGCGTTTGACCATTCTCAAGATTTTCTCCAAATAGTGTCTTCACGATCTACATTAGCTTTTTTCTTTAACATTCGGCTTCACAAACCTATATGCATTAAATTATCACAAATGCACAAGTATTAGCGCTAAAATCTGATAAAAGTAATGCTCATCATAAGGAAAGAACACTTCGCATTCTTATCGCACAAGCACTAATCAATAAGGGTTTTCACTGAAAAATTTGAGATATTTCCGAAATAAAAAATTAAGGATTAGGTTTTTGATTGAAAGATAGAAGACATTTCGAAAATAAAACATAGGATTCTTATTTTGACTCAAAAATAGCACAAATCCCCAATAGAAGACAAAGGATTCGAGCTTTGATTCAAAACTAAAAAAATTAAACATTCGAAAAGAAAATATATGATTAGTATTTTGATTCAAAACCAAACAACAGGAGATATTCTGAAAAGAAAATATAGGATTAGGTTTTTTATTCAAAACTAGATGACATTATGAGCAGAAATAATAGAATTAGGGTTTTGATTGAAAACCGAAATTTAGGTGATATTCCGATAAGAGAACATATGATTAGGGTGTTAGTTGGAATATAGTTGACAATTTGAAAAGAAAACATAGGATTATGGTTTTCAATGAAAATAGGAGACATTACTATAAGAAAACATATGATTAGTGTTTTGATTAAAAAATAGTAGAAATTCTTAAAAGAAAATATAAGTTAGAGTCTTGATTGAAAAATATGAGGCATTCTGAAAAGAAAACATAGGATTAGGGTTTTGATTAAAAAAATCAGGCATTGTGAAAAGAAATTATAAGATTAGGGTTTTTTTATTTAAAAAAATTGGAGCCATCCCGAAAAAAGAAAAAAATAGGATTAGGAATTTGGTACAAAAAAATAGTTGACATTTCAAAAAGAGAACATAGAATTAGGGTTTTTAATGAAAAAAATAGGTGACATTACTATAAGAAAGCATAAGATTAGGGTTTTTGATTCAAAAAAATAGTAGACATTCGAAAAAAAAACATAGGTTAGGGTTTTAATTGAAAAATACGAGACACTATGAAAAGAACACATAGGCTTATGGTTTTGTTTAAAAAAATGAGGCATTCTGAAAAGAAAACACAAGATCTGAAAAAAAACATAGGCTTATCATCGTTCGTGTAGATGGAATTGGAATTATTGTTTGAGACATGGGAGCGTTTCAAGGACCTTTTGCGGATGTGCCCACAACACGATTTCCTGAATGGATGATCATTCAAACTTTCTATAATGGGTTGAATCTGAGTACAAGGCAATTTGCAAGATACCGCCGCGGGAGGTACAATGGGGAGTAAAACCCCAGAAGAATCCTGACAGTTAGTAGAAGACATGTCATGAACAGTTATCCGTGGAATGCACGGGAAAGGAAGAAGGTGGCCGGGCTCTATGAAATAGATGCAGTCACTTCATTGTTAGCCCAAGTAGAATCTTTGAGTAAGAAGTTAGACCTTCTAACTTCAAATGGAATGGCGGTTGTGACTACTAGCACCGGGTGTGGCGGAGGACATGCTCCCTCCGATTTCCCCATCTCTATTGTTGATGTATCTTCCGTTGAGAAAGTCAATTTTGTGGGTAGTGCAATGAGAAACTAGGGTAATCCATATAGCAACACCTACAATCAGGGTTGGAAAATCATCCCAACTTTTCGTGGAGCAACTAAGTACAACCAAGGGCCATGGCACCACCGGGTTTCCAACAACAACAAGCCCCAAACATGGAAAATAGAGTGTTTGGCTTGGAAACCCGAATGACCAACTTAGAGAAAGCTTTGAATAGATTTGTGCAATCATCGGATACACGGTTCCAATCGGTCGAGGCTACACTTCACAACCACACCGCGTCATTACACAATCTAGAAAATCGAGTGGGGAAAATTGTGAATCCTTTATTGGAGAGACCACAAGGAAGCTTGCCAAGTAATACTGAGACCAATCCATGAGAGCATGTGAAGGCGATCACTTTGAGAAGTGGTCGTGAGGTTGAAGGTAGGCTTCCAAATGAGAAGACCAATGTTGAAGCACCACAGATCATAGAGGTTGATAAGGAAGCAACCAAGGAGAATGAGGTGTCACCCCCACCTTACAAGCCAAGAATCCCTTATCCCTCTAGATTGAAGAACGACCAAGTGGACGAACAGTACAAGAAGTTTTTGGGTTTGTTTAGGCAACTACATATAAACATTCCCTTTGTTGAGGCATTATCCCAAATGCCGAGGTATGCCAAGTTCTTGAATGATTTGTTGACAAACAAAAAGAAATTGGTGGAAAGTGCCTCCTTGATTTTAGATGCATCTTGCTCGGCGATCTTACAAAAGAAAATACTGAACAAGAAGAAAGACCCAGGAAGCTTCATCATTCCGTGCAACATTGGCAACTTGGGTGAAGAAATGGAATCGACGGACTCATGGGCCATTATGAACGTCATGCCATATTCCTTCTTTCAGAAGATAGGCTTGGGAAAGCCTAGGCCCACTCGGATGACATTACAATTGGCATTCCGAACAGTGAGACATCCATTGGGCATCATTGAAGATGTTCTTGTCAAAGTTGACAAGTATATATTTCTTATAGACTTCATAGTGTTAGATGTCGATGAGGATGCGGATGTTCCTTTTATACTTGGGAGGCCATTCTTGTGCACTTCCAAGGCCTTGATCGATATGGATGGTGGGGAGTTGACACTGAGCGTTGGAGATTATAAGCTCACATACCGCCTCACCGAAGCCATGCGACATTCTCTTGACTTGGATCATACTCTTTACTTTCTTGACACTACTGATGAGATAATTGTTGAATATATACAGGAAATGTTCAATCCGGATTGATACTAGGGGTTGTTAAACCAAGAGATGGAGAACGAAGAAGTACTAATGCTTGGTCTAATGGAATATGTACTATCTACTCCGGGGATCATGAAGAAGGTGCTCCGGAAGATGAAGCAGGCGAGGAGACCCCACAGAAAACACCCCAAGTCTATTGGCGATGTGCGTGAACCGAACAGGTTAGATGAACCTTTGCTAGGCGGTACTAATCCCGATAACTACCCCTCTACCTTCAAGAGGCTTTGCTGATCATGATTTCAAGCTATGGGTAAGAGTGCAACTTTCATCTATGAGCCACCGTGAGGTAAGACAAGGTACGTCAAGCTTAGTGACGTTAACCAAGTGCTTCTTCGGAGGCAACCCAAGAGTTTACTATTTTCTTAGTAGTTAGTTTAGTGTTGCATGAATAAGACTTTGAGTGTCAGTGTCTTGATTTCTAGATGCTCTTGTTGTGATTTTCTTATGGATTTTTGGTGTCATCTTGTGCTTTATTGTGTTTTGACGGAGAATTTTGGCCGTTTGAGCTTATTTTCAGTGTTTTCTCTAGTAAAGTTGCTTTATAAGGTAGGCTTTGAGTTTATTTATATGTTCATGAATTTTTTTGTAGAGCTAGTAGTGTTTTCGAAGTGTCCAGAGAAAACACACGCCCGTGTGGAATTTCCGCATGGGCGTGCGGTTTCATTCAGAGCTCATCTTGAGAGGGTACAGGGACATGGACTCACCCCTGTGAATGACCTTGTGACTGTTTGCACGTGCGTGGGTAATTTCCGCACGAGCGTGTGTTTTCCTGCAGAGACTTAGAAATTTATCCCGAGAAAACATAGGGGCGTGGACTCACCTCTGTGGAAGAGTCTCCCATAAACACACGGGCATGAGTAATTTCCGCATACCCATGTGGATCACTGCAGAGAGTTTTTCCTCCATCCCGAGAAGACACAGGGGAGTGCGTCTGTCCCTATAATCGTCCCGAAGAATCACGGCCATCTCATTTCGATGGGCGGTGAAACACTCTTGAGTTTTTTTCAGTTGGACATAGAAGACATAGGGGGCATGCGTCGCCCTCGTGACTCTCTCTGTAGAGGCGCACGGGCGTGGGTAATTTTCGCATGCCCGTGTGGATGTACAGAAACTTTAGAGTCACGGGTTTTCTTTAAAATTTATTCGAGTTTCTCCGCCTTCCCACTTTTAATTACACAAAAAACACACACACTCCCTCTCCAGACCTCCTATTGTTGATTTTGAGTAGATTATTTGAGTTTCTTGCCGGTTTCAAGTGTCTCGATTTCATCTCATCGGTAAAACCCTTCTTTCCTTCTTTCTCTTCCATAATTATTGATTTTATTTGTTAAACCTAGTGGAGTTTTCTTTGTTTCCACAATTAGAAAGGGAATGCATGCTTAGGAAAAAAAGTTTGAGTAGTTTTAATGATGTATTTGTGAATTTTTTTAGCATGCGGTCGATGCGTTTTTAAGCCCCAATGGATCCATACGCCAGTGTGAAATTTCCACACGACCGAGTGGATTTCTAGACGATTAACCTCGTGAGCATTCTTGATCAAATTTCTTTTTCAAATCATGCGGGGATTGGCTCCCCGGTTGAAGAAGCAAACTGACAAGCATATGTGGGAGCATTCCCTTGAGTCAGGTCACATGGACTTCGCTATTCCCGAGCATCAGTCTCGTTTCGAGAGACTGTTGAAGATCAGAATTGGTCAGACCCAATTTCCAGACATGAGCATTCCTAGGGAAGTTCAGTCAGCAGAGGATATGGCAGATGTGATTGAGGGGTTGTTGTCTATGGGTAGCTGGAGGCGTCTTTTGTCTATCCGAGAGCCAGTTATTCGTCAGCTCACTTTGGAGGTACTTTCAACCTTTGAATTTTACCGATCGTACTCAAGATTCGACACTATCGATGTTATACAGTTCAGAGCACTCAGGCATCATTACAGTATGAGTGTTACATAGTTTTCTGTTTATCTAGGCTTGTATGATGAGGTTTACACAGATACAGAGGTGTACGATCGATTACCCATGGATTACCCTAGTAGTCTGACGCCCAAAGAGCATAGAGAACACTTTGTGGGGAGGGGCAGTATGAGCCAGGAGTGTCGAAGGCTACTTGCCTTTCTAGGGCAACATATATATTTATCCATGCCGTTCTTCGCAGATTGGTGAACGGGCGTGGTGATAGCACAGGGTTATTGAGCAGACAGGAGCTATTATACCTGTACTCCATGGTGTAGAGTAACCCGATTCATCTGGGGCATATTCTGGTTGAGTACATGCATCACCAGAGCCAGTATGTTAGAGCAGGAGTCATTTTTTTAGGCTCGTATATCACAAGACTAGTCATCGGCATTGGTCTCCCGAGAAGGCGAGCATACCGCTCCTTTAGGCATAGAGACACGACAACTCGATGGGGGATGATTCGCG
>NC_052490.1:7773427-7918260 GCF_009730915.1 Dioscorea cayenensis subsp. rotundata
TTATTTTTTTGCATTTCGGGCATAATAGAAGCCTAGGGAACTCGGACGAGCGATTGGGGATGGATCGGTATCAAAACAAAGCAGTTTCGGGGGAATAATGTAGCACTTCATCGAGCAACATTGTTCACGACCTAGTGAGAAATCGAGAAAGAGAATCCACACGGGCGTGTGGAAATTATCCATGCCCGTGTGGAAATTCCGCACTGGCGCGTGTATCGTCCACGCCCGTGGAGTTGCCCGATTCCAGCCCTATTTAAAGCCGATTCAGCCCCGATTTTGGTATTCTTTTCTCCATCTTTTCCCCAACTCGTGAGAGGACTTCGGCTAGGGTTTCGAGGGTTATTGGCCAAGGTTTTGGAGAAGCTCTACGGCTCCGACATCGTGATTCCATTAGGAAGAAGGTTGGTAGGGGAGCTTCGATCGAGTCGTATCCTATACCGGATGAAGGAATCTTTGGACGACGAGTAGAGGACTCTCCACAAGACCATCGACACGACCATCGAGGGGGTTTCTTTATGGATTCATTGCGTTTACATTCGATTTCTTTGATTGTATTAAGCTCCATGGAGAGCTAAACCCCTAGTGGGTACTTGGGTGATTGCGAACCCTAGGATGTATTCGTTTCATTGAACTTCTTTATTATGCTTTCAATAAATTGATGTTTATTGTGAGTTCCAACCTTGAATGCTTGATTGTATGAACATTTCCCCTAGAGTGACACTAGGGTTGAGAGTTCTTGTTGGTAACCTTTTGAGTGAGTGACACACCACTAGCGTTAGACAAAGCTTGGTTGGATAGGGTTGAGAGGGTGAGTCGAGAGGTACAGGAGTGTCCCATTTCCCCTCCGACGTGATAGATTCTACCTCCGTTCCTCGAGTTCTTTGTGGCCATAATGGAGTGAATGGTCTAAGGGATGAACCTCCGCTAGGGCCTAGTTGCGCATGCAATGGATTGAAGCGTTGAGAGGATCTTAGTATCTAGGGCTTAATTGTGGCTAGGGACCTTCCATCTGGACCAAAGGGGTAGGTCTATATTTAGGAAGAGATTTATCACTTGGAATCCCTAGAGCTCATTGCAACTCTATGCGAGTGCGAGGTGTTGAGATTGTTCGATTTCTCCTCCGGGACATGTATAGAGTTAGGCATAGTTGACCTTAGATTTGGGACTATGTATGTAAGGATTTCCACGACTCACCATTGCATTGATTAGGAAGCATAATAGAGAGTTCTTGCACTTGAAGCGATCATCCTAGGTGAAGCATTATCCGAGTACCCCATTCTTTATCGATTGCCTTACCCTCTTCTTGCTTTTGCTCTTTCACTTGTTGTTTTTATTGTTGAGAATTGAATCAATTTCACACTTATCACTATTGATATTCCACATTGCTAAGAATCAAATTAAGTATTTTCACTCCCTACTCCCTGTGGATTCGATCCCCTTCACCCGGGATTATTACTTCGACAAGCCCGTGCACTTGCGGGATATAAGGAAGGGGACCTTGTCAGAGTATTATTCGCTGCCCTTACATCACTAGACCCATCCTGTGGGCCTGAGAAGACAATCGTTCCCTCCACTCTCAGCCTAGATAGGATGAGAATGATGGAGTTAGTACATAGATATAGGCTAGGAGCATATATTCTTACTATGCCTGCCCCAGAGATAGCCAAGGACGGAGGTGACATAGCTAAGGGGTCACAGAGGCTCTTGAGCCTCAGCCCGAGCATATAGAGACCGATGCATCCCCTACAGCGCATGATCCACCTCCAGTACACATGTTTTCTCCTTCTCAAGCCTATGATCCTTTTGAGAGGCTCGAGGGCGCTGTGGGGGTGCTACGGAGTGAGACCACTGAAGTTCGCACGATACAGGCTGCACACTACTCTGAGGTGATGACATGTCTCGACACCCTACAATAGTTACGAGAGTGATACACTGCCTCACCATTCATCATGCTACCTGAGACACCTCGGGCTCCTATAGCATCACCATCACCAGATTCACCAGCACTAGATCCACCAGCACCATTCAATTTGGTACCAACACCAGCAGTAGCAGAGTAGCCAGAGCACAACACCGAAAGGATCCTCCTTCTGAGCTTATCTTTTATTTCTGGCTCAAGTTGTATTTCATTGCTTTGTCTTTTATATACTAAAGTTGTTTTTGGTTTTGTTAAGCTTCACTTAATCCTATTGTGTATGAAAATTGAGGATTAGTCATAGACACGATCAATGTGTTTTACACTTGGCCGTGCGTGCTCCACAACCAATTGGAATTCAACTCCCAAGGATTTTGCTTCATCAAACGCACCACAAGGACATTGCTCCCCTTACGGTTATTACTTCAAGTGAAAGACCAACTATTATGTGTCCTAACTGATGCTTAATGAGTAGTGGGAATCCTATAATACACGGTTCCAAACCTAAGTTTCGCCATGACTAACTCTACACTATATCCTGACGGAGAAATCGCTCAGTCTTAACACCTCACACTGTGCAAAATTACCAAAAGTTCTAGGGATTCCATGTGATAAACCCTATTCCTATATGTGGATCCAACCCTTTGGTCCATGTGAAAGACCCCCTAGTCACGATTAAGCCCCATATACTAAGGATTACTTCAACGCTTTAGTTTGTTGCTCGCACAACTAAGCCCCAGCGGAGTTTCTCCCTTAGCACTTCACTCTGTTGTGACTGTAAAGAACTCTAGAAAATAGAGGTAGGATAAATCACACCGGAGGGGAAAGTGGATGTTCTGCTACCTCTTCACATACCCTCTCAACCGTCTCCAATTTGCATTTGTCTAACTCTGATGGTGTGTCACTCACTCACAAGGATTACCAATGTAGACTCTCAACCCTAGTATCACTCTAAGGAAGAAATAATTCAACAAGCATTAAATAATTAAACTCAATTAAAGACATCAATTAAGGAAAACACAATAAAAGGTCAATGAAACAATAACATCCTAGGGTTTACAAGTCCAAGTACCCACTAGGGGGTTTAGCTCTCCATAGAGCAAGATACAATCAATAATGAAATCGGAAGTAAAAGCATGTAATCCATAAGAAAAGCCTCCTCGGTATTGATGTCGATGGTCTTGTGGAGTAGCCTCGTTCTCTGCAAAGGTGCCCTTCTCAAGCCTAGGACACACCCCACTGGATCGGTGGCGATGAAAGCTCCTCCAATAACTATCTTCCAAGAGAAATGCGGTGTCGAATGATAAACGCCTAAATGTATGTATTTTATACATATTGATCTTGTATTATTTGTGTATATCTTGATGAATTGATGCCCGTTTGAGTATAAATTTGTTCTTTTGGTATTGCAGATCATAAATGTGCCGAATGTAGCTCAAAAATGCAAATTGGATGAATTCGACATCGAAAACGGCATTTTTGGGGTCCCAGCACTGTAGCGTTACTGTAGTTGAGCAATATTTATTCTACGGCATTTGGCCGTGAGGTTTGCTGGAATTTCACAACCCTCGGTTACTGTAGCAGAAACATCACACCCGAAAACACTGTAGCTGAGTACTGTAGCACCGGCATGTTTTCTGGGCATTTGGCTGTGAGCTTCACGGGCTCCATGCACCCGCATGGATGCCCGCATGGACTGACAGGATATAAATAAAACCGATTTTTATAGGGCAAGTGGAGGAGTTTTTGGGAGAGTTCTTGGAGCCGATTTTCACCAGTCTTTAGGAGGCAAGATCACACGTTTTGGAAAAGGAAAATCAAAGGGAGAAGCTCGGTTTTGGCTAGATCTTCATCGATCTCTTCTTTGGGAGTTTGTAGACGATGAGGGAAGCCGCCCCCATCGCGGCGTCCGTGGAAGCATTTTCACCTAGCTTAGATTGTCTTCCTACTTCCATTGTTTGAGGGAGTTTTCCTATGCCATTTGTAGTTGTTTTCATGGACTTGTTGCTTATATTTGTTTGCATGGATCGAGTAGACCCCAAAGGTCACCGGTTCTTGGGTGAACCTTAGGGGGTGAACTTTGTATTTGGATGATTTAATTTTGTATACATTGCAATTGTTGTGTTTTTGTGATTCATTCTTGGTGCATTTGATGTGTTGCTTACATGAGAACTCTAGTAAACCAAGCTGCTAGGTTGTACTTGGTAGCGTGACCATCGCCCTTGTACTAGACACACCAAGTTTGGAGGGGATTCATGTATGAATACGCCGTGACCATCGGGTGATACATGCCCCTCCACCATTAGGGCTAGACCAAGTTGTGTTCGGCCCTAATTAGGGATTTCCCCACTTGTTAATGCAATCGTATGAGGATTTGATCGGAAGAAATTCGTGTCAATACTTATACCGGATTAGGGGTTAATTGCCGTGACCATCGGGTTGATCTAATTTAGGAAATCTCTAGTTCCAAACCTTCAATTGCATGACATTCTTGGCACCCTTTGCACTTTAGTAGCCCCTAGGGAATCCGCATCTGTGACCATTTTTCCCCGATTTTTATACCCCCTACCTTATCATAGACTCCATTTGTAGTTCTTTTTATTTCAAGTAATAGATTAGAGAAACCCTTCGAATCATTCGGCTAGACAATACGCAAAGAGGAAGTAAGAGTAGATTCTTGGGCCCAGGGAATACGACACTCTCGTGCTCGCATGCGAGGGTATTACTCGAGCGACTCCGTGCACTTGCGGATCGCTCATCAAGTTTTTGCCGCCGTTGCCGGGGACCCACAAGGAATACTCGGATAACTTAGAGTTTATTGATTTAGCCATTGTTTCTTTTATTTTGTACATCTGCTTCTCTTTGTACATATATCTCCATTCATTTGAAATTATTCTCCACTATAAATATTTCTCTTTCTTTGATATTTCCCAGTTATTTACTATCCATTATCATTATGGATGCAGCTAGCGGTTGGAGTGGCGCCTCCTATTTGCAAGTCCCATATTCGGATCCGCCACTTGAATCTCTCACGGCATTTGAGTTAGAAGGAATGATGAGTACACACATTTTTGACATTTGGAGACGGTCTGAGCGTTACAATGTGACCAGAGCTGTACCACTGGGAAAGCATGGTGTGCAAGACCTATTCACGCATTATTTGAAATCCGATAGTGTGTTGCCAGTAGTGGAGCTTGTCCCACCTAATCCTTCCCCCATCCCTATTCATGAGAAAGTGAGGAACAATTTTGATGCCTTTGGCATACCAGTTCATCAATATGATAAGGGAATAGATCTTTTGTTGGGAAGTAGCTCAGGATCATCCGAAGGTGAGATTCACGCTATAGAAGAGTGCATGGATAGTTGCAGCTCCACGGAAGACGTGTGTAGAGGATTCGAGGATATTGATCTGGGGAAGTTTGGGAGACTGAAATCATCAATTGAGGAACCGCCGGAACTAGAACTAAAGCCGCTGCCCGAACACCTGGAGTATGCTTTTCTCGCAGAAGGATCAAAGCTCCTAATTATCATCGCCGCCGACCTGACTCCTAAGCAAAAATCTGACCTTCTGAGTGTGTTAAAGAAGTATAAAAACAATTGCGTGGAAGATCTCGGACATTAAAGGAATTAGTCCTTCCTATACATACACATAAGATTCTCATGGAGGATAATCATAGGCCAACGGCTATACACCGGGAGAAGGCTCAACCCGATATGAAAGAAGTAGTGCGTGATGAGGGTGATCAAACTTCTTGATGCGAGGTATCATTTACCCTATCTCGACGGTGAGTGGGTAAGCCACAGTACAAGTAGTACCAAAGAAAGGGGGAATGACAATGGTCACTAATGAAAAATGAATTAGTCCCCACTAGAGCAGTCCGCGAGGTTGGGGTGTGTGCATAGAATACAGAAAACTCAATGATGCTACTAGAAAAGATCATTTCCCTCTACCTTTCATCGACCAAATGCTTGAACGACTAGCAGGGCACTCGTATTACTGTTTCTTGGATGGCCTCTCTGGATATTTTCAAATCCCCATTGCCCCAGAAGACCAGGAAAAGACAACCTTCACATGCCCTTATGGTACTTTTGCTTACCGCCGTATGCCCTTTGGATTATGCAATGCACCAGCCACTTTCCAGTGATGCATGATAGCTATATTTTACGATCTAGTGGAGGATATCATGGAGGTCTTCATGGACGATTTCTCAGTTTTTGGTGAATCTTTTGACTGCTGCCTCGAAAATCTAGAGCGGGTTTTAGCCAGATGTGAGGAAACTAACTTGGTTCTCAGCTGGGAGAAGTGTCATTTTATGGTCAAGGAGGGCATTGTGCTGGGTCATAAGATATCGCAACAAGGAATTGAGGTGGATAAGGCCAAGGTTTCCACTATCGAACAGCTGCCTCCCCCAACGTTGGTGAAAGCCATTAGGAGTTTTTTGGGACATGCAGGTTTTTACAGAAGATTCATCAAGGATTTTTCATTAATTGCCAGACCACTTACAAGGCTCCTTGAGAAGGACACGGCCTTCGAGTTCAGTGATGAGTGTATGACCGCTTTCCTTACCCTCAAGAAAAACCTTGTTGAAGCCCCGATCATCCTGTCTCCCGATTGGAATTTACCTTTTGAACTCATGTGCGATGCTAGCGACTTCGCAGTGGGGGCAGTTCTTGGGCAACGTCGAGGGGGTCATTTTCACCCTATATACTATGCAAGCAAGACATTGAATGGTGCTCAGGAAAATTATACTACCACTAAGAAAGAAATGCTTGCTGTGGTTTTTGCATTTGACAAGTTTCGTTCATATTTAGTGCTATCAAAGGTGATCGTGTTCACCGATCATTCCGCTCTAAAAATATTTGTTGAGCAAAGCAGGGATGCAAAAACCTCGATCCGATCCGGTGGGTACTCTTGCTTGAGAATTTGACTTAGAGATCAAGGATAAGCGGGGGCCGAAAACTTGGGTCTGCGACCACCTATCTCGCCTTGTGGTCCCATTGGGGAGCACCGAGGAAAGAAGGGAGATAAATGATGGTTTTCCTGATGAGCAGTTGTTTAGCATTCGGATACTGAGAGAAGAAGAAACTCCGTGGTTCGCTGATTTTGCAAACTATCTTGCTGCCGGGACGCGTCCAGATGGGCTAACTTATCAACAAAGGAAAAAGTTCTACTCTGATCTGAAATATTATTTCTGGGAGGATCCCTATTTGTTTAGAACTTGCGCGATCGGTGGTGAGGAGGTGCGTATCTCATTCGGGAAGGGTATTCTATATTGGAGCATTGTCATGCGGGGTCCCATTGGGGGACACTACGATGCCAACGGACAACCGAGGAAAAATCCTAGATCCGAGTTTTTTTATTGGCCTTCCATTTTTTTCAAGATGCACGAAGTTTGTTCAATCTCTGAATAGGTGCCAGCGGATGGAAACATTTCAAGGAGAGATGAGATGCCGCAAACCTGGACCCAGGCTTGTGAGGTGTTCGATGTGTGGTGGATTGATTTCATGGGCCCTTTCCCTAGTTCCCATGGTAACCAGTTCATTTTGGTTGCTGTGGATTATGTTTCTAAATGGGTGGAAGCACAGGGCATCCCCCACAAGTGATGCACAGTGGTAGTAAAATTTTTGAAAAAGCTATTCTCCGGGTTTGGTACTCGAGAGCGATCATCGCGATCGGGGAATCATTTTTGTAATTCACAGTTTGCGAGCACCCTGAAGCGATATGGAGTATCACACAGGGTTGCAACTCCATATCACCCTCAAACTAGTGGGCAAGTTGAAGTCTCCAACCGTGAATTGAAAGCGAATTTTTGGAGAAATCGTGAAGTCGAGCCACGGGGAAGGATTTGACGGATCATTTGGATGATGCCATCCGGGCATATCGGACAGCATATAAAACACCTCTTGGAGCAACCCCTTATAGGCTAGTCTCACGGGAAAGCTTGCCATTTACCCGTTGAATTGGAACATAAAGCATATTGGGCTATTAAACAATTAAATTTCGACCCTCATCTAACCCTGGCCATAAGAGGAAGTTCCAGCTTAGTGAGTTGGATGAATGGCGCACTATGGCATATGAAAATTCCTTGCTTTACAAGAAAAGGATTAAGGAATATCATGACCGACACATCAAACAAGGTAAGCATTTCAAGGAAGGGGACCAGGTTCTCCTCTATAATTCAAGGTTACGACTTTTCCCGGGGAAGTTAAAATCTAGGTGGCACGGGCCATTCACAGTTTAACAAGTCTTTCCCCATGGCGCCATCGAGATAACTCATCCGGAGAAAGGCACATTTAAGATTAACGGTCACCGATTGAAGCCATACCTATCTTGGAGCACTTCTCTTGGACTTGGAGGTAAGTCCCCACCATTTGATCCACCTTGAGGTAAGAAAAAGGTACGTCGAGCTAATGACATTAAACAAGCACTTCTTAGGAGGCAACCCAAGTCTTTAAATTCATTGTCTTTAAATTTTCGTATTTCTTTTAGTGGCTTAGTTTCTCTATTGTGGTTGACTACCTTTGTTTGTGTGTTTTTTGTATTTTTCTTTTATTGATGTTTTGTGCTCAACTCATGTTTTGATTTGCTCGCTTGTATTTGGCCTTGAATTAGTATTGTTTAGTTGTGTTTTATTGTCATCCCGGTGCTTAAATGGTTGTAATCGTATTTTTATTGAGTGTGCAAGAGGAACCATGCCAATTTTTCAATTCTCCAGGTCCATACGGGCCGTATACGGCTCGTATGGACACTTGTGTCATGATCCAGGGCCTTGTGGCCATCCTTGCGGCCGCAAGGGACCTCTCATGGCGACCCTGTGCACGAGGGTTGTGGGCCTCACGGCCGCCATGCTCCCGCATGGGCGCCCATGAGGCTCTCGGCCTCACTGGGCGCGCGTGGGCTGAGAGGCTCACGGGCGCCATTCGCCCGCATGGGCGCCCGTGAGCCTTTCAGGCTGGAAGTTTCCAGCCCATGCGGGCACCATGCGCCCGCATGGGACCCGCATGGGCTGGGCTGCCCATTAATGGTGCTTTGTACACCTTTCTCTCTCCACTCTCTCCTCCTTCTTCTCCTTTTGTTTTCCTCTCATCTCTCCCTCACTCTACCTCATTTCTTCACCATTTCGTTTAGTTTTTCTTCTCTAATCACCTCTCCTACATCTTGCAAACTCACTCTTGGGTTTTTATCGGAGTTTTATCAACCGTTTCGCCGGATCTCATCACCCCAAGCCTCCAAGCCCTAATTCTAGGTTTTGCTACAAACTTGGTTTTATTGTGTTCTCACTCTATCTTTGAAGCTTGAATGACATATTTGGTTGTTGTGATGTGGTGTATGCTTGTCTCTTTGAGTTTTTCCTTCATTTTGTAAATTTTGGGAAGCTAGATGTCTAGGAGAAACTCTTGCAAAAAAAAATTTCGCGGGTTACTGTAGCAATGGCTGAAATTTTCATTCTTCACATAGAAATTGTCGTGCTTTCAATTTTTCATTAATTCCATGATGATATAGTTTTCTCCTATGAATGTATTCATAAAAATATTGGTTTGATCACTTGTTTCTGTGGTATAGGTATGCCGATCAAGCGTGTTCTAACAAAGCGGCCACGGCACGTTGCGGCATCAAGTGGAGTGCCATCCTTTGCCTTACCATGACATAGGGCACGCTATAATATCTTACAGTCCAAGCCCTTTGGTATCATCCGCACAATTGACCGCAATGACCTCGAAATTCTAGGTTTGGCCGAGACCCTGGCGGAGTTAATCAACCATGATGGTTGGGACAGAATTTTCTCAATTAGTGATCCGGCCTACCGTGAGCTCACCTTGGAGGTCCTCATCACGATTGAATTAGCAAGACCATCCGGGATAACCTTCCAAGCCTTTGGAATATTGCACGCCATTACTGACGAACAATTGGGTTGTTTCTTGGGCTTGTATGATGTGGAATTCGTGAACACACCAGCATGTCAACGTCTTCCGACTGACTTTCCGGCCACCATGACACTCACACGGTTCTGGAACATTATCTCTGGTCGGCGCACAAATGAGTCAAGGAAAGCATCCCGTTTTCACAATCCTGCACATCGTTATGTCCATGCACTGTTGAGTCGAGGTATTGGTGGCTGGGGTGACAGCACTAGGGTAATCACTCGCTCTGACTTACTCATGCTATATAGCATCATTGAGCACTACCCGATCCACCTTGGTCACCTCTTTGCCGAGTTGTTTGTCCATCAGAGTGCGTATACGACTTGGGTCTATTTTTCTTTGGGCCATTTATCACACGTATGATTCGAGGTATGGGTTTTATTGAGCACACCGGGACTTACACATTGTTGGTGGATTTTTCACCCTTGGGGATGGCTACTATGTTTTTCCATGGGGATGGTGGAGGAGCGGTGACACATATACCATTATTCGATACTCACCTACAGGGGAGCGCATCACCGCTTCTCCACCATAGTCTGATTCTGAGCCAGAAGACACGCCACCCTCAGTTGAGCTTCGCCTTCAGGAGATTCAAGGCAAGATTCGTTCCCTTCGCCAAGGACATCAAGAGACTACGGAGACAACGAGGGCGGTTGGTAAGGGATATGCGCGAAGTCCTTTCTTTCATGCGTGGGTCTTCTTTATACTCTGGCACCACCTCAGGCACTACCACATCCTTAGCACCAGTACTTTGTTGATGAGCACCCCGCTTAGGAGCCACGACTTTTTCGGACTTGAGTTTATGTTTTTGTACTTTGTTTTATTTTTGTTGCTTGTTAGTTGAACTTCTTTTTGTTAGCTTGGGTTCTTTCCCGGCTAAGCTTGTATTACTTTCATGTTTGACTATTATGCATGTTTTCCCTCCCCCTTGATTCTCTTCAGTGCCGTGATCGCCTTATTTATTTATTTATTTTTACAGGACTTCTCACGGATTGTTGCCTCTCCTCCTTTCCCCTTTGCTAGCGTTGTTGCCCAATAATTGTGCTTTCATTGCACAATCTTCATCAACAAAATGGGGCAGTCTCTTTACCCTTCCCTTTCATGCTTGATTTAATTATTATGAATTCTACACCATGTTCTGCTAATTAGTGTACATTGAGGGCAATGTACAATTCTAGGTGTGGGGATGGGCTATTTGCATGCTTACTTCACCGGTGATAGCTATGATTTATTATTAAGAACCTCCTGGCTTGAATGGATGATAGTAATTAGTTATAGTGTTATTTGTGCTATAAGGAAGTCATGTTTTCTTTCTAGTGTTTTCTTCACAGCTTTGACACAGTACTTCTACCTTGTTTGCCCCAGCTAACCCACTACTTTGATTTAAAGTGTTAGAGTGGTAAATTCATCCCTCAATGTTCTTTTAAGAGCTTTTGGTCCTTTTGTTCATTTTACTTTATCCCTAAGTGAAGTTTTTGCATGAAAGTGCTCGGAGACATGTATTGAGAAATGAGTCTATGTCGGTATTCAGTGCGCTAATTTAGCATGAATGCGTCTATGTAGACTGTAATCAAGTAGGTTGGGTGGCTCTTGTGCCCTAATCGGCATGTGCATCCTTACGAAAAAAATTATAAGTTATTTTATGCGGTCTCGTTAGTCGGGACTCGAGAAAAAGAAAAAAATGAATGAAAAAGATAAAAAAAGTGTTTTTCTCTTGAACTCTTTCATGCATTCACTTAGAAATTAAAGTGTTGACTGTGGACCGAAGGACTCTTAACTCATTATTGAGGGCATCTTTAACATTTCTAACACGGTAGTCATTGAATCGCGGCGTGAAGAGGGAGGCGAGGGATGAAGTATTTACACACACTCACGAGGAAAGCACTCTAGAGGACTCATGACTATCTCTCCTGGAGTTGGTTCTTGTGCAACTCATTTTCTTAATTTCATTTCATCTGTGCTTGTGGGGTTCTTCACCATTTGAGCTTGAGGTCATGCATTTAGCCGTTTATCTTGTTTCCCCTATTCTTTCATGTGTGTTTGCTTGGGGACAAGCAAGCGCTTAGGTGTGGGGATGTTTGATAAACGCCTAAATGTACGTATTTTATACGTATTGATCTTGTATTATTTGTGTATATCTTGATGAATTGATGCCCGTTTGAGTATAAATTTGTTCTTTTTGGTGTTGCGGATCATAAATGTGCGAATGTAGCTCAAAAACGCAAATTGGATGAATTCGACATCAGCGGCATTTTTGGGGTCCAAAGTCTTTGTGGCAGATCTTGTAGCGGATCACTATTTATCTTTGCGGGCATTTGGTCGTGAGCTTCACGGGCTCCATGCGCCCGCATGGATGCCCGTGAGGTTTCTTTGGAATTTCACAACCCTCAGATCTGTGGCGAAACACTGCTGACCAAAAAGCCGTAGGGCTGATTCTGTAGCACCGGCATGTTTTCTGGGCAATTGGCTGTGAGCTTCACGGGCTCCATCCGCCCGCATGGATGCCCGCATGGACTGACGGGATATAAATAAAACCGATTTTTCTAGGGCAAGTGGATGAGTTTTTGGGAGAGTTCTTGGAGCCGATTTTCACCAGTCTTTAGGAGGCAAGATCACCACGTTTTTGGAGAAGGAAAATCAAAGGGAGAAGCTCGGTTTTGGCTAGATCTTCATTGATCCCTTCTTTGGGAGTTTGTAGGCAATGAGGGAAGCCGCCCCCATCGCGGCGTCCGTGGAAGCATTTCCACCTAGCTTGGCTTGTCTTCCTACTTCCATTGTTTGAGGGAGTTTTCCTATGCCATTTGTAGTTGTTTTCATGGACTTGTTGCTTGTATTTGTTTGCATGGGCAGAGTAGACCCCAAAGGTCACTTTGGATCGCGGTGAACCTTAGGGGTGAACTTGTGTATTTGGATGATTTAATTTTTGTCTGTTGCAATTGTTGTGTTTTTGTGATTCATTCTTGGTGCATTTGATGTGTTGCTTACATGAGAACTCGTAAAACCAAGCTGCTAGGTTGTACTTGGTAGCGTGACCATCGCCCTTGTACTAGACACACCAAGTTTGGAAGGGATTCATGTACGAATCGCCCGTGACCATCGGGTGATTACTGCCCCTCCACCATTAGGGCTAGACCAAGTTGTGTTCCGGCCCTAATTAGGGATTTCCCCACTTGTTAATGCAATCGTGTGAGGATTTGATCGGGAAGAAATTACGTGTCAATACTTATACCAGATTAGGGGTTAATTACGTGACCATCGGGTTGATCTAATTTAGAAATCTCTAGGGTCCAAACCTTCAATTGCATGACATTCTTGGCACCCTTTGCACTTTAGTAGCCCCTAGGGAATCCGCATCCGTGACCATTTCTTTCCCCTGATTTTATACCCCTACCTTATCATAGACTCCATTTGTAGTTCTTTTATTTCAAGTAATAGATTAGAGAAACCCTTCAAATCATTCGGCTAGACAATACGCAAAGAGGAAGTAAGAGTAGATTCTTGGGCTCAGGGAATACGACCCTCTCGTGCTCGCACGAGGGGTATTACTTGACGACTCTGTGCACTTGCGGATTGCTCATCATCGAAGCCATAGAACTACTCCAAAAGCCGTGCCAAAGCCCTCTAAACTCTTGCCGCAAGCCTCTCAAAAGATGGAGAAAAGATGGAAAGAAGAATTCTAAAATATGAATGAATCACGGCTGTATATAGGGCTGGAATCGGGAATCCACACAGGCGTGTGGAATTTCCACATGCCCGTGTGGATCTGCAGAACTTGGTTATTTAGTGGCCTGTGAACATTAACTGCTACAATAAATTGCTACAATGATTTTCTATAGTCACCTACTACAGTACTCTGTAAAATACTCCCGAATCCACACTTTTCATTGAGGAAACACAAATAGGCACACGTCTATGCTGTAAATCGCATTGCATCTTCAATTAAAAGCACATTTAACAGGAATCTTGCTAGCCTTGTACAAGTATGAACACATGGGTGTGAGTGTCTTTGTGCCCCTCCAATTTACATATTCCATCAAGCATAATGGAGGTTGGCACACACTCATATTTCTTCGACCATAACTTGCATCTCCTCGTGTGTCCACTTCAAGATTCCATCAACATAATGAATTTGCAATCTACTTTGTCTCCTTTCTTTTCTATTTGGCTCCACAACCCTATATGCGCAAAAAAAAACACAAAAACACACGTATTAGAGATAAAACCTGATAAAAGTAATGCTCATCATAAGAAAAGAATACTTCGTATTCTTAGTACACAATCACTTATCAAACTCCCACACACTTAATCTTTTGCTTGTCCTCAAGCAAAAATAAAAACATTAAAGCATAGAAGAAGGAAATATTGAAAGTGCTTGGCTTAGGTTCACCAAAGTATACAAGAGTAGCATTCTACAAGTAAGGGAAATTTCAACACTTAATATGAAAAATCATTGCTCTAGCTAAAAACTCGAATCAAAAAGATAACAAACCCAAAATTGTGTAAGTGTGTGTAAACTTACTCAAGTCAACCCGACATATACTCCTTAAAGTTCTACGTATAAGGAAACTTATTTATCTACAAAATAACACAAAATAAATAGATGGTAGTTGCTTCGCACATCCTCTAAGGTAGCCCTTTCCGAAGCGGACGCTAAGGTGGCTTTCACACTTTGGAGCTGGCAGTGCAACAATTATCAATCAGGTAAAAATTCCTAGAAATTCAAGGAAAACTAGAGCATGAGAACATTCAATGATAAAAAATTCCCTTAAACTTAAGAATACAAACATTGCAACTAAGATGAATTTCCATTGGCTATGTGAGCATGTATTTCTGCCAAAACTTATGTAGTGAACATGTGTAATGTGAACTCCCCCACACTTAAGATGTACATTGACCTCAATATACGCAAGTAAGCACAATAGGATATAAATAAATCAAAAGTATATGTAGAAGCGGGCAATTGAAACAATACTCCCCTGAACTCTGAATGGTACATTTGATGGAGCTATATTCATTGAGAGTTAAGTCCCAATAGGTTGTGGAGCACACACGGCCATATGACTGTGTCCATGACTAGTTCCTCAAATTCCATACTTACAAGACCATCTGCACGTATAAAAGAGGGGTTTCAGTGAAGCTCAATAAAAATAAAAACAACTCGAGTATAAAAAATAAAGCAATGAAATACAACTCAAGATAATAAAAATAAAAGATAAACTCAAAAGGAAGATCATTTCTGAGTAAACAAGTCCAAAATATAATATGAATATGAAATACAAAAAATAAGAAACTAAAAGAAAAATAAATACGCATTAAGCGTCGATGTCATGCTCGGTCGTCTCAGCTACTGCTGGTGGTGACGATGCTGATGCTAGTGGATCAATTGGCACCTAAAATGGTGATGGTGGTGGTGTGGATGCAGGAGGGGTCCTCGGTCGCATGATGAATGTTGAGTCCATGTCTTTCTCAAGTAGCTGCTTTAGAATATCCAAACGTGCCATCACCTCGGTATGGTTCGCGTGCTGTAGCGCACGAACCTCAGCCAAATCACTTTGGAGCTCCCTTACAGCACTATTGAGCCTCTCAAATCGATCATGGGCTCAAGTCAAAGAGAATATCGGAACTGGTGGGGGCTCCTGAGCTGTAGGGGATGCCTCTGCCTCTGCATGCTCAATTTGTGGCTCAAATTCTGGCTGGGACACCTCTGCTGTATCTTCCTCAGCCTTGACTGACTCCGATGGGGGTATGTTTAGCACATACACCCCATCTCTATATCTCTTGATCATGGCCATCATGCGCATGGTCCATAAGCCGAGGGGTGCTGGAACAGTTATCTTCTCAGCCCCTCTGATGGTGTCTAGTAGACATATCCTGATGATGAGTTTGGTAATGTACGAGCCTGAGAAAATAACTTTAATCCTAGTGTAATGACCCTGACACCTCAGGTACTCTGATACAATGTGCCCAAGATGGAGTAGCGTGTTCTGAACCATCGAATAGAGGTATAACAGCTACTTCCGACTCAAGATGCTGGTACTATCACCTTGGCCATTCATCGACCTGCTCAGGATAGCATGAATGTAGTAGTACATAGGTCGGGAAAGACCCGTGGCCTTAGGCACCCTAGGCTCAATTATCCCTATCCACACAGCGCTCTGTATGCTTGCTACGGTGTCAAGCTGCCGAGGTAGTCTATAGGTAGTTGCTCGTAATCCTGTGTCAGTGAATGCTTTTACATAGAGTCCGAGTCAGACAGAAAACTGAGTGACACTCATACTATAATAACATCTAGACGCTCTGAAATGTATATCATTAGTGCTGTCAAATCAGGAATACAATCATTAAACTCAAATGAAGCCAGCACCTCCGAAGTCAACAGTCGAATAGCTGGCTCTTGGATCAATAATAAACTCATCTAGCTACCCACAGAAAGCACCTTCTCCATCTCATTGGCCATATCATCGGCTAATAGCAACTCCCTTAGTAAACTCATGTCTGGGACTCACGTCTGCCCGAACATGAGCTTCGATAACTGCTCAAACCGAGCCTGTTGCTCGGGAATGGTGAACTCCATACTCTCCTGCTAGGGTGATGTCTCACGTGGCCACTTCCCGACCACTTTCTTAATCCTAGTTGCCATATCTGCAAGTATTGAAAAGAAAATCGATCAAATAAACTCACAAAATAATACTGTAGGAATCCATATGGTCGTGTGGAAATTCCACACGCCCCTGTGGATTTACAACGCGTGAAAACCCCACAGCCACATGCTAAAAAACCACAAATACAACCTAACAATTGTGTCTACACTCATTTTAAACATGCAACACATTTACCAGATTAAATTTACTAAAATCAAAAAATGGTAAAGAAAAGAGAGAATGAGGGTTTACCTACAAGATGAAGTTGAAAACCTTAAAATCACAAGGAATACTCGAGTAAAATATCTTGAAAGCGACGGTGCAAGGTTGGGAGAGTGTAAGGATTCTTTCTCTGAGTGTTTGCGAGTGAAAAGATGAGAAGACGCAAAGGATTTATACAGAAAACTGATGGCCTTCTAAGTTTTGTTTATCCACACGGGGGTGTGGAAATTACCCACGCCCGTGTGACTCCACAAGGGAGATTCACAAGGGCAGACACACGCCCCTGTGTGCTCTTGGGATAGCACACTTTGTTCTTGAATGCACCCACAGGGGCATCCACACGGCCCTGTGGCTTCTCTGTCCAATCAAGAAAAATTCTAAGTGTTCCACACGCCCTTGAGGAAATTCCACACAAGCTTGTGGATCTTCACAGGGGTACTCACAGGGGCATCCGCACATCCTTGTGTCTTCTCGGGATAGAGAGGTCTTCTCTACATGATTTCACACGGGGAGTGTAGAAATTACCCATGCCCGTGTGTAATGCATAGGGTCAAACATAGCGGCAAACACATGCCCCTGTGTCTTCTCATGATAGAGCTATAAACATCTGTAGAGAAACACATGCCCGTGTGGGAATTCTACACAGGCGTGTAACCATCACAAGGTCATTCACAGGGGCAGACAGACGCCCCTGTGTCCTCTCGTGATGGAGAAGTTGAGCTCTGAACAAAAACACACGCCTGTGTGTAATTTTCACATGGCCGTGTGTCTTCTCTAGATGACCTAGAAAAATTAACAGGCTCCACCAAAAATTTCTAAACATCTATACATACTTAGAGCCTGCCTATGCAATGCAATATTAACCAGAGAATCATGAAAAGTAGGCTCAAATGACCAAGAAACTTTGTTGCATACAATGAAGCACACGATAACATCAATGATCCACAAGAAGAAAACAGCAATTTGCAGGTAAAAGTAAGACACCAACACTTAAAGCCTTATTCATGCATGTTCAAAACTAAAAACTAGAAAAATAATAAGGACTTGGGTTACCTCCAAAAAAGTACCATCTACCCCGGAGATTGTGAAGAAGGTGCTCCAGAAGATGAAGCAAGCAAGAAGATGCCACAAGAAGACGCAAGAACGGAGTGTGAGTGATGAACCCTCATGTGGTAACATGATCGATAACTCCCCCTCTGACCTAAAAAGATTATGTTCATCATGTTTTCAAGTCATGGGTAAGAGGTAAACCTTCATTCATGGACCCCCGTTAGGTAAGGAAGGTACGTCAAGCTAAGTGACGTTAAACAAGCGCTTCTTGGGAGACAACCCAAGTTTTTACTATTTTTTCTAGTTTTAGTTAGTGTTTGCATGAATAAAAGCATGAGTTTTGGTGTCCTGATTTTTAGATGCCATTGCTATGATTTCCTCATGGATTATTTGGTTTTATCTTGTGCTTAAATGTGTGTAGCGAAGTTCTTGGTCGTTTGAGTATGTTTTTCATGATTCTCTGGAATATTTTGGATTATAGCACATGCTCTGAGTTTGTATACATATTCAGGAATTTTTTGCACAACCTGCAGACTTTTCTAAGTTATCCAGAGAATACTGATTGCTTGCTCACCTGCAAGTGTACGAGGTCACCAATTAATACCTTGTGCAAAAGCCCAAGGATCATATTCCACGGGGTTAAGGAGCTCCTATTACTCCTCCATCACTTACTTTCTAACCTTACAACTTAAGCATGATATACTACTCTAATACATACAAGAATGTAAATAGATCTCAAGTATGGAAATTCCAAGGAAAGCAAGGAGATAACAAAAGCAACGATGATAAAATTAGGCCTAGGGATGAGGATCCCCATGAGGGGTCATCATGGTATATGGATGCATGATAACAGTGAAGCAAGGGTGATTTAAACCGAAGGATTTCACTAATGGTTCAACAACAATTTCTAAGTGATTAAACCCTAATCCCATACAAATGTCAATAAGGGTCTCTTCTTAATTACATTCCTATGATTGCATTAAGAGTAAGGAAATCCCGCCATAAGGACATACTTGCTCTAAGTGTATCCTTAAGATTCGGAGTGGTTAACGACACCCAATCTCTCGGCATATCGATATAAGAATACCCCTTCTAGCTCATTAAAGATCTAGTACATGCGAGTAGGTCACATCTACACATACAACTCAATAAAGAACTAAGGATCTCTCTATTTTATAGTTCTAGACTTGAAAACTCTACAGGTGCTACAGTGGAAGCTACAATGATCTTGCTATAGTGCCGATGCTGAAGTACCACTGCTACAGTACTCCAGCTATATCATTTTGATACATTGAATATGCTACAGTACCATGGCCTGGTTTTCTTCTCTTTTTCGCACAAATTGTATTTTTGTGTCCTCCACGGCGTTTCCGTGCCCTACAACGCAAATAACACACGATTAAGCACAAAACGGGCATCAATCCTTATAGAAATACATGCTAAATATATCAAATATATAAACTAAAATATATACATTTAGACATTTATCAAATACACACAATCGTGTGGAATTTCCACACGGGCGTGTATCTGTCCAAAGGGCTCATCCAGAGAATGCACAGGGGTGTGCGTCTGCCCTAGTGGATGATCTGTTGACGGTCACACGCCCATCGAGAATTTCCACATGGTAGAGCGTTCCTCTATAGAGACTTATGGAATTTTCCCGACAAAACACAGGGGCTTGCGGATGACCCTGTGGATGATCTTGTGACAAACACAAGGGCGTGGGTAATTTCCACACGCCCGTGTGGATCTCTGCAGAGAAGTGGTCCTCAATCCAAAGCAAACACAGGGGCATATGAGTGCCCTTGTGAGTACCCTGTGAAGATCCTCACGCCCATGTGGAATTTCCATACGGGAATGTGGAACACTTAGAGAAATTTTTCAGATGGACAGAGGAGCTACAGGGGCGTGTGGGTGCCCCTGTGGGTCGGGCACACGGGCGGAGAAATTTCAACACGTCCGTGTGGTTGTGTTCAGAGCAAATGGGTGTCATCTCGAGAAACCATAAGGGCATGCCTCTGTCCGTGTGAAGCTCTACTATGTAGTCACACGCCCGTGTGGATGTACAGAATACCAAAAGGCAAGGATTTTCTTTAAAATCTTTTCACATTTCTTCATCCTCACACTCTATATTGCTCAGAGAACACACTCACTTATTCTCTCAACTGTGCACCGTCGATTTAGAGAGGTTTACTCAAGTTTTCCGGCCTATTTTCAAGGTTTTCATCTTCATCTTGTCGGTAAACTTTCTTTCTTTCTTTTCTTTGCCATTACTTGATTTTGTTTGATTTAAATTGGTGAATGCGCTTCGTTTTTATGCTAAAATGGTTTGTGTATGATTTATAGTGAGTTTGGAAAGAAGTTGTGATGTATTTTTGAGCTTTTAGCATGTTGCCCCTACGGGGGTTATCCACACGGGAGGTTCTAGCGTCTTTTGAGTTTGACCAGTTATATCCCACATTCGATAGTGTTGACACCGTGTAGTTCTGAGCATTTGGACATCAATACAGTATGAGTGTTACACAGTTTTCGATCAGGATGGGATTGTATGATGAGACTTTTCTCGACATAAAGGAGTACTAGCGGTTCCGAAGCAGTTATCCCTGGCGAGCTTGATTACGAAGAGGCGTATAGGATTTTTATGTGGACGAGTCGGTAAAGAGCTAGGAGTGTCTAAGTGATAAGTGCTTGTGTGATATGAATGCAAAGCATTCTTTCATTATGTTGAGCATTACTTTTCTCGGGTTTTTACATTAATATGTGTGTTTTTATGTTACTTTTATGCAGGTAGGGTTGTAAAACTAATTATGAAGGAAAGAAGCCAATGTGGATCACAATGCACCGATTTTGGGGAAAATCTTGCTAAGGTTCAAACGCGAAGATATAAGTCGGGTGTGAGATGCTAGAGTGTGTGCCAACCTCCCCGTATTTGACTTTACACAACCATTTGGAGGGGCACAAGGGCAATCACACTCAAGCATTCCGACTTATGCACATAGAACAAGATCTCCATCATCTTATCCTTCATTGAAGAAGCAAAGCGATCCACGGCATAATCGTGTGCCCGTTTATGTTACCTCGATGAAAAGTGGATTCGGGAGTATTTTTGGCATAGATTGTAGCAGGTTACTGTAGGGGAATGTGAAAATTCACTGTAGCAGTTATTGTTTACAGCCGGCCAAAAATCGCAGAAACAAAGAATCCACACGGGCGTGTGGAAATTATCCACGGCCATGTGTAAATTCCGCACGGGCGCGTGTTCCGTACACGCCCGTGGAGTCGCCCAATTCCAGCCCTATTTAAAGCCGATTTCAGCCCTGATTTCAGCATTCTTTCTCCATCTTTTCCCCAACTTGTGAGAGGACTTCTGCGAGGGTTTCGAGGGGTATTGGCTAAGGTTTTAGAGAAGTTCTATGGCTCTGACATCGTGATTCCATTAGGAAGAAGGTTAGTAATGGAGCTTCGATCCAGGCGTATCCTATACTGGACGAAGGAATCTTTGGACGACGAGTAGAGGACTCTCCACAAGACCATCGACATGACCATCGAGGCGGTTTCTTTATGGATTCATTGCTTTTACATTCGATTTCTTTGATTGTATTAAGCTCCATGGAGAGCTAAACCCCTAGTGGGTACTTGGATGATTGTGAACCCTAGGATGTATTCGTTTCATTGAACTTCTTTATTATGCTTTCAATAAATTGATGTTTATTGTGAGTTCCAACCATGAATGCTTGATTGTATGAACATTTCCCCTAGAGTGACACTAGGGTTAAGAGTTCTTGTTGGTAACCTTGTGAGTGAGTAACACACCACGAGCGTTAGACAAAGCTAGGTTGGCGAGGGGTTAGAGGGTGAGTCGAGAGGTACAGGAGCATCCACTTTCCCCTCCAGCGTGATAGATTCTACCTCCGTTCCTTGAGTTCTTTGCGGCCATAATAGAGTGAGTGATCTAAGGGATGAACCTCCGCTGGGGCCTAGTTGCGCGTGCAATGCAGTGAAGCGTTGAGTGGATCTTAGTATCTAGGTCTTAATTGTGGCTAGGGACCTTCTGCCTGGACCAAAGGGTTAGGTCTATATTTAGGAAGAGATTTATTACTTGGAATCCCTAGAGTTCATTGTAACTCTATGCGAGTGCGAGGTGTTGAGATTGTTCAATTTCTCCTCCGGGACATGTATAGAGTTAGGCATAGTTGACCTTAGATTTGGGACTATGTATGTAAGGATTTCCACGACTCACCATTGCATTGATTAGGAAGCATAATAGAGAGTTCTTGCACTTGAAGCGATTATCCTAGGTGAAGCATTATCCGAGTACCCCATCTTTATCGATTGCCTTATCCTCTTCTTACTTTTGCTCTCTCACTTGTTGATTTTATTGTTGAGAATTGAATCAATTTCACACCTATCACAATTGATCTTCCACATAGCTAAGAATCAAATTAAGTATTTTCACTTCCTACTCCATGTGGATTCGACCCCGCTCACCCGGGATTGTTACTTTGACAATCCCGTGCACTTGCGGGATATAAGCAAGGGGAACTTGTCAAGTTTTTGGAGCCGTTGCCGGGGAGCTAGGCGTTTAGAGGTACTTTGCACTTTGTTTTCTTAGCTATTCCACTACACATTCTATTTCATATCTTATTATTTTATCATCATTATGATTTTCTTTTTCTTTACTTTTGGTGCAACTCCAGGTTAGGACTCGAGGGAATCCATCAATATTGATTGAAGGAGACCTTGAGCTTGAACGTACACTTCGAAGGAAAGGGAAAGAACCTGTACAAGAACAGGCTAATCCAGCTGATTTGGAAGTAGAAGGATCTGACAACATGGCAGAACAAAATGAGCAACAACAGACACTATCTGATTATACCAGACCTTCAGTGTTGGGGACACAATCGAGTATTGTGTGTTCCCCAATTACAGCTCAGAATTTCGAGCTAAAGCCACCATTCATCCATATGCTGCAGCAGTCCGCACAATTCAACGGTTTGGCTGATGAGGATCCAAATAGTCACATAGAGAGCTTCCTCGAGGTGTGTGACATGCTGAAGATAAATGGTGTGACGGATGATGCCATCAAATTGAGAGCCTTCCCATTTTCCCTAAAGGGGAAAGCAAAGTAGTGGCTACACTCATTACCTAGGGCATCAATCACTACATGGGAGGAGATGGTAGAAGCTTTTCTAGCCCATTATTTCCCTCCCGAAAAATCAACAAAGCTTAGGAATGAGATCTCATCCATTATGCAGTTGGAATTGGAGTCTCTATTTGAGACATGGGAAAGGTTCAAGGAACTCCTGCGCAAGTTTCCACAACACGGATTCCCGGAGTGGATGATTGTTCAAACCTTCCACAATGGTTTGAACCCGAGTACAAGCCAACTCTTGGATGCGGCGGCAGGAGGTATCTTAGGTAGCAAGACCCCCGACGAGGCTCGTCAATTGATTGAGGAAATGGGGTTAAATAGCTACCAGTGGAACGCTAGAAAGAAGAAAAAGGTGGCGGGTCTCCATGAAATTGATGCGGTAACTTCATTGACGGCCCAAGTGGAGAGTTTGAGTAAGAAGGTAGATCTTATAGCTTCGAATAGAGTGGCGGCCATGACCAATTACACCGGTTGTGGTGGAGGACATGCTCTCTCCGATTGCCCAATTGTCATTTTTGATGTTTCTTCAGTTGAGAATGTTGACTTTGTAGGTAATGGAATGAGACCTCAAGGGAATCCATACAACAACACCTACAATTCAGGTTGGAAGAATCATCCCAACTTTTCATGGAGTAATCAAGGACCACAGAAGACCATGGGGTCATCGGGGTTCCAACAACAACAACAAGCCCCTCAAGTGGAAAACAAAATTTCAGGCCTGGAAACCAGAATGACGGATTTGGAGAAGCACTTGACTAGATTTACTCAATCGGCAAATATAAGGTTTGAATCAGTCGAGGCTACACTTCGTAATCACACCGCCTCCTTACACAACCTTGAAAATCAAGTGGGGCAAATTGCGAAATCTCTTTCCGAAAGGCCACATGGGAGTCTACAAAGCAACACGAAACCCAACCGGAGAGAACATGTGAAGGCGATCGCTTTAAGAAGCGGTCGTGAGATGGAAGGGAGGCTTCCAAGTGAGAAGCCGAAAGAACACGCACCCAAGGTCGTCGAGGTTGAGAAGGGAGCAAATAAAGAGAAAGAGGTGGCACCCCAACCGTTCAAGCCAAGAATCCCTTAGCCCTCTAGATTGAAGAACGACCAAGGGGATGACAAGTATAAGAAGTTCCTGAGTTTGTTCAAGCAACTCCACATCAACATTTCTTTTGTTGAGGCTTTGGCTCAAATGCCTAAGTATGCGAAGTTCCTGAAAGACCTATTTACCAACAAGAGAAAATTGGAGGAGAGTGCTTCAGTAGTGCTTGATGCTTCATGCTCAGCTGTGCTGCAAAAGAACATGCCGAACAAGAAGAAAGACCCGGGAAGCTTCATTATTCCGTGTAACATCGGCAACTTAGGTGAGGAAATGGCATTGGCAGATTCAGGGGCAAGTATCAACGTCATGCCATATACTTTCTTCCAAAAGCTAGGCTAGGGTGAGCCTAGACCTACTCGGATGACTTTACAATTGGCGGACCGAACGGTAAGACATCCGGGAGGCATCATTGAAGACGTACTTGTCAAGGTGGACAAGTATATTTTTCCGGTTGACTTTGTAGTGCTAGATCTTGATGAGGATACAGATGTACCCTTGATACTTGGGAGACCGTTCTTGCGGACTTCCAAAGCATTGATTGACATGGACGGCGGAGAGCTCACATTGAGAGTCGGAGACGATAAACTCACTTATCGCCTTGCTGAAGCCATGCGGCATTCTCTCGATTTTGATGACACTTTGTATTTTCTAAACACTCATCGATGAAATTGTTGATGAATATATACTGGGACATGTTCAACCCGGATCCGTATGAAGGTTTGTTCGACCAAGAGGAGAGCAATGAAGAAAGTACTCGATGCTTGGTTCGACCGGAGAGGAAACATCTACCAGGGGAATCTTGAAGAAGTTGCTCGGAAAATGAAGAGGGCTCGAAGACGCCACCGAAAACGCCCCAAGACTGTTGGAGATGTACATGAGCCAAGGGAGTTGGACGAACAATTGCTAGGTGGTCCAAAGCCCGATAGTACACCCTCTACCCTTAAGAGACTTTGCTCATCATGCTTTCAAGTTATGGGTAAGAGGGCAACCTTCATTCATGAACCCCCGTGAGGTAAGAAAGATACGTCAAGCTTAGTGACGTAAAACAAGCGCTTCTTGGGAGGCAACCCAAGGAATTACTGTTTTCCTAGTTTTTAGTTTAGTGTTGCATGAATAAGAGCTTGAGTGTTAGTGTTTTGATTCTTATATGCCATTGTTATGCTTTTCTTGTGGACCGTTTTTGTTATCTTGTACTTTCATGTGTTTTGGTGAAGTTTTGGCCGTTTGAGCTATTTCTCGTGTTTTTTCTCTGGTAAAACTTACATATTAGGGTAGGCTCTGAGTGTGTAAACATGTTAAAAAATTTTCTGCAGATCCTGCAGAATTTTCTAAGGCATCCAGAGAAAACACACGGGCGTGTGGAATTTCCGCACGCCCGTGGATTTGCACAGCGAGCTCATCCAGAGAAGGCACAGGGGCGTGCGGCTATCCCTGTGAACGACCATGCGACTATCACACGCCCGTGGGTAATTTCCGCACGGGAGTGTGACTTCCTGCAGAGTTGGGCGGTTTATCCCGAGAGCAAAAAGGGACGTGGACTCACCCCTGTGGGCAACCTTGTGAACCACACACGGGCGTGGGTACTTTTCGCACGCCCGTGCGAATCTCTGCAGAGGATCTCTCTATCCCGAGAAGACACAGGGGCGTGCGTTTGCCCCTGTGAGTTGGGCATGTGAATGTCCAAGCCCGTGTGGAACTTTCGCACGGGCGTGGGTCTTAGAGAATTTTCTCGATTGCATTGAGAGTCCACAGGGGCGTGCGTCTGCCCCTGTGGGTCGGGCACACGGGCGTGGGTAATTTCCACACGCCCGTGTGGATTTTCAGATATGCTAGAACCGCAGGTTTTCTTTAAAATCTTTTTGGGTTTCTTCATCTTTTCACCCTCATATGTTTTGAGAACATATCCTTGCTCTCTCCTGACCACTCACCGTCATTTTAGAGTGTTGTTAATTGAGTTTTCCGGCCGTTTTCTAGTCTTTCATTCTCATTTTGTCGGTATGCTTCTCTTTCTATTTTCTTTGCCAATCTTCATTTATTTTGCAGCACCAGCGTCATCTTCACAAGCAACAGAAATAGATTTACTAGCTATTGACACTGACACTTGAGGCGTCTTTACCTTCTTTGTTCTTATTTTTCGCATTTTATTTTCTGCATTTTATTTTGGATTTGTATACTCAGGCAGGATTTTCCTTCTGAGTTTATTTTCAATTTGTTGTCTCGAGTTGTATTCATTGCTCTATCTTTTGTATACTCGAGTTATTTTTGTTTTTCTTGAGCTTCACTGAACCCCCTCGTGTATGCGTGCAGATGGTCTTGTCATCTTGGGAATTGAGACTTAGTCATGGGCACGGCCAAGGTGCTTCGGCACTTAGCCGTGTGAGTTTCACAACCCGTTGGAACACTACCCCCAACGAATTAGCTTCATCAAAACGCAACACTAGGAGTCAGGGGAGTATTGTTTTGATTGCTTCTCCCACATCTATTTTTTGAATGATATATTTTGAGTGAGCTTGCATGAGTACATTGAGGACAATGTACAACTTAAGTGTGGGGGGTAGTTTCATAGTGCACACATCTTTTCTATTGTTCATGATTGTTATATGCTCACATAGCCAATGGCCGTTCACCTTAGTTGCAAGCATTGTATTCTTGAGTTTAGGAGAATTTCTAACATTGAATGTTTTCATGCTCTAGTTCTTGCTTGGATTTTTAGGAATTTTTACCCGATTTAAACTTGTTACACTACTCACTCTTTAAACTCTATTGGAAACTCATGTTCGATGTTAAAGGGACTAGTTAGGTTTATTTTCTTGTGCTAATTGTAAAAAAAAAAAAATGGAAAATGCAAAGAAAAAGAAACAAAATAGTTTTATTGTGCTTGTTGGGTGGAAAGAGCTACCACCTATGAAGTATGAAGCTACTCTCATAAGTCAGATACTAGCTATGCCCTAATGAGAGAAAGAGCTATCTCATAGGATGAGTGAAAGCTACCACTCCGGTAGAAAGAGCTACCACCTCAAAAGTGTGAAAGCCACCTTAGCGGCCACTTTGGAAAGGGGTACCTTAGAGGATGTGTGAAGCTACTACCATCTTTGAAATTATTGTCACTTTTGTAGATAAATAAGTCCCTTGTACTTAGAATTTTGAGGAGTATACCTTGGGTTGTTTTGAGTGAGTTCACACACGTACACGATTTTGGGTTTGTTGTCCTTTTTTATTCAAGTTTTTAGCTAGAGCTTTGATTTTTTGTTTTTAATGTTGAAATTTCCCTTACTTGTAGAATGCTCTCTTTGTATACTTTGGTGGACCTAAGGCCAAGAACTTTCAATATTTTCTTCATTGATGCACAGAATGTTTAATTTTTGCTTGAGGACAAGCAAAAGCTTAAGTGTGGGGGAGTTTGATAAGTGCTTGTGTGATATGAATGCGAAGCATTCTTTCCTTATCTTGAGCATTACTTTTCTCGGGTTTTTACATTAATATGTGTGTTTTTATGTTACTTTTATGCAGGTAGGGTTGTGAAACTAATTATGAAGGAAAGAAGCCAATGTGGATCACAACGCACCGATTTTGGAGGAAATCTTGCTAAGGTTCAAACGCGAAGATATAAGTCGGGTGTGAGATGCTAGAGTGTGTGCCAACCTCCCCGTATTTGAGTTTACACAACCATTTGGAGTGGCACAAGGGCAGTCACACTCAAGCATTCCGACTTATGCACATAGAACAAGATCTCCATCATCTTATCCGTCATTGAAGAAGCAAAGCGATCCACGGCATAAACGTGTGCCCGTTTATGTTACCTCGATGAAAAGTGGATTCGGGAGTATTTTTGGCATAGACTGTAGCAGGTTACTGTAGGGGAACATGGAACACTTAGAGAAATTTTTCAGATTGACAGAGGAGCCACAGGGGCGTGTGGGTGCCCCTGTGGGTCGAGCACACGGGCGAGGGAATTTCCACACATCCGTGTGGTTGTGTTCAGAGCAAATGGGTGTCATCTCGAGAAACCATAAGGGCGTGCCTCTGTCCCTGTGAAGCTCTACTGTGTAGTCACACGCCTGTGTGGATGTACAGAATACCAAAAGGCAAGGGTTTTCTTTAAAATCTTCTCACATTTCTTCATTTTCACACTCTAAATTGCTCAGAGAACACACTCACTTATTCTCCCAACTGTGCACCGTCGATTTAGAGAGGTTTACTCAAGTTTTTCGGCCGATTTTCAAGGTTTTCATCTTCATCTTGTTGGTAAACTTTCTTTATTTCTTTTCTTTGCCATTACTTGATTTTGTTTGATTTAAATTGGTGAATGCGCTTCGTTTTTATGCTAAAATATTTTGTGTATGCTTTAGAGTAAGTTTGGAAAGAAGTTGTGATGTATTTTTGAGCTTTTAGCATGATGCCCCTACGGGGGTTATCCACACGGGAGGTTCTAGCGTCTTTTGAGTTTGACCAGTTATATCCCAGATTCGATAGTGTTGACACCGTGTAGTTCGGAGCATTTTGACATCAATACAGTATGAGTGTTACACAATTTTCGATCAGGATGGGATTGTATGATGAGACTTTTACTGACATAGAGGAGTACGAGCGGTTACCGACAGATTATCCTGGCAGCTTGATTCTGAAGAGAGCGCATAGGATTTTATGTGGACAGGGTCAGTAAGAGGTAGGAGTGTCTAAGTGATAAGTGCTTGTGTGATATGAATGCAAAGCATTCTTTCATTATGTTGAGCATTACTTTTCTTGGGTTTTTACATTAATATGTGTGTTTTTATGTTACTTTTATGCAGGTAGGGTAGTGAAACTAATTATGAAGGAAAGAAGCCAATGTGGATCACAATGCACCGATTTTGGAGGAAATCTTGCTAAGGTTCAAACGCGAAGATATAAGTCGGGTGTGAGATGCTAGAGTGTGTGCCAACCTCCCCGTATTTGAGTTTACACAACCATTTGGAGGGGCACAAGGGCGTCACACTCAAGCATTCCGACTTATGCACATAGAACAAGATCTCCATCATCTTATCCGTCATTGAAGAAGCAAAGCGATCCACGGCATAAATGTGTGCCCGTTTATGTTACCTCGATGAAAAGTGGATTCGGGAGTATTTTTGGCATAGCGATCCATCACTGTAGCAATTCATCGCTTATACCGTGCCGAAAAATCGCAGAAACAGAGAATCCACACGGGCGTGTGCAAATTATCCACGGCCGTGTGGAAATTCTTCGCGGGCGCGTGTTCTGTACACGCCCGTGGAGTCGCCCGATTCTAGTCCTATTTAAAGCCGATTTCAGCCCCGATTTCAGCATTCTTTTCTCCATCTTTTCCCCAACTTGTGAGAGGACTTCGGCGAGGGTTTCGAGGAGTATTGGCCAAGGTTTTGGAGAAGTTCTATGGTTCTGACATCGTGATTCCATTAGGAAGAAGGTTGGTAGGGGAGCTTCGATCGAGGCGTATCCTATACCGGACGAAGGAATCTTTGGACGACGAGTAGAGGACTCTCCACAAGACCATCGACACGACCTTCGAGGGGGTTTATTTATGGATTCATTGCTTTTATATTCGATTTCTTTGATTGTATTAAGCTCCATGGAGAGCTAAACCCCTAGTGGGTACTTGGATTATTGTGAACCTTAGGATGTATTTGTTTCATTGAACTTCTTTATTATGTTTTCAATAAATTGATGTTCATTGTGAGTTCCAACCTTGAATGCTTGATTGTATGAACATTTCCCCTAGAGTGACACTAGGGTTGAGAGTTCTTGTTGGTAACCTTGTGAGTGAGTGACACACCACGAGCGTTAGACAAAGCTAGGTTGGAGAGGGTTGAGAGGATGAGTCGAGAGGTACAGGAGCGTCCCCTTTCCCCTCCGGCATGATAGATTCTACCTCCTTTCCTTGAGTTCTTTGCGGCCATAATAGAGTGAGTGGTCTAAGGGATGAACCTCCGCTGGGGCCTAGTTGCACGTGCAATGGAATAAAAGCGTTGAGAGGATCTTAGTATCTAGGGCTTAATTGTGGCTAGGGACCTTCCGGCTGGACCAAAGGGTTAGGTCTATATTTAGGAAGAGATTTATCACTAGGAATCCCTAGAGTTAATTGCAAATCTATGCGAGTGTGAGGTGTTGAGATTGTTCGATTTCTCCTCCGGGACATGTATAGAGTTAGGCATAGTTGACCTTAGATTTGGGACTATATATGTAAGGATTTCCACGACTCACCATTGCATTGATTAGGAAGCATAATAGAGAGTTCTTGCTCTTGAAGCGATTATCCTAGGTGAAGCATTATCCGAGTACCCCATCTTTATCGATTGTCTTACCCTCTTCTTACTTTTGCCCTCTCACTTGTTGATTTTATTGTTGAGAATTGAATCAATTTCAGACCTATCACAATTGATCTTCCTCATAGCTAAGAATCAAATTAAGTATTTTCACTCCCTACTCCCTGTTGATTCGACTCCGCTCACCCGGGATTATTACTTCGACAAGCCCGTGCACTTGCGGGATATAAGCAAGGGGAATTTGTCACTAAGGCTATGTGCCTATCCCGACCGAGCTTCAGATACATGCATGCAGTGCTCAGTAGATCAATGAGTGGCTGAGGACATAGCATAAGTGTTTTGAGTCAACAAGAGCTACTTTATTTATTTTCGATGGTCCAAAGCTAGCTGATTCATATGAGGCATATTGTGTCCAAGCAGCTTCGTCATGATGGCCAGTATACCAGAGTCAGTGTTCTGTTCTCAAGCCCTTACATCACCAGACTTATCGTGGAGATAGGATTATTAAACGCTATCATGGAGGCCGAGAAGCCCATCGCACCGACTCCACTTGGCATAGACGCTATTAGATTGATGGGGATGGTCCGGAGATGTGAACCAGGAGTGTATATGATGATCATATCCCCTTCTGAGATAGCCGAAGTTAAGGGAGACCCAACAGAGGGGGTCACAACCGGCCGGAGCCACGAGATAGAGCAGTGCATGCAGGAGGCTCCCCCTACAAAGTGCAGGGAGCCCATGATCGATTTCGTGAGGCTTGAGAGTGCTCGTAGTGGTGCTACAGTGCGATCCGGCTGAGTTTGGGCTACACATGCCCCGCACCATGCCGAGGTAATGGCACGCCCCGACACCCTTCGATGAGTTACTAGAGCGAGATGATGCCTCACCATTCATCATAAGACCAAGGACCCCTCAGGCATCTCTAGCATCACCATCACCTGTGCCAGATCTAGTTGATCCACCTATTACAACATCTTCACCGATAGCAGTAGCCGAGTAGACAACGGATGATACTGACGTTTGTTGCATTTTTTTTATTTCCTTTATGTTTTCATATTTTATTTCAGTATTATTATTTGGACTTGTATACTCAGAAAAAAATCTTCATTTTGAGTTTAACTTTTATTTTTATCTCGAGTTGTATTTCATTGCTTTACTTTTATATACTCGAGTTATTTTTGTTTGTTGAGCTTCACTGAACCCCCTTGTGTATGCGTGCAGATGGTCTTATCAGTATGGAAATTGAGGATTAGTCATAGACAGGGTCAATGTGCTTTACACTTGGCCGTGTGTGCTTCACAACCCATTGGAACTCAACTCCCAAGGATTTAGCTTCATCAAACACACTACTAGGAGTTCAGGGGAGTATTGTTGCAATTGCCCACTCCCATATATATTTTTGAGTGATATACTTTTTATTGTGCTTGTATGTATACATCGAGGGTAATGTACATCTTAAGTGTGGGGGAGAGTTCACATTACACATGTTTTATACCTATGATTTGATTGTGCATGCTCACATAGCCAATGGCGGTTCACCTTAGTTGCAATGGTTGTATTCTTAAGTTTAGGAGAATTTTTAACATTGAATTTTCTCATGCTCTAGTTTTAGTTGAATTTGTAGGAATTTTTGCCCAATTAACACTTGTCGCACTACTCGCTCATTAAACTCTTTTGGAAACTTATGTTCGATGTTTGAGGGACTAATTAGTTTTGTTTCTTGTGTTATTTTGCTGAAAAAATGTATGTTGTTTAGTTTGATATTTGGGGTGGAAAGAGCTACCACCTATGAAGTATGAAGGTATTCTCATAAGTTGGATACTAGTTATGCCCTAATGAGAGAAAGAGCTATCTCATTGGATGAGTGAAAGCTACTACCCTGCTAGAAAGAGCTACCACCTCGAAAGTGTGAAAACCATCTTAGCAGCCTCTTCAGAAATGGCTACCTTAGAGGATGTGTGAAGCTACTACCATCTCCTTACTTTGTGTTGTAGATAAATAAGTTCCCTTACACCTAGAACTTTGAGGAGTATAAATTGGGTCGACTTGAGTGAGTTTACACACACTTACATGATTTTGGGTTTGTTGCCCTTTCTTATTCGAGTTTTTAGCCAGAGCAATGATTTCTCGTATTTAGTGTTGAAATTTCACATGCAGAATGCTTCCCATGCATGCTTTGGTGAACCTAAGGCCCAGCACTTTCAATGTTTCTTTCTTCTATACTTTACTATTTTATTTTTGCTTGGGGACAAACAAAAGCTTAAGTATGGAGGTGTTTTATAAGTTCTTGTGTGTTAAGAATGCGAAGAAGTATTCTTTTCTTACGATGAGCATTACTTTTATCAGATTTTAGCGCTAATACATGTGTATTTGTGTTACTTTCGTGCATTTAGGGTTGTGAAGCCAAATATGAAAGAAAGAAGGCAAAGTAGATCATTAATGCACTGTTTGATAAAATCTTGGAATGAACAAATGTGAAGACACAAGTTATGCTCAAGGATATGTAAATGTGTGCCAACCTCCATGCGTTCAAGCAATTACAATGATTTGGAGGGGCACTGATAAGTGCTTGTGCGATAAGAATGCGAAGTGTTCTTTCCTTATGATGAGCATTACTTTTATCGGGTTTTGATGCTAATATGTGTGTATTTATGTTACTTTTATACATATAGGGTTATGAGGTTGAATATTGGAGAAATAAGCCAATGTGGATCGTAAATGCACCAATTGGAGGAAATCTTGAGAAGGTTCAAACACGAAGACATAAGTCAGGTTCGAAATGTGGGAATGTGTGCCAACCTCCTCGTATTTAAGTTAGCACTACGATTTGGAGGGGCCCAAGGGCAATCACATTCAAGCAGTCCGGCTTGTGCACTTATAGTAAGATCTCCACCAACATGTCTGTTATTGAAGAAACAAAGCGATCTATGACGTAATCGTGTGGTCGTTTACATTACCTCAATGAAAGCATGGATTTAGGAGTGTCTCAGGCCGGTACTATAGAGAATACTGTAACAAACACTGTAGCCATTATTGTTCACAGCCAGCAGAAGAAAAATGTAAACAAAGAATCCACACGGTCAAGCGTTAATTCCACACGCTTTGTGAAAAATCCACACGTGCACCCACAGGGGCGTGTGGATTCCCGATTCCAGCCATTTAAAAGCCGATTTCAGCATTCTTTTCTCTATCTTTTCTTCAACTTGAGAGAGGGCTTCGACTAGGATTTTTAGAGGTATTGGCTAGGGATTTGGAGAGATTCTATGGCTCTGACATCACGCTCTATTTGGAAGATGGATAGTGGGAGAGCTTTCAGCAGCACAAATTCAGCGATTGTGTATCCTAGGCCGGACAAAGGGACCGTTGGACGACTAGAGGACTCTCCACAAGACCATCGCCATGACTATCGAGGGAGTTTTCTATGGATTCTTTGCTTTTACATTTGATTTCATTGATTTTAATTAGCTCCATGGAAAGCTAAACCCCCTAGTGGGTACTTGGATATTTGTGAACCCTAGAATGTATTCGTTAAATTGAACCTCTTTATTATGCTTTCAATTAATTGATGTTTTATTTGAGTTCAAGTTTTGAATGCTTGATTGTATGAATACTCCCTTAGAGTGATGAAAGGGTTGAGAGTTCTTCTTGGTAAAACTTGTGAGTGAGTGACACACCACGAGAGTTAGACAAAGCTAGATTGGAGAAAGTTAAGAGGGTGAGTTGAGATGTAGCGGAGCGTCCCCTTTTCCCTCTGGTGTGATTTATTCAACCACCATTTCTACAAGTTCTTTACGGTCATAGTAGAGTGAAAGGGCTAAAGGATGACCTTCCACTAGGGCTTAGTTGCGGGTTTAACGGAGTGAAGCGTTGAAGTGATTTTAACACCTAGGGCTTAATCGTTGCTAGGGACCTCCTTCCTGGACCAAAGGGTTATGTCTACATCTAGGAAAAGGATTTATCACTTGGAATCCCTATAACTTATTGCAATTCTATACGAGTGCGAGGTTGAGAGGTTATTCAATTTCTCTTTCGGGACATGTATACAGTTAGGCATGGTTGACCTTAGATTTGGGACCATGTATTTTAGGATCTCCATAACTCATTATTACATTAGTTAAAAAGTATAATAGAGGTTTCTTGCACTTGAAACGATTGTCCTAAGCAGAACAATATCCGGGTACCCCATTTATATCGATTGCCTTACCTTCTCCTTTACTTGTGCTCTCTTTCTTGTTCTTTTGCTTTTGTCATTTCACATCTTGTCACACATATCACTATTCATCTTTCAATTAGTTAAGAAACAATTTAAGTGTTTTTATTCACAACTCCATGTGGATATGATACCCCACTCATCTGGGATTTTATTACTTCGATAAACCCGTTCACTTGCGGGACATACGCAACGGCGTTGTCATGTTTTTAGCGCCGTTACCGGGGTGTAAGTGGTTAGAGATACTTTGAACTTTGTTTTCTTAGCTATTCATTCATTCATTCTAGTTCATTTCTTCTTATTCTATCATAGTTCTGATTTTTTTTTATTTCTTTTTGGTGCAGCTTCGGGTTATGACCCGAGGGAACCCCTCAATATTGATTGAAGGAATAATATGCGTGTAAACCGCAGGTGCATGGGTGTCGAAGAAATAATACCAAGGTGAGAGGGTAGTCAAATCCTCAGGGAATAGTGCTTAGAACCACCAAGATTGCTATTTAACTAGAATGAAAATATGTTGAAAGTGATGTGAAAACAAACTCAATGCAAATAAAAATACGAAAAGATAAAGGAGGCTCAAGTAAAAGATAGGAAAGGCAATCGATGATAAATGGGGTGCCCGGATATTGCTCCGCCTAGGACAATCATTTCAAGTGCAAGAACCCTCTATTATGCTTCCTAATCAATGCAAGTGATTCATGGAAATCCTTAATTACATAGTCCCAAATCTCAGGTCAACTATGCCTAACTCCATACATGTCCCGTAGGAGAGATTTAATAACCTCTCAACCTCGCACTAACATAGAATTGCAATAAGTTCTAGGGATTCAAAGTGATAAATCACTTCCTAATCATAGACTTAACCCTCTGGTCCAGTTGGAAGGTCCCTAACCACAATTAAGCCCTACATACTAAGATCACTTCTGCGCTTCACTCCGTTGCACCCGCAACTAAGCCCCAGCGGAATGTCATCCCTTAGACCACTCACTCTATTGTGGCTGCAAAGAACTCGAGGAATGGAGGTAGAATCTAACACATCGGAGGGGAAAGGGGATGCTCTTGTACCTCTCGACTCACCCTCTCAACCCTCTCCAACCTATCTTTATCTAACACCTGTGGTGTGTCACTCACTCACAAGGTTACCAACAAGAACTCTCAACCCTAGTGTCACTCCAGGGGAGTATTCACACAATCAAGCATTAAAAGTTGGAACTCACAATAAACATCAATTAATTGAAAGAATAATAAAGAGATTCAAAGAAATGAATATATCCTAAGGTTCACAAATACCCAAGTACACACTAGAGCTTTAGCACTCCATGGAGCAAAATACAACAGATAATCAAATCAAAAGTATAGAGATGCAATTCATGATTTAAACCCCCCTTGTGTTCATGTCGAAGGTCTTGTGGATCGGTCACGTCTTCTTCAAAGGTCCCCTCGTCAAACCTAGGGTACACCTCGCCAGATCGGTGCCGACGAAATCTCCCCCAATAGCTTTCTTTCGAAGGAAACACGGTGTTGAAGGTCATCAAACCTCTCCAAACCCTTCCCAAAACCTCTCCAAACCCTAGCCGCCGGCGTCTCCAAAGATGGGGAAAGGTGGAAGAAAAGATAGGGGAAAAGATAGAGAAATTCAGGCTGAATCGCGGCTTTTAAAGGGCTGGAATCGGGCATCCACACAGGCATGTGGAATTTCCACACGTCCCTGTGGAATTTCCACACGGCTGTGTGAATTCTTTGGAATTCTGATTTTCGCTCGGCTGTGACCAGTAAAATGCTACAGCACTGCTATAGTGATTTTACTATAGTAACTTGCTACAGTACTCCGCCAGAAATACTCCCGAATCCAGTTTTCATCGTGGCACCATAAACGGGCACACGTTTATGTCGTAGATCACGTCACTTTTTCAATAAATGAGTTTATTGGTGAAGATCTTGCTATTAATGCAGAAGTCTGGATACGCAAATGTGACTACTCTGTGCCCCCCCAAATCATTGTAATTGCTTGAATACATGGAGGTTGGCACACATTCATGTATCTTTGAGCTCAACTTGTGTCTTCGCGTTTGTTCTTTCCAAGATTTCATCAAATAGTGCATTCGCGATCTACTTTGGGCTTCTTTTTCTTAAAACATAGCTTCACAACCCTACCTACCCAAAAGAACACAAATACACATGTATTAGGGCTTAAACTTGATAAAAGTAATGCTCATTGTAAAGAAATAACACTTCGCATTCTTAACACACAAGCACTTATCAAACTCCCCCACACATAAGCTTTTGCTTGTCCTCAAGCAAAAATTAAACATTTTGTGCATAGATAAAGGAAATATTGGAAGAGCTTGTCCTTAGGTTCACCAAAGTATACAAAGTGAGCATTCTACAACTAAGGGAAATTTCAACACTAAACATGAAAAATCGAAGGTCTAGCTAAAAAACTTGAATAAAAAAAGACAACAAACCTGAAATCGTGAAAGTGTGTGGACTCACTCAAGTTAACCCAAAGTATACTCCACAAAGCTTTAAGTATAAGGGACTTATTTATCTATAACAAGAAAGCAACACCAATTTTGAAGACGGTAGTAGCTTCACACATTCTCTAAGGTAGCCCTTTCCCAAGCTGGCGCTAAGGTGGCTTTCACACTTTCGAGGTGGTAGCTTTTTCTACCGGAGTGGTAGCTTTCACTCATCCTATGAGATAGCTCTTTCTCTCATTATGGCATAACTAGTATCCGACTTATGAGAGTAGCTTCATACTTCATAGGTAGTAGCTCTTTCCACCCAAAATGCAAAATAAACAAGAAAACTATTTTCTTTCTTTTCATTTTCAAATTTTTTTTTCAGCAAAATAACATAAGAAACAAAACTAAAACTAGTCCCTTTAACATCAAACTTGAGTTTCCAAAAGAGTTTAAAGAGTGAGTAGTGCACAAGTGTCAATCGGGCAAAAACTTCCTAAAAAATCAAGCAAGAACTAGAGCATGAGAACATTCAATGTTAAAAATTCTTCTATACTCAAGAATACAATCATTGCAACTAAGGTGAACCGCCATTGGCTACGTGAGCATGTATGTTAATCAAAACTTGTGTAAAAGCCATGTGCAATGTGAACTCCCACCCACACTTAAGATGTACATTGCCCTCAAGGTACACATGCAAGCACCATAAAAGTAATACAATTTAGAACACATGTGGTAGTGGGAAATTGAAACAATACTCCCCTGACTCCTAGTGGTGCGTTTGATGGAGCTAAATCCTTGGGAGTTAAAATAAAAGATAAACTCAGAAGGAAGATCCTTTCTGGGCACACAAGTCCAAAATAAAATGCAAAAATAAAATGTGAAAAATAAGAACAGAGAAGGTAAAGATGCTTCAAGTGTAGGTGTCAATTGCTGGTGTATCTATTGTCGCTGCTGGTGAAGATGACGCTAGTGTTGTAAAATAAATAAAGATTGGGGGAAGAAAAGAGAAAAAAGAAGCTTACCAATGAAATGAGAATGAGAGACTAGAAAATGGCCAAAAAACTCAAGTAACAACCCTATAAAATGATGGTGAGAGGTCAGGAGTGTGCAAGGGTGTTCTCTGAGTGATTAGGAGTGTAAAGATGAAGAAAACCGAAAAGATTTTAAAGAAAACCCACGGCTCTTGAGTTTTTGTGCATCCACACGGGTGTGTGGAAATTACCCATGCTCATGTGACTCCCCAGGAAAGACCCACAGGGGTAGACACACGCCCCTGTGGCTTCTCTGTCCAACCGAGAAAATTCTCTAAGTGTTTCACATGCCCGTGCGACAATTCCACACGGTCGTGGATCCTTACTGGGCAATTCACAGGGACAAACACACACTCCTGTGTCTTCTGGGGATGGAGGAAAAATTCTCCGCAGAGAAACACATGCCCGTGCAGAAATTCCACACGGGCGTGGGCCATCACAAGATCGCTCACAGGGGCGAGTCCACGCCCCTGTGCCGTCTCTGGATGAGCTCTGAAGGAAAATGCACGCCCGTGCGAAAATTCCACACGGACGTGTGTTTTCTCTGGACACTTAGAAAACTTTGCAGGCTTTGCAGAAAATTTTTGAACACAAATATACACTCAGAGCTTGCCTAATAATGCAATTTTAACCAGAGAAAACACAAAAAATACACTCAAACGACCAAGATTCTTCGCCACACATGATTAGGCACATGATAAGACCACAATGTCCACAAGAAAATCACAGCGAAAACATCTAAGAATCATGATCCCAACACTGAAGCCTTATTCATGTAAATACTAACTAAAAACTAGAAAAACATTAAAAACTTGGGTTGCCTCCCAAGAAGCACTTGTTTTACGTCACTTAGCTTGACGTATCTCTTCCTTACTTTATGGAGGCTTGAAAAGAGTGTATTCCTCCCGACTAGACATTGCATAGCTACTTCCTTTAAACCATTAATCTACTTGCCGGCGTGGAATATTTGTTGGAGAGTCCAACTATCTTACCTTTGGCCTCCAAGGAAACAATTTAGGTCAGGAATTGTCCAAGCTTAGCATAGGTGGGTCATTGGATGGTTTCAAGGAACCCACATCTTCTGCCAAACCCAAAATCTCTTTCTTGCAATTTATGAATTGATCAATCCCAAAGTGTGAAGCTTGTTCCATTACCTTAGGATTTACTTCTTCTTGTGTATTTTCAGCTTGAAAGGAACATGACAATAGCAAATCCCCTTGAAAATTTTATCGCTCATAAGCACAATCTTCATTCACACTGTCCAAAATCTCAAAATGGTATTCAACTTCTCCCTTTTCATTTTCTGCACCAATGTACTCAATTTTCCCAACTTCTTAATTGTCGTTCACTACCACATCATCTCTACAAGGAACTTGAATTGCTTGCTCAAATGCTTGTTGTTACTTGGAGAGTGTGTCAAGTATCCCTCCTAATTGATGCTCAAGGTTTTTATAGGAGGCTTCATGACATCTTAGTGTGGTCTCCATATTTTGGATGCAGACATCGGATGCTTCAATGAAGTTAGCTAATACTCTTTGCAACTAAAGTGCATCCTCTCCGAGTATCTCACCCTTTTGACATTCCTCTTGAGGGGCTTCCCAATATTGTCCATCACTATTCCACAAGAAGTTTGGGTAGCCCTTTTCAACTGGATGATATGTGTTGCAACAAGGAATGCTTTGTTGTTGTGAAGCAAATATTCTATCAACTTTTCCACCCAGAGCTTCAACTGAAGAATACAGAGCAATAAGCAGATCAATCATCGTTTAAACTCCTTGCAAGAAAAAAGAAAGACATGACAAAAGAAAATAAATGAGCATTATGGAAGAATAAGAAAGTGTGGAATAGAATGAATAATAAATAGTCAAAATAGCAAAGTACAAAGTGTTTCTAAATGCCTATTCCCCGGCAACGGCGCCAAAAACTTGACACATCCGAATATGTGTGTAAACTGCAAGTGCACGGGTGTCGAAGTAATAATACCCCGGTGAGAGAGTAGTCGAATCCTAAAGGAATAGTTCTTAGAACCACCAAGATTGCTATTTAACTAGAATGAAAATATGTTGAAAGTGATGTGGAAACAAACTCAATGCAAATAAAAATATGAAAAGATAAAGGAGGTGCAAGTAAAAGATAGGAAAGGCAATCGACGATAAATGGAGTACCCGGATATTGGTCTGCCTAGGACAATCATTTCAAGTGCAAAAACCCTCTATTATGCTTCCTAATCAATGCAAGAAAGTCATGGAAATCCTTAATTACATAGTCCTAAATATAAGGTCAACTATGCCTAACTCTATGCATGTCCCGGAGGAGAGATTGAATAATCTCTCAACCTCGCACTCGCATAGAATTGCAATACGTTCTAGGGATTCCAAGTTATAAATCTCTTCCAAATTGTAGACTTAACCCTCTGGTCCAGGTGGAAGGTCCCTAACCACAATTAAGCCCCAGATACTAAAATCACTTCTGCGCTTCACTCCGTTGCACCGGCAACTATGCCCCAGTGAAAGGTCATCCCTCAGACCATTCACACTATTGTGGCTGCAAAGAACTCGAGGAATGGACGTAGAATCTAACACTTCAGAGGGGAAAGGGGACGCTCCTGTACTTCTCGACTCACCCTCTCAACCCTCTACAACCTAGCTTTGTCTAACACTCGTGGTGTGTCACTCACTCACAAGGTTACGAACAAGAACTCTCAACCCTAGTGTCACTCCAGGGGAGTATTCACACAATCAAGCATTCAAAGTTGGAATTCAGAATAAACATCAATTAATTGAAAGCATAATAAAGAGATTCAAAGAAATGAATATATCCAAGGGTTCACAAATACCCAAGTACCCACTAGAGGTTTAGCTCTCCATGGAGCAAAATACAATAGATAATGAAATCAAAAGTATAGAGATGCAATCCATGAATGAAAACTCCCTTGTGTTCGTGTTAAAGGTCTTGTGGATCGGTTGCGTCTTCTTCAAAGGTCCCCTCGTCAAACATAAGGCACACCTCGCCGGATCGGTGCCAATGAAAGCTCCCCCAATGATGGGGAAAGGTGGAAGAAAAGATAAGGGAAAAGATAGAGAAATCGGGGCCTCCAAACATCTCCCAAGCCTTGGCAAAACCTCTCCAAACCCTAGCCGTCGGGGCCTCCAAAGATGGGGAAAGGTGGAAGAAAAGATGATGGAAAAGATAGAGAAATCGGGCCTGAATCGCGGCTTTTAAAGGGCTGGAATCGAGCATCCACACGGGCGTGTGGAATTTCCAAACTCCCCTGTGGAATTTTAAAATGGGCGTGTGGAATTTCCACACGCCCGTGTGAATTCTCTGGAATTCTGATTTTCGGCCGGCTATGAATAGTAAAATGCTACAACACTGCTACATTGATTTTACTACGGTAACTTGCTACAGTACTCTGCCAAAAATACTCCTGGATCCACTTTTCATCGAGGTAACATAAACGGGCACACATTTATGCCGTAGATCACATCGCTTTTTCAATAAACGGGTTCATTGGTGAAGATCTTGTTATCAATGCACAAGTCGAGATACGCAAATGTAACTGCCCTTGTGCCACTCCAAATCATTGTAATTGCTTGAATACATGGAGGTTGGCACACATTCACGTATCTTTGAGCCCAACTTGTTTTTTCCCATTTGTTCCTTCCAAGATTTCATCAAATAGTGCATTCGTGATCTACTTTAGCTTCTTTTTCTTAAAACATAGCTTCACAACCCTACTTGTGCAAAAGAACACAAATACACATTTATTAGGGCTTAAACCTGATAAAACTCGTGCTCATTGTAAAGAAAGAACACTTCGCATTCTTAACACACAAGCACTTATCAAGTGGCGACGCTCATTACGTAGAGCATCGATTACCACATGGGAGGAGATGGTAGAAGCTTTTCTGGCCCGTTATTTCCCTTCCTAAAAATTTGTAAAGGTTAGAATGAGATCTCGTCCTTTATACAGTCGGAATTGGAGACTCTATTTGAGATGTGGGGAAGGTTCAAGGAGCTCCTGAGAAAGTGCACGCAACACGGATTCCTGGAATGGATGATTGTTCAGACCTTTTACAACGGGTTGAATCTGAGTACAAGGCAACTCTTGGATGTGGCAGCAGGAGGTACCTTAGTTAGCAAGACCCCTGGTGAGGCCCATCAACTAATTAAAGAAATAGGGTTAAATAGCTACCAATGGAATGCTATGGAGAAGAAAAAGGTGGCCGGGCTCCATGAGATAGATATAGTAACTTCATTTGCGGCTCAAGTGGAATCATTGAGTAAGAAGTTAGATCTTCTAACTTCGAATAGAGTGTCGGCTGTGACTACTTGCACTAGGTGTAGTGGAGGACATGCTTCCTTCAATTGCCCAATCTCTATTGGTGATGCATCTTCGGTGTAGAATGTCGATTTTGTGGGTAATGCAATGAGGAACCAAGGGAATCCATATAATAACAACTACAATCCGGGTTGGAAGAATAATTCCAATTTTTCGTGGAGTAACCAAGGTCCACAAAAGGCCATGGGGCCACCGGGTTTCCAACAATAACGAGCCCCAAACATGGAAAAATGAGTTTCAAGTTTAGAGACCCGAATGACCGATTTGGAGAAGGCCTTGACTAGGTTTATGCGATCGTTAGATACAAGGTTTCAATCAGTCGAAGCTACACTTCGCAACCACACCGCCTCTTTACAGAATCTTGAAAATCAAGTGGGTCAGATTGCGAAGTATCTATCAGAAAGGCCACAAGGAAGCTTGCCGAGTAATACCAAGACCAATCCTAGAGAGCATGTGAAGGGATCACTTTGAGAAGTGGTCGTGAGGTTGAAGGTAGGCTTCCTAGTAAGAGGCATAATGAACATGCACCCGAGTTTATAGAGGTTGAGGAGAGAGAAAGCAAAGAGAAGGAGGTGGTACCCCCATTTTTGAAGCTAAAAATCCCTTAACCCTCTAAATTGTAGAATGACCAAGAGGATGAATAGTACAAGAAGTTCCTGAGTTTGTTCAAGAAACTCCACATTAATATTCCTTTTGTTGAGGCAATGACCCAAAAGCCTAAGTATGCAAAATTCTTGAAGGACTTGTTGACTAACAAGAGGAAGTTGGAGGAGAGTGCTTCAGTGATCTTAGATGCGTCTTGCTCAACGGTGTTGTAAAAGAACATGCCGAACAAGAAGAAAGACCCAGATAGCTTCATCATTTTTTGTAATATTAGCAACTTGGGTGAGGAAATGACATTGGCTGACTCAGGAGCTAGTATCAGCGTCATGCCATACACCTTTTTTCAGAAGCTAGGCTTGGGCGAGCCTAGACCCACTTGGATGACTTTGCAAATGGCAGATCGAACGGTGAGATATCCGAGGGGTATCATCGAAGATGCGCTTGCCAAGGTGGACAAATATATTTTTCAAGTAGATTTTGTGGTGCTAGACGTCGATGAGGATGCGGATGTACCTATGATACTTGGTAGACTGTTCTTGCAAACTTCCAAGGCATTGATTGACATAGACGGCAGGAAGCTAACATTGAGAGTTGGAGATGACAAGCTTACATACCGCCTTGCTGAAGCCATGGAGCATTCCCTTGATTTTGATGATACTTTGTATTTTCTAGATACTACTAATGAAATTGATGTTGAATACATCCAGGAAATGTTTAATCCGGACCCGTACGAGGGTTTGTTCGACCAAGAGATAGAAAATGAATAAGTTATGGTGCTTGGTTCAACAGAAGAAGTACCATCTACTCCGGGGATCCTGAAGAAGATGCTCCGAAAGATAAAGTGGGCGAGGAGACACCACCGGAAATGCTCGAAGGTTGTTGGAGATGCGCATGGACCAAACAAATTGGATGAACCTTTGCTAGGTGGTCCCAAGCCTGATAATTCACCCTCTACCTTCAAGAGGCTTTGTTCATCATGCTTTCAAGCTATGGGTAAGAGGGCAACCTTAATCTATGAACCCCCGTGAGGTAACACAAGGTACATCAACTTTAGTGACATAAAACAAGCGCTTCTTGGGAGGCAACCCAAGTGTTTACTGTTTTCTTAGTTAGGAGTTTAGTGTTTGCACGAATAAAGTGTTGAGTGTTGGTGTCTTGATTTTTAAATGCTTTTGCTGTGTTTTATTGCGGGTTTTTAATGTTATCATGTGTTTTCATGTGGATTTGGTGAAGTTTTGGTCGCTTGAGCTAGTTTCTCATGTTTTTCATATGTATAGTTTGTATAATAGGGCAGGCTCTGAGTGTGATGAATTTTCTGCAAAGCCTGCAGGGTTTTTAAGGCATCCTGACAAAACACACGGGATTTGTACTGAGTGTGTAAACATGTTCCCATGGATTTGTACTGTGAGCTCATCCAGAGAAGACACAAGGGCGTGGACGCGCCCCTGTTAGCGACCTCCTAACTTTCCCACCCCTGTGGGTAATTTACGCATGGGCATGCATTTTCCTGCAGAGACTTCGCAACTTATACTGAGAGCACACAGGAGTATGGGCTTGTCCCTGTATGTGAACATGTGAAAAACGCACGGGCATGGGTAATTTACGCACGCCCGTGGGAAACTCTGCAGAAGAGCTTTCTCCATCACAAGAGGGCACATGGGCGTGCGCTTGCCCTTGTGAAATTGGCTTGTGAATGTCCACGCCCGTGCAGAATTTCCGTGCAGGCGTGCGAAACACTTAGCGATTTTTCTCGCTTGGACAGAGAACCCACAGGGGCGTGGGTATTTTCCGCACGCCTATATGGTTACATTCAGAGAGATTGAGTCATATCCCGAGATCTCACAGGGGCGCGGGTCTGTCTTGTTGCTCTCCCCTGTGGAGGTACACGGGCGTGGGTAATTTTTGTACGCCTGTGCGGATGTTTAGAACGACAAGAGGCGCAAGTTCATTTTAAAGGATCACTGTTCCTCTTTATTCTAACATTCTCCATTCATCTTAGAGCACTCTCACATCATTTTCCAAACTCGCATTGCCGATTTGGAAGGAATTTTACTTAGATTTCCAACCGATTCATGGTTTTCAATCTCAATTCGTCGGCAAGCCCTATCCTTTGTTTTCATCACTAATTATTAATTTTAATCGATGAAACTAGTTAATAATTTTTCGTTTCTATAATTAGAATGATTATGCATGTTAGAACAAAGTTAGAAGTTATTTAACGGTGTAATTTTGGATTTTTGAGGCGCAGCCATGCCTTTTTCACGCCCCGTGGATCGACACGGGTGTGCGGAAATTCCACACGACCGTGTGGTTTTCTACAGCATTACTTAATTTACTAGTTTGATCGATTTTCTTTCAAATTTTGTAGATTATGGCACCTCGGTCAAAGAAGCTAGCAAAGAAACGTCTGCGTGAGTCATCCTCCGAGCATCAGGCTCATTTTGAGCGTCTGTCGAGACTTCGGTTCTGACAGACTCGATTCCTGGACACGAGCATATTAAGAGATTTACAGCAGGGAGATAGTTTGTAGATGAGGTCGAGGATCTCATTTCGGTGGGTGGGTGGAGGCAGTTATTATCGATTAGGGAGGCAACCATTCGTGAGCTTACACTTGAGGTCTTATCGTCATTCGAGTTCGATAGATCTTATGCGAGATTCGACAGCGTTGACATCGTTCAGTTTAGAGCATTTGGACATTACCATAGCATGAGCATCACTCAATTTTCAGTTCGGCTTGGCTTGTATGAGGAGCCATTTACAGACACCAAGGAGTATTTCCAGTTACCGACAGATTACCCTGGAGCGTTGACCCCGCAGAGGGCTTACCGAGCATTGTGTAGTTAGGGCAAGTATGAGCCAGGGGTGTCCAAGGCCATGTGCCTTTTCTGACATGCATACTGATATTTACACACCATTCTGAGCAAGTCAGTGAATAGCTGTGGTGATAGCACTGGCGTTCTGAGCTAGCACGTGCTTTTGTACTTGTATTCGATGGTACAACACATACCGATTCATCTAGGGAACATCATCGTAGAGTACAATCAACATCAGGGAAAGTATGCCAGATTGGGTGTGATCTTCTTGGGGTCATACATTACAAGACTAGTTTTGGGCATGGGTCCCTTCGACGTGATTTGCGGGGCCAAGAAGACGAGTACACCTACGCCCCTTAGCCTAGAGACGATGAGATTGATGGGTATGGTCCGCAGGGTTCAGACAGGAGTTTATGCTTTGGTACTATCAGCTCCAGAGATAGCTGAGGAAGAGGATGATGATGCCGAGGCCTCTTAGCCTACTCCTGAGCCACAGCTAGCACCAATGGAGACCGAGGCACCTCTGGTGGCAGAGGACTCACCCCTAGTACGCATGTTTTCACCATCTCCAGCCCATGATCTTTTTGAAAGGCACGAAAGTGCTGTGGGGATGATACGGACAGAGGTCACTGATGTCCGAGCAGAGATTGCTGAGATTCGGGCTGCGTAGGCCACATAGTATACAAAGTTCATGGCACGTTTCGACACGTTATAGCAGATTTTAGAGCGTGACGTCGCCTCATCATTTGTCATGCGGACGAGGACTCATCAGGCCCCTCTGGCATCACCATCACCATCTCCATCAGTACCCTTCGATCTAGCACCCGCAACAGCAGAGGAGCTAGAGCGCGCCACCAACACTTGATTTATTTTCTTTCGTCTTATTACTTTTTGCATTCCATTTTGGACATGTATTTACAGAAAGGACTTTCCTTCTAAGTTTATTTTCATTTTGTTGTCTCGAGTTGTATTCAATGCTTTATCTTTTATATGCTCAAGTTATTGTTTTTGTTTTATTGAGCTTCACTGAACCCCCTCGTGTATGCGTGGAGATGTTCTTGTCAACATGGGAATTAAGAACTTGTCATGGACACGGCCATGGCATTTTGGCACTTGGCCATGTGAGCTTCACAACCCATTGGAACATTACTACCAAGGATTTAGCTCCATCAAATGTAACACTAGGCGTCAGGGGAGTATTATTTTGATTGCTTCTCACACATTTGTTCTTGATTGATATACATTATGTGTGAGCTTGCATGCGTACATTGGGGGCAATGTACATCTTAAGTGTGGGGGGGGTGTGGGAGGAGTTTCATAGTGTACACATCTCTTTTATATTAATTTTGATTGATATACATGCTCACATAGCTGATAAGCACTTGTGCGATAAGAAGACGAAGTGTTCTTTCCTTGTGTTGAGCATTAGTTTTCGCGGGTTTTAATGCTAATATGTGTGTATTTATGTTACTTTCATGCAGGTAGGGTTGTGAGGCTGATTATGAGAGAAAGAAGCCAATGTGGGTCGTAATGCACCAATTTGGAGGAAATCTTGCTAAGGTTCAAACGTGAAGACATAGGTCGGTTTCGAGTTGTGGGAATGTGTGCCAACCTCCTCGTATTTGACTTAGCACAACTATTTGGAGGGGCACATGGGCAGTCACATTCAACCATTCTGACTTGTACATATAGAACAAGATCTCCAGCAACATGTCCATTACTGAAGAAGCAAAGCGATCCATGACGTAAACGTGTGCCCGGTTGCATTACCTCAATGAAAGCAAGGATTCTGGAGTATTTCAGACAAGTACTGTAGTAGGATACTATAGCGAAAATGTAGAAAAATACTGTAGTAGCATTGTTCACAGCCGTCGGAGAAAACAGGAAAACAGAGAATCCACACGGGCATGTGTAAATTCCTCACGCCTATGTGCAAAATCCAAAGGGGCGCCCAAACGGGCGTGTGGATTCCCGATTCCAGCCCTTTAAAAGCCGATTTCAGTACCGATTTCAGCATTCTTTTCTCCATCTTTTTTCCTACTTGAGAGAGTGCTGTGGCTAGGGTTCGATAGGTGTTGGCTAGGGCTTTGGAGAGGTTCTATGGCTCTAACATCGTGTGCCATTTGGAAGAAGGTTAGTGGGAGAGCTTTCGTCGGCACCGATCCGGTGAGGTGTATGCTAGGCCAGATAAAGGGACCCTTGCGACGAATAGAGGACTCTCTACAAGACCATCGCTATGACTAACGAGGGGGTTTCCTATGGATGCTTTGTTTTTACATTTGATTTCATTGATTGTATCTAGCTCCATGGAGAGCTAAACCCATATTTGGTACTTCAGTATTTGTGAACCCTATGATGTTTTCGTTTCATTGAATTCCATTATTATGCTTTCAATTAATTGATGTTTTTGTGAGTTCCAATCTTGGAGACTTGATTGTATGAATATTCCCCTAGAGTGACACTAGGGTTGAGAGTTCTTGTTGGTAACTCTTGTGAGTGAGTGACACACCATGAGAGTTAGACAAAGGTAGATTGGAGAGGGTTGAGAGGGTGAGTCGAGAGGTAGCGGAGCGTCCTCTTTCCCCTCCTGTGTGATCTATCCTACCTCTACATTCCAAGAGTTCTTTGCGGCCATAGTAGAGTGAATGGGCTAAGGGAAGACCTTCCACTGGGGCTTAGTTACGAGTGCAACGGAGTGAACCGTTGAAGTGATTTTAGCACCTAGGTCTTAATTGTGGTTAGGGATCTTCCACCCAAACCAAAGGGGTAGATCTATACACATGAATATGGTTTATCACTTGGAGTCCCTAGAGCTCATTGCAATTCTATGCGAGTGCGAGGTTGAGAGGTTATTTAAATCTCTCCTCCGGGACATGTATAAAGTTATGCATGGTTGACTTTAGATTTGGGATCTTATAATTAAGGGTTTCCACAACTCATAGTTGCATCAATTAGGAAGTATAATAGAGGGTTCTTGTACTTGAAATGATTGTCCTAGGCGGATCAATATCCAGGTACCCCATCTTTGTCGATTGCCTTAACTTCTCCTTTACTTGTGCTCTCTATCTTGTTGCTTTTATTTTTGTTATTTCATATTTTGTCACACATATCACTATTCATCTTCTATAGTAGTTAAGAAATAACTTAAGTGTCCTTATTCCCTACTCTCTGTGGATACGATACCCACCCATCTAGGCTTATTACTTCTACATCAGTGCACTTACCGTTTACATGCGTATACGGACATGTCAAGTTTTTTGCGCCGTTACCGGGGAGTAGGCTTGTAAAGATACTTTGCACTTTGTTTTCTTAGCTATTCATTCATTCTATTTCATATCTTCTTTTCTATCATCGTTCTGATTTTGTTTTCTTTCTTTTGGTGCAGCTCTAGGTTATGACCCGAGGGAATCCTTCAATATTGATTAAAGGAGATCCCGAGCTCGAACGTACACATAGAAAAAAAGAGATAGAACCTGTGCAAGAACAATCTAATCTAGCTGATTTGGAAGTAGAAGAATATTAAAGCATTACAGAACAGAATGAGCAGCAGCGGACATTATCCGATTATGCCAGACATTCAGTATTGCGGACACAATCGAGCATTGTGCGTTCCCCGATCATGCTCGTAACTTCGAAATAAGGCGGCATTCATCCATATGTTGCAGTAATCCGCACAGTTCAATGGTTTGGCCGATGAGGATCTAAACAGTCATATAGAGAACTTTCTCGAGGTGTGTGATATGCTGAAGATAAATGGGGTAACGGATGATGCAAACCAGTAGCTACACTCATTACCTTGAGCATCAATTACCACATGGGAGGAGATGGTAGAAGCTTTTCTTGGCCGATATTTCCCTCCCAGAAAATCCGCAAAGCTTAGGAATGATATCTCATCCTTTGTAAAGTTGGAATTGGAGTCTCTATTTGAGTTGTAGGAAAGGTTCAGGGAGCTCTTGAGAAAGTGCCCGCAACACAGATTCCCGTAGTGGATGATTGTTCAGACCTTTTACAATGGTTTAAATTTGAGTACAAGGTAACTCTTGGATGCGGCATTAGGAGGTACCTTAGGTAGCAAGACCCCCGATGAGGCCTGTCAATTAATTGAAGAAATAGGGTTAAACAACTACCAAGGAATGCTAGGGAGAAGAAAAAGGTGGCCTGTCTCCATGAGATAGATGCAGTGACTTCATTAGCGGCTCAAGTGGAATCATTGAGTAAGAAGTTAGATCTTCTAACTTTGAATAGAGTGACAACCGTGATTACTTGCACCAGTTGTCATGGAGGACATGCTCCCTCTGATTGCCCGATATCTATTGGTGATGCATCTTTGGTTGAGAATGTCGATTTTGTGGGTAATGGCATGAGGAATTAAGGAAACCCATATAGCAATACCTATAATCTGGGTTGGAAGAGTCATCCCAATTTCTCGTGGGGCAACCAAGGTCCACAAAAGGCCATAGAGCCACCAAGTTTCCAACAACAACAGCAAACCCTAAACATGGAGAATCGTGTTTCAGGTTTGGAGACCCGGATGAACGATTTGGATAAGGCCTTAACTAGGTTTGTATAATTATCTGATACAAGGTTCCAATCAGTTGAGGCTACACTTTGTAACCACACCACCTCTTTGCATAATCTTGAAAATCAAGTAGGGCAGATTGCAAAGTCCTTATCATTGATAAGTACTTGTGCGATATGAATGCGAAGCGTTCTTTCCATATGTTGAGCATTACTTTTCTCTGGTTTTTACACTAATATGTGTGTTTTTATGTTACTTTTATGTAGGTTGGGTTGTGAAACCAATTATGAAGGAAAGAAGCCAATGTGGATCACAATGCACCGATTTTGGAGGAAATTTTGCTAAAGTTCAAACGCGAAGATATGAGTCAGGTGCGAGATGCTAGAGTGTGTGCCAACCTCCCCGTATTTGAGTTAGCACAACCATTTGAAGGGGCACAAGGGCAGTCACACTCAAGCATTCTGACTTATGCACATAGAACAAGATCTCCATCAACTTATCCGTCATTGAAGAAGCAAAGCGATTCAGGGCATAAACGTGTGCCCGTTTATGTTACCTTGACGAAAAGTGGATTCGGGAGTATTTTTGGCAGAATACCATAGAAGGTACTGTAGTAATTACTGTAGCAGGTACTGTTCACAGCCAGCTGAGAAAACAGGAATTCAGAGAATCCACACGGGCATGTGGAAATTATACACACCCGTGTGGAAATTCCACATGGGCGTGTGTAAAATCTACAGGCCCATGTGGTCACCCGATTCCAACCCTATTTAAAGTCGATTCAGCCCCGATTTCAGCATTCTTTTCTCCATCTTTTCACCAACTTGAGAGAGGGTTTCGGCTAGGGTTTTGAGAGATATTGGCTAAGGTTTTGGAGAGGTTCTACGGCTCCGACATTGTCATTCCTTAGGAAGAAGGTTGGTAGGTGAGCTTCCGTCGAGGCGTATCCTATACCGGACAAGGGAATACTTGGACGACAAGTAGAGCACTTTCCACAAGACCATCGACATGACTATAGAAGGGGTTTCTCTATGAATTCATTGCTTTTACATTCTATTTCTTTGATTGTACTTAGATCCATGGAGAGCTAAACCCCTAGTGGGTACTTGTGTATTTGTAAACCCTAGGATGTATAGAGTTAGGCATAATTGACCTTAGATTTGGGACTATGTATTTAAGGATTTCCACAACTCACCATTGCATTGATTAGGAAGCATAATAGAGGGTTCTTGTACTTGAAACAATTGTTCTAGGCGGACCATTATCCGAGTACCCCATCTTTATCGATTGCCTTACCTCCTCCATTACTCGTGCTCTCTTACTTGTTGTCTTTACTTTTGAGAATTGAATCATTATCACACTTATCACTACTGATTTTTCACATTGCTAAGAAACGGATTAAGTGTTTTTATTCCCTACTCCCTTTGGATTCGATACCCGCTCATCCGGGATTATTACTTAGACAAACCTGTGCACTTGCGGGATATACGCAAGGGGACCTTGTCAGGCATTGGCTCAAATGCCTAAGTATGCAAAATTCTTGAAAAACTTGTTGGCCAACACGAGTAAGTTAGAGGATAGTGCTTCAGTGATTTTAGATGCATCTTGCTCGCCGGTTTTGCAAAAGAACATGCCGAACAAGAAGAAACACCCGGAAAGCTTCATCATTCCATGTAACATTGGCAATTTGAGTGAAGAAATGGTATTGGCAGACTCAGGGGCCAGTATCAACGTCATGCCATACACTTTCTTTCAAAAGCTAGGCGTGGGAGAGCCTAGGCCTACTCGGATGACTTTGTATTTTGCGGATCGAATGGTGAGACATCCGAGGGGCATCATCAAAGACGTGCTTGCTATGGTGGACAAGTACATTTTTCCGGTTGAATTCGTAATGCTAGACGTCAATGAGGATGCGGATGTACCCTTGATACTTGGGAGGTTGTTTTTGTGGACTTCCAAGGAATTAATTGACATGGACGGTGGAGACCTAACTTTGAGAGTTGGAGATGACAAGCTCACATACCGCCTTGCTCAAGCCATGCGGCATTCTCTTGATTTAGATGATACTTTGTATTTTCTAGATGCTACTGATGAGATTGTTGATGAGTACGTGTAGGAAATATTCAATCTGGATCCATACGAGGGCTTGTTCAACCAAGAGGAGGATAATGAAGAAGTAATGATGCTTGGTTCGACTGAAGGAGTACCATCTGCCCCGGGGGTCTTGTAGAAGGGGCTCCGGAAGATGAAGAGAGCTAGGAGACGCCACCGAAAATGCTCCAAGGCTGTTGGAGACGTGCGTGAACCGAAGAAGTTCGATGGACCATTGCTAGGTGGTCCTAAGCCTGATAATTCCCCCTCTAACTTCAAGAGACTTTGCTCATCATGTATCCAAGCCATGGGTAAGAGGGTAACCTTTATCTATGAGCCCCGGTGAGGTAAGACAAGGTACGTCAAGCTTAGTGACGTCAAACAAGCGCTTCTTAGGAGGCAACCCAACTGTTTACTATTTTCATAGTTTAGTAGTTTAGTGTGTACATGAATAAAGTGTTGAGTGTTGGTGTCTTCATTTTTATATATTTCTTCTTTGATTTTATTGTGGGTTTTCAAGTTCATCATGTATTTTCATATGAATTTGGCAATGTTTTGGTTGTTTGAGCTACTTCTCATGTTTTTTACTGGTATAAATTCCATATTGGGGTAGGCTCTGAGTGTGTAAACATGTTCAAAAATTTTCTGCTGAGCCTGCAAAATTTTCTAAGGCATCCAGAGAAAATGCACGGGCGTGTTAAATTTCCACACGCCAGTGTATTTGCATTGCGAGCTCATCCAGAGAAGACACAGGGACATGGACTCGCCCCTGTGAATGACCATGTGATTCACACACGCCCGTGGTTAATTTCTGCACGGGCGTGTGAATTCCTGCAGAGATTGGCGGTTTATCCCGATAGCACACAGGCGCGTGGACTTGCCCCTATGGGTGACCTTGTGAAAATCTCACCGGCATGGGTAATTTCCGCACGCCCGTGCGAATCTCTTCAGAGGAGCTCTCACCATTTCGAGAAGACACATGGGCGTGCGCTCACCCCTGTGAGTTGAGCTTGTCAATGCCCACGCAAGTGCGGAATTTCCATCCGGGCGTGTGAAACACTGAGCGATTCTTTTCGGGTGGACAGAGAAGCCACAGGGGCGTGCGACAGCCCCTGTGGGTTAGGCTCACGTGCGTGGGTATTTTCCATATACCCATGTTTTTGAGTTCATAGATAGTGAGCATTTTCTCGAGAGTATAGAGGGGCATGCATCTGCCCCTGTAAGGCTTTCTTGTGGATACGCACGGGCATGGGTAATTTCTGCACGCCCGTGCGGATGTACAGAACTCCAAGAGGCACGAGTCCTTTTAAAAGGATTATCGTTTCTCTTCACCCTCATATCCTCCAATTGTCTGAGAGCACTCCTACATTGTTTCCCAACCTCGTATCGCTAATTTGGAAGGATTTTTCTCGTTTTTCGGCCGTTTTCAAAGCTTTCTCATCTCAACTCGACGCTAAGCCCTATCTTTGATTTCCTTCGCAAATTCATGATTTTCATCGATGAAACTAGTAAATAATGCTTGGTTTCTTCATTTAGAATGATTATTTATATTTAGAACGAAGTAAAAGCGTTGTAATGGTGCATTTGTGGAGTTTGAAGCATGGTCGTACGTTTGTTCACGGCCTGTTGATCCACACGTGCGCGCGGAAATTCTGCACGATTGTGTGGATTTTTGCAGCTATGTTTAATTAACTTGTTTGATCGATTCTCTATAAATTTTTGTAGACTATGGCAACCAGGTCAAAGAAGCAAGCTGATAAGCGACCGTGAGACTCATCTCCTGAGTCTGAGAGCATGAGATTCACTATCCCGAGCATTAAGCTCGTTTTGAGTGTCTGTCGAGACTTCAGTTTGGACAGACTCGGTTCTTAGCCATGAGTATATTGAGAGATTTGCAACAAGGGGATGAGTTCCCTAATGAGGTCGAGGATCTCGTTTCAGTGGGTGGTTGGAGGTAGTTATTGTCGATTAGAGAGCCAACCATCCGGAAGCTTTCACTGGAGGTTCTGTCATCATTTGAGTTCGAAAGATCCTATACAAGATTTGACGACCTCGACGTAGTTTAGTTCAGAGCGCTTGGACATCACTATAGTCTGAGTATCACTCAGTTTTCAGTTTGGCTCGACTTGTACAAGGAGGCATTCTGACGACATCTGTGAGTACTCTCGATCTACCAGATTATCTTGGAGTTCTGATCCCACAAAGAGCTTATAGAGTATTATGTGGTCAGGGCCAGTATGAGCCGGGGGTGAACAAGGCCACGTGCCTTTTCTGACTTGTATACCGATATCTACATGCCATCATGAGCAGTTCGGTGAATGGTCGTGGTGATAGCACTAGCGTTCTAAGCCGGCTGGAGCTTCTGTACTAGTATTTGATGATGCTGTGCATACCGATCCATCTAGGGCACATCGTCGGTGAGTACATTCAACATGAGGGCCAGTATGCCAGATTGGGAGCGATCTTCTCAGGTCCATACATTACTAGATTAGGTCTGGGTATGGGTCTCTTGGGTGCGATTCGTTGGCCCGAGAAGACGAGTATACCTGCGCCCCTGAGCCTTGAGACGATGAGATTGATGGGCATGGTTCATAGGGTTTGGACGTGGGTTTATGCTCTGGTTCAACCGACCCCAAAAATAGTCGAGGAGGAGGGTGATGACGCCAAGGCTTCCCAGCCTACCCCGAGCCTTAGTCAGCACTTATGGAGACTGAGGCACCTCTGGTGACAGAGGACCCACCCCCCGTGCGCATGATTTCACTATCCAGAGCAGAGATTGCCGATATTAGGGCTGCGCAGGCCGCACAATCTACAGAGTTCATGGCACATTTTGACACATTATAATAGATTTTAGAGCGTAATGTCGGCTCGTCATTTGTCCTACGGCTGAGGACTCCTCAGACCCCCTCTGTTTCTCCGGCACCTCCATTCCCTATTCCCGCACCCGATGACCCACCATGTACTTCATCACCAGTAGCAGCAGTAGCAGAGCCAGAGGGCGACATCGACACTTGATTTTATTTTCCTTATCTTTTACTTCCGCATTTTATTTTGAACTTGTTTACTTAGAAAGGACTTTCTTTCTGAGTTTATTTTGTATCTCAAATTGTATTCATTGTCTTATCTTTTATATTGAGCTTCACTGAACCCCCTCGTGTATCTGTGCAGATGGGTGTGTCATCATGGGAATTGAGACTTTGTCTTAGGCACGGCCAAGATGTTTATGCACTTGGCCGTGTGAGCTTCACAACCCGTTGGAACAACACTCCCAAGGACTTAGCTCCATCAAATGCAACACTAGGAGTCAGGGGAGTATTGTTTTGATTGCTTCTCCCACATCTGAATTTAATTGATTTACATTATGAATGAGCTTGCATGTCTACATTGGGGACAATGCACAACTTAAGTGTTGGGGGTGGAGTTCCATGGTGCACGCATCTCTTTTATACTAGTTTTGATTGATATGCATGCTCACATAGGCAATGGCGTTTCACCTTAGTTGCATTGATTGTATTCGTGAGTTTCGGAGAATTTTTAACATTGAATGTTCATGCTCTTTGAACTCATTTGGAAACTTATGTTTGATGTATAATGGACTAGTTATAGTTGTTTCTTGTGTTAATTCCAAAACAAATATGGAAAAAATAAAAAGAAGGAACAAAATAGTTTTATTGTTTATTTGTGGTTGTTGGATGGAAAGAGCTACCACCTATGAAGTATGAAGCTATTCTCATAAGTCGGATACTAGTTATGCCCTAATGAGAAAAAGAGCGATCTCATAGGATGAGTGAAAGCTACCACTCCGGTAGAAAGAGCTACCACCTTGAAAGTGTGAAAGCCACTTTAGCGGCCGCTTTGGGAAAAGCTACCTTAGAGGATGTGTGAAGCTACTGCCATCTTTAAAATTTTGTTATTTTTTATAGATAAATAAGTCCCTTGCATTTAGAACTTTGAGGAGTATACTTTGGGTTGTTTTGTGTGAGTTCACACACTTACATAATTTTAGGTTTGTTGTCCTTTTTTATTCAAGTTTTTAGCTAGAGCATTGATTTTTCTTATTTAGAGTTTAAATTTCCCTTACTTGTAAAATGCTCTCTTTGTATGCTTTGGTTAACCTAAGGCCAAGCACTTGCAATATGTCCATCATTTATGCGCATAATGTTTTAATTTTTTCTTGAGGACAAGCAAAAGCTTAAATGTGGGGGAGTTTGATAACTGCTTGTGTGATAAGAATGCAAAGTGTTCTTTCTTGATGATGAGCATTACTTTTGTCGGGTGACAAGATCCCCTTGCTTATATCCCTCAAGTGTACGGGCTTGTCGAACTAATAATCCCGGGTGAGCGGGGTGGAATCCACAGGGAGTAGGGATTAAAAATACTTAATTTGATTCTTAGCTATGTGGAATATCAATAGTGATAAGTGTGAAATTGATTCAATTCTCAACAATAAAAACAACAAGTGAAAGAGCAAAAGTAAGAAGAGAGTAAGGCAATCGATAAAGAATGGGGTACTCGGATAATGCTTCACCTAGGATGATCACTTCAAGTGCAAGAACTCTCTATTATGCTTCCTAATCAATGCAATGGTGAGTCGTGGAAATCCTTACATACATAGTCCCAAATCTAAGGTCAACTATGCCTAACTCTATACATGTCCCGGAGGAGAAATCAAACAATCTCAACACCTCATACTCGCATAGAGTTGCAATGAGCTCTAGGGATTCCAAGTGATAAATCTCTTCCTAAATATAGACCTACCCCTTTGTTCCAGAAGGAAAATCCCTAGCCACAATTAAGCCCTAGATACTAAGATCCTCTCAACGCTTCACTCCATTGCACGCGCAACTAGGCCCCAGAGGAGGTTCATCCTTTAGACCATTCACTCCATTATGGCTACAAAGAACTCGAGGAACAGAGGTAGAATCTATCACGTCGGAGGGGAAAGGGGACGCTCCTGTACCTCTCGACTCACCCTCTCAACCCTCTCCAACCTAGCTTTGTCTAACGCTAGTGGTGTGTCACTCACTCACAAGGTTACCAACAAGAACTCTCAACCCTAGTGTCACTCTAGGGGAAATGTTCATACAATCAAGCATTGAAGGTTGGAACTCACAATAAACATCAATTTATTGAAAGCATAATAAAGAAGTTCAATGAAACGAATACATCCTAAGGTTCACAATCATCTAACTACCCACTAGGGGTTTAGCTCTCCATGGAGCTTAGTACAATCAAAGAAATCGAATGTAAAAGCAATGAATCCATAAAGAAACCCCCTCGATGATTGTGTCGATGGTCTTGTGGAGAGTCCTCTACTCGTCTTCCAAAGATTCCTTCGTCCAGTATAGGATACGCCTCTATCGAAGCTCCCCTACCAACATTCTTCCTAATAGAATCATGATGTCGGAGCCGTAGAACTTCCCCAAAACCTTGGCCAATACCCTCGAAACCCTAGTTGAAGTCCTCTCACAAGTTGGGGAAAAGATGGAGAAAAGAATACCAAAATCGGGGCTGAGTCTGCTTTAAATAGGGCTGGAATCGGGCAACTCCACGGGCGTGGACGATACACGCGCCCGTGCGGAATTTCCACACGGGCGTGGACAATTTCCACACGCCCGTGTGGATTCTCTGTTTCTCTGGTTTCTCGGCCAGCTGTGAACATTGTTGCTACAGTAATTTCCATAACGTTGCTATAGTGCTCTGCTACAGCCTTCAACCTGATTAACTTCCCAATTCCATACTTTCATCGGGGTAACGCAAACGGGCACACATTCATGTCGTGAATCACTTGCTTCTTCAATGATGTACATGTTGGCGGGGCTCTTGTTCTTATAGGCATAAGTCGGAATGCTCGAGCGTGACTGCCTTTGTGCCCCTCCAAATAGATGTGCTCACTCGAATTCGAGGAGGTTGGCACACACTCTAGCATCTCACACCTAACCTATGTCTTCGTGTTTGAACCTTAACAAGATCTCCTCCAAAATAGGTGCATTATGATCCACATTGGCCCATTTCCTTCATACTCGGCCTCACAACCCTACCTGCGTAAAAGTAACATAAAAACACACATATTAATGTAAAAACCCGAGGAAAGTAATGCTCAACATAAGGAATGAACGCTTCGCATTCATATCGCACAAGCACTTATCATCGGGTTTTGATGCTAATATGTGTGTATTTATGTTACTTTTATGTAGATAGAGTTGTGAGGCCGGATATTAGAGATAGAAGCCAATGTGGATCGTAAATGCATCAACTGGAGGAAATCTTGAGAAGGTTCAAATGGGAAGACATAAGTCGGGGTCGAAATGCGGGAATGTATGCGAACCTCCTTGTATTCAAGTTAGCACAATGATTTGGAGGGGCACAAGGGTAGTCACATTCAAGCATTCTAGCTCGAGCATGTATAGCAAGATCTCTACCAACATGTGCCCATTTACAATGTAATCGTGTGCCCGTTTATGTTACCTCAATGAAAGCATGGATTTGGGAGTGTTTCGAGCCAGTACTGTAGCAGGGCACTATAACAAACACTGAAGCAGGTATTGTTCACAGCCGGGCAAAGAAGGATGAAAATAGAGAACCCACACGGGCGTGCTTTAATTCCACACGGCCATGTGAAGAATCCACTAGGCACCGACAGAGGTGTGTGGATTCCCGATTCCAGCCCTTTAAAAGCTGATGTCAACCCTGATTTCAACATTCTTTTCTCCATCTTTTCCTGAACTTGAGAGAGAGCTTTGGGAAGGGTTTTGAAAGATATTGGCTACGGATTTGGAGAGGTTCTATGGCTCTAACATCGTGCTCCATTTGGAAGAAGGTTAGTGGGAGAGCTTTCATCGTCACTGACCTAGGCCGGACAAAGGAACCCTTGGACGAGTAGAGGACTCTCCACAAGACCATTCCCACGACTGTCGAGGGGGGTTTTCTATGGATTCTTTGCTTTTATATTTGATATCATTGATTGTAATTAGCTCCATGGAACGGTAAACCCCCTTGTGGGTACTTGGGTATTTGTGAACCCTAGGATGTATTCATTTCATTGAACCTCTTTATTATGCTGTCAATTAATTGATGTTTTATTTGAGTTCTAGCCTTGAATGCTTGATTGTATGAATACTCCCTTAGAGTGACACTAGGGTTGAGAGTTCTTGTTGGTAACTCTTGTTAGTGAGTGACACACTACGAGAGTTAGACAAAGCTAGATTAGAGAGGGTTAAGAGGGTGAGTCGAGATGTAGCAGAGTGTCCCCTTTCCCCTCTGGTGTGATTTATTCTACCTCCATTTCTTCAAGTTCTTTGCGGTCATAGTAGAGTGAATGGGCTAAAGGATGATTTTCCGCTGTGCCTTAGTTGTGGGTGCAACGGAGTAAAGCATTGAACTGATTTTAGCACCTAGGTCTTAATCGTGGCTAGGGACCTTTTTCCCGAACCAAAGGGTTAGGTCTACATCTAGGAAGGGGATTTATCAATTGGAATCCCTAGAACTTATTGCAATTCTATACGAGTGCGAGGTTGAGAGGTTATTCAATTTCTCCACCGGGACATGTATAGAGTTAAGCATGGTTGACATTAGATTTGGGACCATGTATTTGAGGATCTCCAGGACTCATTATTGCATCAGTTAGAAAGTATAATAGAGAGTTCTTGCACTTGAAACAATTGTCCTAGTTAGAACAATATCTGGGTACCCCATTTATAATGATTGCCTTACCTTCTCCTTTACTTGTGCCCTCTTTCTTGTTCTTTTACATTTGTTATTTCACATCTTGTCACACATATTACTATTTATCTTTCACTTGGTTAAGAAACAATTTAAGTGTTTTTATTCCCTACTCTCTATGGATACGATACCCCAGTCATCTGGGATTTTATTACTTTGCCAAACCCGTGCACTTGCGGGACATACGCAAGGGCGTTTTCAGGCACAAAGGCAGTCACATTTTCGTATTCCACCTTGTGCAATGATAACAAGATCTTCACCAATAAGGCTTTTTTTATTGAAGAAGCGACGCGATCTACGGTATAGACGTGTGCCAGTTTATGTTGCCTCGATGAAAAGTGTGGATTCGGGAGTTTTTTTTGTGGGGTATTGAGGAGATAATGTAGAAAATCACTAAAGCAGATAGTGTTCATAGCCCACAGAAAATCATAATATTAGAGAATCCACACAGGCTTATGGAGATTACCCATGCCCGTGTGAATGCTTGATTCAAGCCCTATTTTAGCAGTGATTCAGCCCGATTTAGGCATCCTTCTTTCAATCTTTTCTCCATCTTTTAAGAGGCTTGCGGCTACAGTTTAGAGGGGCTTTTTCAAGGCTTTTGGAGTGGTTCTACGGTATTGACACCTTGTTTCTCTTAGAAGATAGTTATCGGTGGAGATTTTGTCGGCACCGATCCGGCGAAGTGCACCCTAGGTATAACAAGGGGACTGATAAGTGCTTGTGCGATATGAATGCGAAGCGTTCATTCCTTATGTTGAGCATTACTTTTCTCAGGTTTTACATTAATATGTGTGTTTTTATGTTACTTTTATGTAGGTAGGGTTGTGAGGCCGAGTATAAGGAAATAGGCCAATGTGGATCATAATGCACCTATTTTGGAGGAAATCTTGCTAAGGTTCAAACGTGAAGACATAGGTCAGGTGTGAGATGCTAGAGTGTGTGCCAACCTCCTCGTATTCGAGTGAGCACATTCATTTGGAGGGGCACAAAGACAGTCACACTCAAGCATTCTGATTTATGCATATAAGAATAAGAGATCCACCGACGTGTACATCATTGAAGAAGCAAGTGATTCACGACGTAAACGTGTACCCGTTTGCGTTACCCCAATGAAAGTATGGAATTCGGGAGTATTTCCGGCAGAGTAATGTAGCAAGTACTGTAGCATCCCGGCCGAGAAATCAGAGAAACAGAGAATCCACACGGGCGTGTGGAAATTATCCACGCCCGTGTGGAAATTCCACAGGGCAGTGTGACATCATACACGCCCGTGTAGTCGCCCGATTCCAGCCCTATTTAAAGCCGATTTCAGCCCCGATTTCAGTATTCTTTTCTCCATCTTTTCCCCAACTTGTGAGAGGGTTTCGGCTAGGGTTTCGAGGGGTATTGACCAAGGATTTGGAGAGTTTCTATGGCTCTGACATCGTGATTCCATTAAGTAGAAGGTTGGTAGGGGAGCTTCGATCGAGGCGTATCCTATACCGGACGAAGGAATCCTTAGACGACGAGTAGATGACTTTCCATAAGATCATCGACACGACCATCGAGGGGGTTTCTTTATGGATTCATTGCTTTTACATTCAATTTCTTTGATTGTACTTAGCTCCATGGAGAGCTAAACCCTAGTGGGTACTTGGGTGATTGTGAACCCTAGGATGTATTCGTTTCATTGAACTTCTTTATTATGCTTTCAATAAATTGATGTTTATTGTAAGTTCCAACCTTGAATGCTTGATTGTATGAACATTTCCCCTAGAGTGACACTAGGGTTGAGAGTTCTTGTTGGTAACCTTGTGAGTGAGTGACACACCACGAACGTTAGACAAAGCTAGGTTGGAGAGGGTTGAGAGGGTGAGTCGAGCGGTACAGGAGCGTCCCCTTTCCCCTCCGACGTGATGGATTCTACCTCCATTCCTTGATTTCTTTGCAGCCATAATAGAGTGAGCGGTCTAAGGGTTGAACCTCCGCTGGTGCCTAGTTGCGCGTGCAATGGAGTGAAGTGTTGAGAGGATCTTAGTATCTAGGGCTTAATTGTGGCTAGGAACCTTCCGCCTGGAACAAAGGGTTAGGTCTACTTTTAGGAAGAGATTTATCACTTGGAATACCTAGAGCTCATTGCAACTCTATGCGAGTGCGAGGTGTTGAGATTATTCGATTTCTCCTCCGGGACATGTATAGAGTTAGGCATAGTTGACCTTAGATTTGGGACTATGTATGTAAGGATTTCCATGACTCACCATGGCATTGATTAGGATGTATAATAGAGAGTTCTTGCACTTGAAATGGTTATCCTAGGTGAAGCATCATCCGAGTACCCTATCTTTATCGATTGCCTTACCCTTTTGTTTATTCTTGCTCTCTCACTTGTTTTTTTTATTATTGAGAATTGAATCAATTTCACACTAATCACTATTGATCTTCCACATAGCTAAGAACCAAATTAAGTATTTTCATTCCCTACTCCCTATGGATTCGACCCCGCTCACCCGGGATTATTACTTCGACAAACCCATGCACTTGCGGGATATAAGGAAGGGGATCTTGTCAGAGACCTTTGAAGAGGATGAGGCTACTCCACAACACCATCGACACTAAAATTGATTTGGTTTTCTTATAGATTACATGCTTTTACTTTCAATTTCATTGTTGATTATATCTTGCTCCATGGAGAGCTAAACTACCTTGTGGGTACTTTGACTTGTAAACCCTAGGATGTTATTATTTCATTGACCTTTTATTATGTTTTCCTTAATTGATGTCTTTAATTGAGTTCCAATCTTAAATGCTTGTTGAATGATTTCTCCATTAGAGTGACACTAGGGTTGAGAGTCCATCTTTGTAGCCTTTGTGGATGAGTGACACACCATGAGGGTTAGACAATGTTAGATTGGAGAGGGTTGAGAGGGTGAGTCGAGAGAAAAGGGGACGCTCTGCTACCTCTCTACTCAACCTCTCGGCCCTCTCCAATCTGGCTTTGTCTGACTCTCATGGTTTGTCATTCACTCACAAAAATTACCAATGTAGACTATCAACCCTAGTGTCACTCTAAGGGAGAAATTATTCAACAAGCATTCAAGATTGGAACTCAATTCATGACATCAATTATTGAAAACATAATAAAAGTTCAATGAAACAATAGCTACCTATGGTTTAAAAGTCCAAGTACCCACTAGGAGGTTTAGATCTCCATGAAGTAAGATACAATCAATAATGAATCAAAAGTCAAAACATGTAATCCATAAGAAAATCGGCTCGGTATTCATGTCGATGGTCTTGTGGAGTAGCCTCGTCCTTTCCAAAGGTCCTCTTATCAGGCCTAGGACACACCTTGCCGGATCAGTGCTGATGAAAACTCCCCCAATAACTATCTTTAAAGAGAAACGTGGTGTCAAAGCCTAGAACCACTCCAAAAGGCTTGCTAAATCCCCTCTGATAAGTGCTTGTGTGATAAGAATGTGAAGTGTTCTTTCCTTATGATGAGCATTAGTTTTATCGGGTTTTAACACTAATATGTGTGTATTTATGTTACTTTCATGCATATAGGGTTGTGAAGCTGAATCTTAGAGAAAGAAGCCAATGTAGACCATGAGTATACCATTTGGAGGAAATTGATTGAAATCCGCAAGCGCACGGGTCGTCAAGTAATACCCTGTGCGTGACACAGGGGTCGTATTCCCTAGGTCCCAAGAGCTGCTATTACTCCCCCCTAGATGACACTATCTAGTCTACCAAATATAGGACTAAAACAAGATAAGGAAAATAACAAAGAGAAAACTATAAACACAAGGACTAAGGCTCACCACATAAACATACTAAGGAAGCAAGTAACAATGGAAGTTTGAGGTCCCTGGGCGAGGATCCCCTCGGGACTACTAAAGCTAGATGGATGCTATAATTACAAAGGCAACGGTGGTTGGACCAAGAGACATCCAAAAATAGATCACCCCGATAGACACGGCGGTAATCCCTAATCCAATAAGAGTATTGGCTCGGAATCTCTTCCGACCAAATCCTCCTACGATCGCATTACAATTAGGGGAATCTCAAATTAGGGCCGAAACTCAACCAAGTTACAACCCTAATGGTTGGAGGGGTATGAAATACCCAATGGTCATGGTGTATTCATACATGTATCCCTTCCAAGCAAGGAGTGTCTAGTATAAGGGTGATGGTCACGCACCAAATACAACCTAGAAGTTGAATCACAAAGTTCTCATGCAAAACAACACATCAAAGAGCACCAAGCAAGGATCGCAAACCACACAAATACCATAAATGTAAATCAAAGCATCTATACAAGCAAGTTCATCCCAAGGTTCACCGGATACCCGGTGACCTTGGGAGTCTAGTTCGTCATTAACAAAGGAGCAAGTGTAGAAGATAAGAGATACAAAGAAAAGTTCATAACAAACTCCCATAAGATGAAGACTAGAAGGTGGTGATGAGAACTCGTCGGATCCGCGCCGGCGAGCTCCTAGATCATTTTCCTTGAGTGTAACCTTCTTCTCCCTTCGATTTGCCCCTCAGATCTGCCTTCTCCCGCAGCCTTGAAGCTCTAGAGGATGATGGTGGAGAGTGGTGGCCAAAAGTCCCTTAATTGATGCCCTAACAACCTTTATATATGCCCAGATCCCGATCGGTAAACGGGTCAGTATACCGGCCGTATGCTAACCCCTCAGGAATTTCAGTTTTCTGCTGAGAAGCCCGTGATGAGCTACAGTGACTGCTACAGTGAAATTGTTACAGTGTTGTACTACTGTGATCCCGGACCGAAAACGCCGCTTTGTTGCTGAATTCATCCCCAATCGCGTCGCCGAGGCCCCAAGGCTTTTAATGGGCCTGAAATGTAAAAATAACACAATTTAAACAAAAAAGGGCATCGATTCAACAAATAAATATAAAGAATAATACAAAACAAATACATGCAAAATACGTACGTTTAGACATTTATCAGAAATCTTGAGAAGGTTCAAACGGGACGACATAAGTCGGGTTCAAGAGGCTAGAATGTGTGGCAACCTTCTTGTATTCAAGCTAGCACAATGATCTGGAGGAGCACAAAGGCAGTCACAAACTAAGTATTCTGGCTTGTACATGTGCAACAAGATCTCCACCAACACGTCCGTTCATTGAAAAGTGAAGCGATCTACAACGTAAACGTGTGCCTATTTATGTTACCTCGATGAAAGCATGGTTTCAGGAGTGTTTCAGAACAGTACTGTAGTAGGGCACTGTAGCAACACTGTAGTAAAATACTATAGCCAAACAACAAAGAAGGAGTTCGCCAAAGAAACCATACGGGCGTGTGGAAATCAACATGGGCATGTGGATTCCCGATTCCAGCCCTTTAAAAGCAGATTTTAGCCACGATTTCAGCACCGATTTCAGCATTCTCTTCTCCATCTTTTCCCCAACTTGAGAGAAGGCTACAGCTAGGGTTTTGAGAGATATTAGCTAGGGATTGGGATAGGTTCTAATGATCCAACATCGCGCTCTGTTTGGAAGAAGGTTAGTGGGAGAGCTTTCGTCGGCACCGATCCGGCGAGGTGTATTGTAGGCTGGACAAAGGGACCTTTGGACGAGTAGAGGACCCTCCAAAAGACCATTGTCGTGACTATCGAGGGTTTTCTATGGATTTATTGCTTTTACATTCGATTTCATTGATTGTAATTAGCTCCATTAAGAGCTAAACACCCTAGTGGGTACTTGGATTGTGAACCCTAGGATGTATTCGTTTCATTGAACCTTGTTATTATGCTTTCATTAAATGATGTTTTTATTGGGGTCAAATATTGAATGCATTGATTGTATGAATACTTCCTTAGAGTGACACTAGGGTTGAGAGTTCTTGTTGGTAACCCTTGTGAGTGAGTGACACACCATGAGAGTTATACAAGGCTAGATTGGAGAGGGTTGAGAGGGTGAATCGAGAGGTAGCGGAGCGTCCCCTTTCCCCTACGGTGTGATTTATTCTACCTCCAATCCCTCAAGTTCTTTGCGGTCATAGTAGAGTGAATGGGCTAAGGGATGACCTTCCGCTTGGGCTTAGTTGCGAGTGCAATGGAGTGAAGTGTTGAAGTGATTTTAGCATCTATGGTTTTATTATTGCTAGGGACTTTCTGCCCAGACCAAACGGTTCGGTCTACATATAGGAAGAGGATTTATCACTTGGAATCCCTAGAACTCATTGCAATTCTATACGAGTGCGAGGTTGAGAGATTGTTCAATTTCTCCTCCGGGACATGTATAAGGTTAGGCATGGTTGACCTTAGGTTTGGGACCATATATTAAACGATCTCCACAACTCATTAATGCATTAGTTAGGAAGCATAATAGAGGGTTTTCGCACTTTAAATGATTGTCCTAGGCGGATCAATATCCGATTACCCCATTTATATCAATTACCTTACCTCTCCTTTACTTGTGCTTCCTCTCTTGTCTCTTTTACATTTGTTTGCATTACATCTGGTCACACAAATCACTATTTATATTTTTCTTTATTAAGAAACAATTTAAGTATTTTTACTCCCTACTCCCTATGGATACGATACCCACTCACCTGGGATTTTATTACTTCGACAAACCCGTGCACTTGAGGGACATATGCAAGGGGCGTTGTCACCCTCTAAACCCTAGCCGCAAGCCTCTCAAAAGATGGAGAAAAGATGGAAAGAAGGATTATGAAATCAGGCTGAATCGCGGCTTTATATAAGGCTGGAATCAGGAATCCACACGGGTGTATGGAATTTCCACATGTCTGTGTGAATTCTGTAAAAGTTGGGTTTTCAGCGGCATGCAAACAGTAACTACTAAAGTAAATTTCTACATTGATTCTCTACAGTGCTCTGCTAAAATACGCCTGAATCCACACTTTTCATCGAGGAAACACAAATAGGCACACGTCTATGCTGTAGATCGCGTTGCATCTTTAAGTAAAACCACATTTGGCGGGAATCTTGCTAGCCTTACACAGTCGGAACACATGAGTATGACTGCCTTTGTGTCCCTCAAATTTACATATTCCATTAAGTATAATGGAGGTTGGCACACACTCATATGCCTTCGATCACAACTTGCGTCTTCTTGTGTGTCGACTTCAAGATTCCATCTCGTGTGTTGACTTCAAGATTCCATCAACATAATACATTTACAATCTACTAAGGCTCATTTCTTCTCTATTTGGGTCCACAATTATATATGCGCAAAAGAACACAAAAACACACATATTAGCGATAAAATCTAATAAAAATAATGCTCATCATAGGAAAAGAATACTTTATATTTTTAGTACAGAAGTACTTATCAGCTGCTCATTTTGTTCTGCCATGTTATCACACCCTTCACCTTTTATTTCAGCTTGATTTGGCTCTTCTTGCACAGGTTCTTTTCCCCTTCTATGAATTCTTCGTTCAATGTCTGGATTTCCTTCAACCAATGTCCAAGGGTTTCCTTAGGTCATAACCTGGAACTATAACTAAAGAAAAGAAAACAAATTTGAACGATGGAAGAATAAGAAAATGTGAAATAGAATAAGTGATGAATAACTAGAATAGAAAAGTGCAAAGTGTTTCCAAAATGCCTATTCCCCTTCAATGGTGCCAAAAACTTTGACACACCCTTTGCATCTGTACGATAAGTGCACGGGTTGTCGAAGTAATAAAAGTACCTTAGTGAGTAGGTAGTTGTATCCATAGGGAATAGTGATCAGAAATACAGGAATTGCTATTTAACTATGGTAAAGATGGATCAATAGCGGTGCGAACAATATCAATGAGAAAAGAAAAGAAAATAAAGAAAACAGGAAAGAAAAACACAATAAAATGAGAGGAAAGACAATCGATAGAAAGTAGGGCACTCAGACATTGCACACCCTAGGACTATTGCTTTAAGTGCAAGGTCAATAATTATGCCTTCCAACAGATGTTCAAATAAGTTATGGAAATCTTTAGACACATCAACCCAAACCTAAGGTCAAATGTGACTAACCCTACATTATGCCTCGGCAGAGAAATCGCTCAGTCTCAACACCTCACATTGTGCAAGGTTGCAAGAAGCACTACGAACTCCATGTGATAAACACTATTCCCTAATCTAGATCTAACCCTTTGATTCAGGCGAAGACCCCTAGGCACAATTAAGCCCAAGTACTAAGGATTATTTCAATGCTTCACTCTATCACTTACACAACTAAGCCCCAGCGGGGTTCCTTTCTTAGCACTTCAATCTATTGTGACCGCAAAAAACTCTTAGAACACGGAGGTAGGATAAATCACACCGGAGGGAAAGGGGACGTTCCACTACCTTTCCAGTCACCCTCTCAACCTTCTCCAACCTAGCTTTATCTAACTCTCATGGTGTGTCACTCATCCACAAGAATTACCAAGATGGATTCTCAACCTTAATATCACTATAAGGGAAAATCAACTCCACAAGCATTCAAGATTAGAACTCAATTAGAACATCAAGTAAAGAAAACATAATAAAAGGTCAATGAAACAAAATCATCCTAAGTTTTACAAGTCTAACCACCCACTAGGGATTTTGCTCTCCATGGAGCAAGATACAATCAATAATGAAATCAAAAGTAAAAACATGCAATCCATGAGTAAAATCCCCTTGTAGTCCGTATCATGGTCTTGTAAAATAGCCTTGTCTTCTCGAAAGGTTCCCTCATCAAGCCTAGGGCTCCCCCAATAACTATCTTCTGAAATAATGGGATGTTGAAGGCCATAGAACCACTCCAAAAACCTTGCCAAAGCCTCTCCAGACCGTAGCCATGCGCACCTCCATAGATGGGCGAAAGATGGAAAAAAGATAGGCAAAGGATCCCCCAAAACGGTTGTAATCGTGACTTAAATAGGGCTAGAATTGGGCATCCACTCGGGCATGTGGAAATTATACACGTCCTTGTGAATCTTCAGGAAACCAATTTTCTATGGTCTGTAAACAGCAACTACTACTGTTTTTTACTATATTAGACTTCTACAGTGCTCCACCAAAATGATCCTGAATCAAGAATTTTCATCGAGGCCACATGAACGGGCACACATCCTTGCGGTGGATCACGTTTTATCCTTAATAAATGTCACATTGATGAAGGTCTTGCTGGTGTTGCACAAGTCGTAACACATGAGCATGACTTTCTTTGTGGCCCTCCAATTTCCATGTTCATTCAAGCACAACAGAGGTTGGCACACACACTCATGTCTTTGAGCACGACTTGTGTCTTCAAGCGTGTGCACTCCAAGATTTCATCAACAAAGCGCATCCACGATCTACTTTGGCTCCTTTCTTCCACAATTGTCTCCACAACCCTATTTGCACAAAAGTAACACAAATAAACATATATGAGTGATAAAATCTGAGAAAAGTAATGCCCAATTTAAGAAAAGAATACTTCGCATTACTAATACATAACCACTTGTCAGGCACCTGGACATTGATTCAATTGCAAGACTGATCATTATATCTCCTAACATATGTTTAATGAGTCATGGAAATACCTAAACGCATTGTCCCAAACCTAAGGTTAACTGTCACTAACCCTACACTATACCCAGGTGAAAAGGAATGCTCTCGATGCCGCAAACTTGTAGGGTTGCTGATTGCTTCCCCGCAAGTGTACGGGATCACCAGTACTACCCTCGATGCGAGCACGAGGGATCGATTCCCAGGGGCCCGGGAAGCTACTCCTACTTCCTCTTCGCTATGTTGTTTAACCTCCAAGTTTGAATGTGATAGTGATAAAACAAATAAACAAGTAAAATGAAAATAAAATGCTAACAATGAAGGCAAGATACTATGGATAATCAAGGAAAGAAAGCAGTCGCGGATGAGGATCCTCTCCGGGGCTACTAAAGTGTGCAGGATGCCAGAACTAACATGCAAATGGCTAGTTGGACCGAGAAAACCCTAGATTAGGTCAACCCGATTGTCACGGCAATTGACCCCTAATCCAGTACGAGTATTGGATATGAAATCTCTTCAGCGCAAATCCTCCTATGATTGCAATGGGAAAGGTGGTTTTCTCAAATTAGGGTTAGAATACAAGCTAATACTTAACCCTAGAATTGGAGTGGTATAAATACCCATGGTCATGGTGTATTTAAACATGTTTCCCTTCCAAGCTTGGTGAGTCTAACACTAGGGCAATGGTCATGCAACCTAGCATTACCTAAGAATTGATACACCGAGTTCTCATGCATACCAAAGCATTCAAATACACCAAGCAAGGATCACAAACAAGCCAAAATACAATAGAAATAACCAAGCATCCATACAAGCACAAGTTCACGCACAAGGTTCACCTACATCCGGTGACCTTGGGGTTTAGTTGTTCATAGTCATCAAATAAAACAAGAAATCCATCCAAACAACCAAACAAAACATATGAAACACTCCCTCAAAGAATGAAGGCCGGAGAAGCTTCCAAAGACGCCACACAAGAGATGGCTTCCCTTGTCTTCAACCTCGTCTACACAAGCCCTAGCAGTATATCTCACCCAAAATCACGCTCTCCTCGTCTAATCCTCCGTGGAAATGCCCTTAAAACCTTACTTCTAGCTCCGATTTGGTGTGGTGGTGGTGAGCTCCAAGAAGAAGCCTTCCCCCCCTCCCCTCCCTCAAAAGAAACCCTAACAATGCTTATAAAGGGATGAACTCGGGCTTCCCTGCGGGTGGCCTCACGCTCACAACACTACTCGTGAGGATGGTTATAATACGGCCTATAAGGAAATCCAGACTTAGACTTTTTCTGAAATTTTCATGTTCCGGGCTGCTATAGTGCATGTACAGTGCCAAGGGTCCAAAAATGACATTTTCGTTGTCGATTTCTTCTTACATTCCATCGTTGAGCCCACCTAGGCTTCCTTTGTGACTGAAACATGAAATAAAATGATTAAACCATAAAAAAGGCATTGAGTTCTCAATAAAATACAATAAACATGCGCATTGGTATGTACAAAATAGGTACATTTAAACATTTATTAGTTGCAAGAAGCTCTAGGGACTCCTTGTGATAAACCCTATTCCCTATTCTAGATCTAACCCTTTGGTACAAAGAAAAGACCCTTAGTCACAATTAAGCCGCAGCACTAAGGATTACTTCAATGCTTCACTCTGTTGCTTGCACAACTAACCCTTGTGGAGTTCCACTCTTAGCACATCAGTTTATTGTGACTGCAAAGAACTCTTGGAATATAGAGGTAGGATAAATCACACCGGAAGAGAAAGGGGATGTTCCGCTACCTCTCGACACACCCTCTCAACCCTCCACAACCTAGCTTTATCTAACCCTCATGGTGTGTCACTCATCCACAAGAATTACCAAGATGGATTCTCAACCCTAGTATCACTATAAGGTAAAATCAACTCAACAAGCATTCAAGATTAGAACTCAATTAGAACATCAATTAAAGAAAACATAATAAAAGGTCAATGAAACAAAATCATCCTAAGGTTTACAAGTCTAACCACCCACTAGGGGTTTTGCTCTCCATGGAGCAAGATACAATCAATAATGAAATCAAAAGTAAAAACATGCAATCCATGAGTAAAATCCCCTTGTAGTCCATATCGATGGTCTTTTGAAATAGCTTTGTCTTCTCCAAAGGTTCCGTCGAGCCTAGGGTACACCTTTCGAATCGATGCCGATGAAAGCTCCCCCAATAACTATCTTCTGAAGGAATGCGATGTTGAAGGTTGTAGAACCATTCCAAAAACCTTGCCAAGGCCTTTTCAAACCCTAGCCGCAAGCTTCTCCAAACTTGGGGAGAAGATGGGAAAAAGATTCTTCAAAATGCCTCAAATTGCGACTTAAATAGGGCTGGAATCGGGCATCCACACGGGTGTATAAAATTTCCACACACTAGTGTGGGTTTTCAGAAATTGAATTTTCAGTGCACTGTAAACAATAACTACTACATTTATTTAGTACAGTAATTTGCTACAGTACCGCTACAGTGCTTCATTACAATGCTTCCGAATCCACACTTTTCATCGAGGGCACTTGAATGGGCACACATCCATGTGGTAGATCGCATTGCGTCTACAATAAAATCGCATTTGATGAGGATCTTTCTAGTATCGCACAAGTCGGAACACATGAGCACTCAAATTTGCATGTTCACTCGAGCACAACAGAGGTTAACACACTCACATGTCTTTGAGCACAACTTGTGTCTTCACATTTGTTCACTCCAAGATTTCATCAACAAATTGCATCCATGATCTACTTTTAGTTTTTTTCTTTTTAATTGTCCCCACAACCCTACATGCGCAAAAGAACACAAATAGACATGCATAAGTGATAAAACATGAGAAAAGCAATGCCCAATGTAAGAAAATAATACTTCATATTACTATTACACAAGCACTTATCACTCCTCTTATGGGTTAGTTCCTATTCCTGTACGGGTATCTAGAACAACAAAGGCAGATAGAGTGGAAAGAAACCTAGGTAATTATTTTTATCACCTTCATGATAAAGGATACTCCTACCACATATTCAGAAGCTGTAGCTTCTACCAATTCAGTATTCTGGAAAGAAGCTATAGATGATGAGTACCGCTCAATCATAAGTAACCATAGATGGATAGTTACTTCTCCACCTCCAATGAATAAACCTTTGGGTTATAAATGAGACTTCAGGAAGATGTTGTGACATTGACAGATCCATTGCAAATTTGTTCAGATAGAAAGAGGGACTCAATTACTTTCACACCTACTCACTAGTAGCTCACACCACCATCATTTGGATTCTTATAGCACTTACCTCTACTTTCAAATTTCAAATCCATTAAATGGATGTAAAGACTGTTGATAAGTGCTTATGCGATAAAAATGCGAAGCGTTCTTTCCTTGTGTTGAGTATTACTTTTCTCGGGTATTAACGCTAATATGGGTGTATTTATATTACTTTCATGCAGGTAGAGTTGTGAGGCCGATTATGAGAGAAAAAAGCCAATGTGGGTCATAATGTACTAATTTGGAGGAAATCTTGCTAAAGTTCCAACGCGAAGATATAGATCGGGTTCCAGATGCAGCAATGTGTGCCAACCTCCTCGTACTCGAGTTAGCAAAATAATTTAGAGGGGCACAAGGGCAGTCACATTCAAGCATTCCGACTTGTGCATATAGAACAAGATCTCCACCAACATGTCCGTTATTAAAGAAGGAAGGCGATCCACGACGTAAATGTGTGCCCGTTTGCGTTATCTCGATGAAAGTATGGATTCAGGAGTATTTTAGGCCGGCACTGTAGCAGGGTATTGTAGAAAACACTGTACAAAAAATACTGCAGCAGCACTATTTATAGACGGCCGAGAAAACAACAAAACAGAGAATCCACACGGGCGTGTGGAAATTCCACACGCCCTTGTGAAAAATCCACAAGGGTGCCCGCACGGGTGTGTGAAATCCCGATTCCAACCCTTTAAAAGCCGATTTCATCCCTGATTTCAGCATTTTTTTCCATCTTTTCCCCAACTTGAGAGAGGGCGGCAGCAAGGGTTTGAGAGGTATTGGCTAGGGCTTTGGAGAGGTTCTACGGCTCCGACATCGCGCGCCGTTTGGAACAAGGTTAGTGGGAGAGCTTTCATTGACACCGATCTGGCGAGGTGTATCCTAGGCTAGACAAAGGGCCCCTTGAAACGAGTAGAGGACTCTCTACAAGACCATCGCCACAACAAATGACGGGGTTTCTATGGATGCTTTGCTTTTACATTCAATTTTATTTATTGTATATAGTTCCATGGAGAGCTAAACCCCTGGTGCGTACTTGTGTATTTGTGAACCCTAGGATGTATTCGTCTTATTGAATTTCTTTATTATGCTTTCAATTAATCGACGTTTATTGTGAGTTCCAATCTTGGAGACTTGATTGTTTGAATACTCTCCTAGAGTGACACTAGGGTTGAGAGTTTTTCTTGGTAACTCTTGTAAGTGAGTGACACACCACAAGAGTTAGACAAAGCCAGATTGGAGAGGGTTGAGAGGGTGAGTTGAGAGGTAACGGAGCGTCCCATTTTCCCTCCAGTGTGATCTATCCTAACTCCACGTTCCAAGAGTTCTTTGCGGCCATAGTTGAGTGAATGGGCTAATGGATGAACTTCCGCTGGGGCTTAGTTGCGAGTGAAACAGAGTGAAGCGTTGAAGGGATTTTAGCACCTAGGGCTTAATTGTGGCTAGGGACCTTCCACCTGGACCAAAGGGTTAGATCTATAAATAGAAATAGTGTTTATCACTTGGAATCCCTAGAGCTCATTGCAATTCTATACAAGTGCGAGGTTGAGAGGTTATTCAATCTCTCCTCCGGGACATGTATAGAGTTAGGCATGGTTAACCTAAGATTTGGGATCATGTAATTAACGATTTCCTTGACTCATTATTGCATCAAGTAGGAAGTATAGTAGAGGGTTCTTGCACTTGAAATGATTGTCCAGGAGGATCAATATCCGGGTACCCCATCGTTATCAATAGCCTTACCTTCTCCTTTACTTGTGCCCTCTATCTTGTTGTTTTATTTTCGTTATTTTATATTTTGTCACACTAATCACTATTCATCTTCCAGATTAGTTAAGAAACAACTTAAGTGTCTTTCTTCCCTACTCTCTATGGATATGATTCCCACTCATCTGGGATTATTACTTCAACACCCATGCACTTCAGGTTTACACTCATATACGGACGTGTCAACTGTTTTCCTAAATAGTTATTTAAAGGAAGAAATTTATATAGACCAATCTAAAGGCTTTGTTGTTCCTGGACAAGAGCACAAGGTCTGTAGACTTGTAAAATCTCTTTATGGACCGAAGCAGGACCATAAGCAGTAGTATGCTAAGTTTCACTTTATAATCATCTCGTATGGATTTGTTGTAAACAGCTATGATAGGTTTGTTTACAGTAAATTAGTTGATGACAAATGTGTTATTTTATGCTTGTGTGTTGATGATGTGTTTATCTTTGTTTCTGATCTTGATCTTTTCTATGATGTCAAGAATTTTCTTAGCAGTAAGTTTGATATGAAAGATCCATGAGAAGTTAATGTTATCCTAGTAATCAAGCTTACTAAGTCAGTATATGGCATTACTTTATCCAAATATCTTTATATTGAGAAAGTGTTTGAGAAATACAGATATCAGGAGTGCACACCTTTTGATCCAGTGTACACCTTAAGAAGAACAAAGGTAAACCTGTGAATCAGGATCTCTATACTCAAATCATAGGATCCCTGATGTATCTATCCGATAGGATTACAACTGACATTGTGTATTCTGTATCTAGACTGAGTAGATATATTAGTAACCTAAATCAAGAATGTTTGTTTGCTATTGAGAGGGTTCTCAGATTGCTAAAATGCTCTATGGGTTTTGGACTGAGGTATACTGAATTCCCTAGTGTGGTAGATGGATATACAAATTCCAACTGGATATTTGACTCAGTGGATCTTAACTTAAACTCCGCACAAATATTCCTACTTGGAGGAGGAACTGTTCAATGAAAATCTACTAAGCAGAAGCTCAATGCGATGAGCTCCATGGAAGCTAAATTGATTGTGCTTGATTCTACTTGTATAATGACAAGGTCCCCTTGCGTATATCCCGCAAGTGTACTGGTTTGTCGAAGTAATAATCCGGGGTGAGCTGGTATCGAATCCACAGGGAGTAGGGAATAAAAATACTTAATTCGATTCTTAGCTATGTGAAAGATCAATGATGATGAGTGTGACAATGATTCAATTCTCAACAATAAAAGCAACAAGTAAGATAGCAAAAGTAAAGAAGGGGATAAGGTAATCGATAAAGATGGGGTACCCGGATAATGCTCCACCTAGGATAATTGTTTCAAATGCAAGAACCCTCTATTATGCTTCCTAATCAATACAATGGTGAGTCGTGTAAATCCTTAATTACATAGTCCCAAATCTAAGGTCAACTATGCCTAACTCTATACATGTCCCAGAGAAGAAATCGAACAATCTCAATACCTCACACTTGCATAGAGTTGCAATGAGCTCTAGGGATTCCAAGTGATAAATCTCTTCCAAATTATAGACCTAACCCTTTGGTCCAGGTGGAAGGTCCCTAACCACAATTCAGCCCTAGATACTAAGATCACCTCAACGCTTCACTCCATTACACGCGCAACTAAGCCCCAGTGGAAGTTCATCCCTTAGACCATTCACTCTATTATGACCGCAAAGAACTCGAAGAACAGAGGTAGAATCTATCACGTCGGAGGGGAAAGGGGACGCTCCTATACCTCTTGACTCACCCTCTCAACCCTCTCCAACCTAGCTTTGTCTAACGCTAGTGGTGTGTCACTCACTCACAAGGTTACCAACAAGAACTCTCAACCCCAGTGTCACTCTAGGGGAAATGTTCATACAATCAAGCATTAAAGGTTGGAACTCACAATAAACATCAATTTATTGAAAGCATAATAAAGAGATTCAAAGAAACGAATACATCCTAGGGTTCACAAATACCCAAGTACCCACTAGGGGTTTATCTCTCAATGGAGCTAAGTACAATCAAAGAAATAGAATATAAAAGCAATGAATCCATAAAGAAACCCCTCGATAGTCATGTCGATTGTCATGTGGAAAGTCCTCTACTCGTCGTCCAAGGATTCCCTCGTCCGCTATAGGATATGCCTCGACGGAAGCTCCCCTACCAACCTTCTTCCTCAGGAATGACGATGTCGGAGCCGTAGAACCTTCCCAAAACCTTGGCCAATACCCCTCAAAACCCTAGCCAAAGCCCTCTCTCAAGTTGGGGAAAAGATGGAGAAGAGAATACTAAAATCGGGGCTGATTCGGCTTTAAATAGGGCTGGAATCGGGCGACTACACGGGCGTAGATGCTTCACACGCCCGTTCAGAATTTCCACACGGGCGTGGATAATTTCCACATGCCCGTGTGGATTCTTTGAACTTCTGTTTTCTCGGCCGGCTGTGAACATTGCTGCTACAGTACTTGCTACCGTATTGCTATAGTGCTCTGCTACAGTATCCGTCCTGAATAGCTTCCCAAATCCATACTTTCATCGGAGTAACGCAAATGGGCACACGTTCACATCATGGATTACTTGCTTCTTCAATGATAGGCACGTTGGTGGAGCTCTTGTTCTATGTGAATAAGTCGGAATGCTCGAGTGTGACTGCCTTTGTGCCCCTATAAATGGATGTGCCAAACTTGAATACGAGGAGGTTGGCACACACTCTAGCATCTCACATCGATCTATGTCTTCGTATTTAAACCATAGCAAGATTTCCTCCAAAACCGGTGCATTGTAATCCACATTGGCTTCTTTCCTTCATCATTGGCCTCACAACCCTACCTGCACGAAAGTAACATAAAAACACACATATTAGTGTAAAAACCTGAGAAAAGAAATGCTCAACATAAGGAATGAACACTTCGCATTCATATCGCACAAGCACTTATCAAACTCCCCCACACTTAAGGTTTTGCTTGTCCTCAGGCAAAAATTAAAACTTTATGTGCATCAATGAAGAAAATATTGAAAGTTCTTGGTCTTAGGTTCACCAAAATATACAAAGAGAGCATTCTACATGTGAGGGAAATTTCAACACTAAATACAAAAAATCAATGCTCTAGCTAAAAACTTGAATCAAAAAGAAAACAAAACCCGAAATCGTGTACGTGTGTGAACTCACTCAAAAAAACTCAAGGTATACTCCTCAAAGTTCTCAGTACAAGGGACTTATTTATCTACAAAAGTGACAACAATTTCAAAGATGGTAGTAGCTTCACACATCCTCTAAGGTAGCCCTTTCTAAAGCGGCCACTAAGGTGGCTTTCACACTTTCGAGGTGGTAGCTCTTTCTATCATAGTGGTAGCTTTCACTCAGCCTATGAGATAGCTCTTTCTCTCATTAGGGCATAGCTGGTATCCGACTTATGAGAGTAGCTTCATACTTCATAGGTGGTAGCTCTTTCCACCCAACAAGCACAAATAAACAATAGAACTTTTTTTTTTTTTTCAGAATTTAACACAAGAAATAGCTATAACTAGCCCCTTTAACATCAAACTTGAGTTTCCAAAAGAGTTTAAAGTGTGAGTAGTGCACTAAGTGTAAATTAGGCAAATATTCCTAGAAATTCAAGCAAGAACTAGAGCATGAAAACATTCAATGTTAGAAATTCTCCTAAACTCAAGAATACAATCCTTGCAACTAAGGTGAACCGCCATTGGCTATGTGAGCATATAACAATCAAGAACAATAGAAAAGATATGTGCACTATGAAACTCCCCCCCACACTTAAGTTGTACATTGTCCCCAATGTACACATGCAAGCTCACTCAAAATATATATCATTCAAAGGCAAATGTGGGAGAAGCAATCAAAATATTACTCCCCTGACTCTTAGTGTTGCGTTTGATGAAGCTAATTCCATGGGAGTAGTGTTCCGACAGGTTGTGAAGCTCACATGGCCAAGTGCCTCAACAACTTGGCCGTTTCCATGACTAAGTCTCAATTCCCAAGAAGACAAGACCATCTGCACGCATACACGAGGGGGTTCAGTGAAGCCCAATAAAAGCAAAATAACTCGAGTATATATAAAAGATAGACAATGAATACAACCCGAGATGCAAGGTGAAAATAAACTCAGAAGGAGAATCCTTTCTGAGTGAACAAGTCTAAAATAAAATGCATAAAAGAAAAAGAACTAAAAATCAAATATTGGTGTTGCCCTCGGGCTCAGGTGATGCTGCTGCTGGTGAAGATGCACATGGTGGGTCCACCAGTGTCAGGGTAGGGGATGAGGGTGTAGTAGATGTCGAGGGAGCTTGAGGAGTCATCGATCGCAAAACAAATGAAGAGACGATGTCTCGCTCTAAGATCTTCTGTAATACGTCGAAGCGTGCCATGAACTCTGTGTACTGAGCTTGTTATGTGGCCCTGATCTCGGAAACCTCTGCCCACACCACTCCTAAAGCATTCTTGAGCCTCTCAAAGTGATTATGGGTTTGAGATGGTGTAAACGAACGTACGGGGGGTATGTTCTCCACCATTGAAGGTGCCTCAGTCTCCATTGGTGCTGACTGATGCTCACCACCATTATCATCGAATGGTATATGCAGCACATAAACACCATTTGGATATTTACGGACCAAACCCACGAGCCTCATTGTCTCTAACCCCAGTGGTGCTGGTATGATTGTCTTCTCGGCTTCGCTGATTGCGTCTCGTAGACCCATCCCCAAAATGAGTCTAGTAATGTATGGACCCGAGAAAATGACACCTAGTCTGGGACACTGTCCTTGATGCTTCAAATACTCTGCTAAAATGTGTCCCACATGGACTGGCTCGTTTCGCACCATGGAGTACAAGTACAGAAGTTCTTGCTTGTTTATGACTCCCGTGCTATCACCGCGACCATTCACTGACCTACTTATGATGGCATGAAGATATCTATAACTAGGTCGAGATAAACATGAGGCCTTAGACACTCCTGGTTCATATCGCCCCTTACCACATAGTATTCTATACGCCTACATGGGAGATAAACCCGACATGTCAATTGGAAAACTCTCATACTCCTCAGTTTCAGTATAATCCTCATCATATAAACCAAGTCTATTGGAGAACTGTGTGACGCTCATTCTATGATGTTGCCCAAAGGCTCTGAACTGAATAGCGTCGACACTATCAAAATGGGCATAAGAGCGGTCGAACTCAAATGAAGCAAGCACCTCTAGAGTGAGTGAACGGATAGCAGGGTCATGAGTATTCAATATCTTGTGCCAACTACCGACCGATAATAGTTTCTCGACCTCATCAGCCATGTCATCTGCTAGTTGCACCTTCCTGAGTGACCCAACATCCGGGATTCGTGTTTGACCAATCTTAAGCTTCGCTAACCGCTCAAACTGAGCTCGATGATCAGGAAGTGTGAATCCCATGACTTCCGGCTTAGGGGCAGGCCCTCTAGGACGTTTAGCTACTGCCTTCTTCGATCTTGTGGCCATATCTGCATGTATTAAAAACCAAAATCAATTAATTTCTGTAGGAAAATAATAACACACGGCGGTGCAAAAATTCCACACGCCCGTGTACTTTCACGGGGCATGAAAAACGCATGGCCTTTGCAGTCATTCTCCCAGCTACAACCCTATCTCAATCCAAGATCTTCTCAAAAACAAATCATAACCATTTTAGCAAGAAACTGATGTGTATTATCCGTTTAAACCGCATGAAATCAGCTAGACTCAAAGGAAATCGATGATGAGAAGAAAATAAGTCTTACCGATGAATTGAAGCAAAACACCTCTACAATCCGCATAATGCACATTCAATCGATTCAAAGACAGCAAGAGGAGGTCAAGAGAATGTCGGAAAATGTTCTTTGAGCGACCTAGGGTAAGCTGAGGAGCAAGGTGTGGCTATTGTATTGGGAGAGCAGACAGTCTTTTAATTCTTGGAGATCTACATGGGTGTGCGGCATAGCCCACGCCTGTGCATCCTCAGACGAAGGTATCACAAGGGCGGACGCACGCCCCTGTGGTTTCGCTGGATATCCGAGAAATATTGTCAAATGTTCTACACACCCGTGTGGAAATTCCGCACTGGCGTGGACATTCACATGCCCAACTCATAGGGACAGCTGCACGCCCCTGTGTTTTCTTGGGATGGAGAGAACTCCCTACAGAGTTCCACACGGCCGTACGGAAGTTACCCACGACCGTGCATGGTTCACAAGGTCGCCCACAGGGGCGAGTCCACGCTCCTGTGTGCTCTCGGGATAATCCGCCCAACTCTGCAGGAATTCACACAGCCGTACGGAAATTACCCACGGGTGTGTGGAAATTCCACACACCGGTGTGTTTTCTCTGGATGGCTTAGAAAAATCTGCAGGCTCTGCAGAAAATTTCTGAACATGTTTACACACTCAAAGCTTGCCCTATTATGAAAATTTTACCAGTGAAAAACATGAAATAGTGCTCAAACGACCATACTTCGCCAATTCCACATGAAAGCACAGGATGAGTACTCAAAACCCACAAGAAAATCACAGCACAAGCATCTAAAAATCAAGACACGAACACCTAACAAATTATTCATCACAACCATCTAAAGATAAGAAAACATTAAACACTTGGATTGCCTTCCAAGAAGCGCTTGTTTAACGTCACTTAGCTTGACGTACCTTGTCTTACCTCACGGGGGTTCATGGAGGAGAAATATTTCTCTATTGTCACTGCAAATCTTTCCACCATAGTATGGTTTCAGCCTATGTCCATTCATTTGAATATGCCCTTCTCCGGATGGTTAATCTCAATGGCTCCATGGGGTGAAACTTCGGTTATGGTATACGGACCAGACCATCTTGATTTTAGTTTCCCCGAAAATGAACGTGGATGAGAGTTGAATAGTAACACCTTATCGCCTGCTTTGAAATCCTTTGGCATCTTAATATGCTTGTCATGCCACTTCCAAATTCTTTCCTTGTATATCCTTGCATTCCCATATGCCTTCATCCTCCATTCATCTAACTCGTTGATGTGTAATATTCGTTGCTCACCAGATTTGCGCAAGTCAAAATTCATCACTTTAATTGCCCAACATGCTTTGTGCTCTAATTCCACAGGCAAATGACATGATTTTCCATACACTAAATTATAGGGAGTGGTCCCTATTGGGGTTTGGTATGCTGTTCTATGAGCCCAAAGTGTGTCATCCAACATTTCGGACTAATCTCGTTTCCCTTGTTCCACTGATTTGGTTAATATTCTCTTGAGCTCTCTGTTTGTAACCTCCACTTGCCAACTTGTTTGCGGATGGTAAGGAGTAGCAAGACGATGATGAACTCCATAACGCTTTAACACTTTTGCCAATTGTCTATTACAAAAATGGGTTCCCCGATCACTGATGATAATTCATGGAGTTCCAAAGCGAGTGAATAGCTTCTTCAAAAACTTCACCACAGTTCTTGCATCATTAGTTGGAAGAGCCTGGGCTTCTACCCACTTGGAAACATAATCAACTGCTACCAGAATGTATTGATTTCCATTGGACTTCGGAAATGGTCCCATAAAATCAATCCATCAAACATCAAATACCTCGCAGAATTGCATGGGATTTTGAGGCATCTCATCCCTTCGTGATAAATTTCCAGCCCTTTGATAACTATCACATCGTAAAATGAATTGATGAACATCTTGGAATAAGGTTAGCTAATAGAACCCAGTGCTAAAAACCTTCTCTACAGTTCGACTTGAAGCATAATGCCCCTCCACTAGGCCTGAGTGACAATGCGCAATGACGTTCCAACCTTCCTCCCTAGAAACACACCTTCGCACCACCTGATCTGCACAAATACGGAACAGGTAAGGATCTTCCCAGAAAAAGTTCTTAAGGTCACTGAAAAATTTCTTCTTCTGCTGAAAGCTTAAATCCTACTTGAATACCCTTACTGACAGATAATTCACAAAATTTGCGAACCATGGAACATCTTTTGATTCTGATACCTGTACCGCATACAAATGCTCTTCAGGGAAGAAATCATTAATTTCCTTGCTTGCCGGTTCTTCCCCTTCACAATCTTCTAATCTCGACAGATGATCTGCAACCACATTCTTTCTCCCCTTTTTATCTTTTATTTCCATGTCAAATTCTTACAATAATGACAAGGTCCCCTTGCGTATATCCCGCAAGTGCACGGGTTTGTCGAAGTAATAATCCCAGGTGAACGGGTATCGAATCCACAGGGAGTAGGGAATAAAAATACTTAATTCGATTCTTAGCTATGTAAAAGATCAATGATAATGAGTTTGACAATGATTCAATTCTCAACAGTAAAAGCAACAAGTAAGAGAGCAAAAGTAAAGAAGGGGGTAAGGCAATCGATAGAGATGGGGTGCCCGGATAATGCTCCGCCTAGGATAATTGTTTCAAGTGCAAGAACCCTCTATTATGCTTCCTAATCAATGCAATGATGAGTCGTGGATATCCGTAATTTCATAGTCCCAAATCTAAGGTCAACTATGCCTACCTCTATACATGTCCCGGAGGAGAAATCGAACAATCTCAACACCTCGCACTCCCATAGAGTTGCAATGAGCTCTAGGGATTCCAAGTGATAAATTTCTTCCTTATTATAGACCTAACCCTTTGGTCCAGGTGGAAGGTCCCTAACCATAATTCAGCCCTAGATACTAAGATCACCTCAACGCTTTACTCCGTTGCACGGGCAACTAAGCCCCAGCGGAAGTTCATCCCTTAGACCATTCACTCTATTATGACCGTAAAGAACTCGAGAAACAGAGGTAGAATCTATCACGCAGGAGGGGAAATGGGACACTCCTGTACCTCTCGATTCACCCTCTCAACCCTCTCTAACCTAGCTTTGTCTAATGCTCGTGGTGTGTCACTCACTCACAAGGTTTCCAACAAGAACTCTCAACCCTACTGTCACTCTAGGGAAAATGTCCATACAATCAAGCATTCAAGGTTGGATCTCACAATAGACATTAATTTATTGAAAGCATAATAAAGAGGTCCAAAGAAACAAATACATTTGACAAGGTCCCCTTGCGTATATCCCGCAAGTGCACGGGTTTGTCGAAGTAATAATCCCGGGTGAACGGGTATCGAATCCATAGGGAGTAGGGAATAAAAATACTTAATTCGATTCTTAGCTATGTGAAAGATCAAAGATAAGGAGTGTGATAATGATTCAATTCTCAACAATAAAAGCAACAAGAAAGAAAGCAAAAGTAAAGAAGGGGGTAAGGCAATCGATAGAGATGGGGTACCCGGATAATGCTCCGCCTAGAATAATTGTTTCAAGTGCAAGAACACTCTATTATGACTCCTAATCAATGCAATGGTGAGTCATTGAAATCCTTAATTACATAGTCCCAAATCTAAGGTCAACTATGCTTAACTTTATACATGTCCCGGAGGAGAAATTGAATAATCTCAAAACCTCGTACACGCATAGAGTTGCAATGAGCTCTAGGGATTCCAAGTGATAAATCTCTTCCTAATTATAGACCTAACCCTTTGCTCCAGGTGAAAGGTCCCTAACCACAATTAAGCCCTAGATACTAAGATCACCTCAATGCTTCACTCCGTTGCACGCACAACTAAGCCCCAGCGGAAGTTCATCCCTTAGACCATTCACTCTATTATGGCCACAAAGAACTTGAGGAACGGAGGTAGAATCTATCACACCATAAGGGAAAGGGGACGCTCCTGTACCTCTCGACTCACCCTCTCAACCCTCTCCAACCTAGCTTTGTCTAACGCTTGTGGTGTGTCACTCACTCACAAGGTTACCAACAAGAACTCTCAACCCTAGTGTCACTCTAGGGGAAATGTTCATATAATGAAGCATTCAAGGTTGGAACTCACAATAAACATCAATTTATTGGAAGCATGAAAAAGAGGTTCAGAGAAACAAATACATCCTATGGTTCAGAATGGCCGAGTACCCACTAGGGGTTTAGCTCTCCATGGAGCTAATTTAAGTCAAAGAAATAGAATGTAAAAGCAATGAATCCATAAAGAAACCCCCTCGATGGTTGTGTCGATGGTCTTATGGAGAGTCCTCTACTCGTCGCAAGCGATCCTTTGTCCAGCCTAGGATACACCTCGCCGGATCGGTGCCGACGAAAGCTCTCCCAATAACCTTCTTCCAAATGATGCGCGTTGTCGGAGCCGTAGAACCTCTCCAAAAACCTAACCAATACCCCTCGAAACCCTAGCCGAAGCCCTCTCGCAAGTTGGGGAAAAGATGGAGAAAATACCAAAATCGGGGCTGAATCGGCTTTAAATAGGGCTGGAATCGGGCGACTACACGGGCGTGGATGCTCTACGTGCCCGTGTGGAATTTCCACACGGGCGTGGATAATTTCCACACGCCCGTGTGGATTCTCTGTTTCTCTGGTTTCTCGGACGGCTGTGAACAGTGCTGCTACAGTACTTCCTACAATGCTGCTACATTTCTCTGCTACAGTATTCGACCTGAATAGCTTCCCAATTCCATACTTTCATCGGGGTAACACAAACGGGCACACGTTCCCGTCGTGGATCACTTGCTTCTTCAATGGTGTACACGTTGGTGAAACTCTTGTTCTATGTGCATAAGTCAGAATGCTCGAGTGTGACTGCCTTTGTGCCCCTCCAAATGGATGTGCCAACTTGAATACGAGGAGGTTGGCACACATTCTAGCATCTCACATTGACCTATGTCTTCGCGTTTGAACCTTAGCAAGATTTCCTCCAAAATCGGTGCATTGTGATCCACATTGGCCTATTTCCTTCATACCCGGCCTCACAAACCTACCTGCATAAAAGTAACATAAAAACACACATATTAGTGTAAAAGCCCGAGAAAATTAATGCTCAACATAAGGAAAGAATCCTTCGCATTCATATCAAACAAGCACTTTTCAAACTCCGCCACACTTAAGCTTTTGCATGTCCTCAAGCAAAAATTAAACATTCTGTGCATCAATGAAGAAAATATTGAACGTGCTTGGCCTTAGGTTCAACAAAGTATACAAAGAGAGCATTCTACAAGTAAGGGAAATTTCAACATTAAAAACAAAAAATCAAAGCCCTAGCTAAAAACTTTAATAAAAAAGAACAACAAACTCGAAATCGTGTACGTGTGTGAACTCACTCAAAACAACCCAAGGTATACTCCTCAAAATTCTAAGTACAAGGGACATATTTATCTACAAAAGTGACAACAATTTCAAAGATGGTAGTAGCTTCACACATCCTCTAAGGTAGCCCTTTCCAAAGCGGCCGCTAAGGTGGCTTTCACACTTTCGAGGTGGTAGCTCTTTCTACCGAAGTGGTAGCTTTCACTCAACCTATGAGATAACTCTTTCTCTCATTAGGGCATAGCTAGTATCCGACTTATGAGAGTAGCTTCATACTACATAGGTGGTAGCTCTTTCCACCCTACAAGCACAAATAAACAATAAAACTATTTTGTTCTTTCTTTTCTTTTTCCATTTTTTTTTGAGTTTAGCACAAGAAAATAAACCTAACTAGTCCCTTTAACATCGAACATGACTTTCCAATAGAGTTCAAAGAGTGAGTAGTGCACTAAGTATAAATCGGGAAAAAAATTCCTAGAAATTCAAGCAAGAACTAGAGCATGAAAACATTCAATGTTAGAAATTCTCCTAAACTCAAGAATACAATCATTGCAACTAAGGTGCACCACCATTGGCTATGTGAGCATATATCAAACAAGAACAATAGAAATGATGTGTGCACTATGAAACTCCGCCCCCTTAAGTTGTACATTGTCCTTACTGTACACATGCAAGCTCACTATAATGTATATCAATGAAGAATATATGTTGAAGAAGCAATCAAAACAATACTCCCCTAACTCCTAGTGTTGCGTTTGATGGAACTAAATCCTTGGGCGTAATGTTCCGACGGGTTGTGAAGCTCACACGGGCAAGTGCCGAAGCACCTTGGCAGTGGCCATGACAAAGTCTCAATTCCCATGATGACAAGACCATCTGCACGAATACACGAAGGGGTTCAGTGAAGCTCAATAAAACAAAAACAACTCGATTATACAAAAGATAGAGCAATGAATACAACTCGAGACCACAAAATGAAAATAAACTCAGAAGGAAAATCCTTTATGAATATACAAATCCAAAATAAAATGCAGAAAATAAAATGCGAAAAATAAGAACAAAGAAGGTAAAGAAGCCTCAAGTGTCAGTGTCAATAGCTAGTACATCTGTTTCCGCTGCTAGTGAAGATGACGCTGGTGCTGCAAAATAAATGAAGATTGGCAAAGAAAAGAGAAAGACAAGCTTACCGATAAAATGAGAATAAAAGACTAGAAATCCGTTGGAAAACTCAATTAACAACCCTCTAAAAGGATGGTGAGAGGTTAGGAGAGAGCAAGGATGTGTTTTCAAAACGTTTGAGGGTCAAAAGATGAAGAAACCCAAAAAGATTTTAAAGAAAACCTGCGGTTCTAGCATTTCTGTACATCCACGCGGGCGTGTGGAAACTACCCACGCCCGTGTGCCCGACCCACAGGGGCAGCCGCACGCCCCTGTGGACTCTCCATGCAATCAAGAAAATTCTCTAAGACCCACACCCGTGCGAAAATTCCACACGGGCGTGGATATTCACAAGCCCAACTCATAGGGGCAAACACACGTCCATGTGTCTTCTCAGGATGGAGAGATCCTCTGCAGAGATTCGCATGGGCGTGCGAAAATTATCCACGCCCGTGTGTGGTTCACAAGGTCGCCAACAGGGGCGAGTCCACGCCACTGCGTGCTCTCGGGATAAACTGCCCAACTCTGCAGGAATTCACACACCCGTGCGGAAATTACCCACGGGCGTGTGACAGTCGCATGGTCATTCACAGCGGCAGCCGCACGCCCCTGTGCCTTCTCTGGATGAGCTCGCACAGCAAATCCACGCTCGTGTGTTTTCTCTGGATGCCTTAGAAAATTCTGCAGACTCTGCAGAAAAGTTTTTAACATGTTTACACAGTCAGAGCCTGCCCTAATATGTAAGTTTTACCAGTGAAAAACATGTGAAATAGCTCAAATGACCAAAACTTCACCAAAACACATGAAAGCACAAAATAACACCAACGTCCACAAGAAAAGCATAGCAATGGCCTATAAGAATCAAAACACCAACACTCAAGCTCTTATTCATCCAAACACTAAACTAAAAACTATGAAAACAGTAATTGCTTGGGTTGCCTCCCAAGAAGCGCTTGTTTTACGTCACTAAGCTTGATGTACCTCTTCTTTACCTTATGGAGGCTTGAAAAGAGTATGTTCCTCCTGACTAGACATTGCATAGCTACTTTCCTTAAACCAAAAATTTAATTGCCGGGGTGGAATATTTGTTGGAGAGTCCAACCATCTTACCTTTGGCCTCTAAGGAAACAATTTGGGTTGGGAATTATCCAAGCTTAGCACAGGTGGATCATTGGATGGCTTCAATCTCCTACCCACGTCTTCTTCCAATCCCAAAATCTCTTTCTTGCAATTTATGAATTGATCAATCCCAAAGGAAGATGCGTTTTCTGTTACGTTAGTAGTTGCTTCTTCTTCAATTTCAACTTGAAAATAATCTGTCTTCACCAACTCTCCTTGCATCATTTCTTGCTCACAAACATACTATCCACTCAAACAATCATCATATTGAGTGAACGGTTCTTCTTGTATCCTCTCGATCTAGACAACATCATGCTCGTTCTGTCCAACTTCTTCATTGTCATTCACTACCACATCTTCTCTACAAGGAACTTTACCTGCTTGCTCAAATACTTGGTGTTCCTTGGAGAGTGTGTCAAGTATCCCTCCTAATTGATGCTCAAGGTTTTTATAGGAGGCTTCATGACATCTTCATGTGGTCTCCATATTTTGGACGCAAACATCAGATGTTTCAATAAAGTTAGCTAATACTCTTTGAAACTGAAGTGCATCCTCGCCGAGTATCTCACCCCTTTGACATTCCTCTTGAGGTGTCTCCCAATGTTGTTCACCATTATTCCATAATAAGTTTGGGTAGCCCACTTCAATTGGATGATAAGAGTTGTAACATGGAATGTTTTGTTGTCGTGAAGTAACAATTCTATCAACCTTTTTACAGAGAGCTTCGACCTGCAAATATAGAGCAATGACTGGGTCAATCATCATTTAAAATCCTTGCAAGAAAAAGTAAGACATGACAAAAGAAAACAAATGAGAATGACGGAAGAATAAGAAAGTGTGAAATAATTTTAGAACAAATCAGAACGGTGATAGAGAAGAGATGTGAAATAGAATGAAGGGTAAATAGCTAAGAAAACAAAGTGCAAAGTATCTCTAAACGCCTACTTCCCGGCAACGGCGCCAAAAACTTGACAAGGTCCCATAGCGTATATCCCGCAAGTGCACGGGTTTGTCAAAGTAATAATCCCGGGCGAGCGGGTATCAAATCCACAGGGAGTAAGGAATAAAAATACTTAATTTGATTCTTAGCTATGTGAAAGATCAATGATAAGGAGTGTGATAATGATTCAATTCTCAACAATAAAAGCAACAAGAAAAAGTGCAAAAGTAAAGAAGGGGGGGTAAGGCAATCGATAGAGATGGGGTACCCGGATAATGCTCCGCCTAGGATAATTGTTTCAACTGCAAAAACCCTCTATTATGACTCCTAATCAATACAATGGTGAGTCGTGGAAATCCTTAATTACATAGTCCCAAATCTAAGGTCAACTATGCCTAACTCTATACATGTGCCGGAGGAGAAATCGAATAATCTCAAAACCTCGCACACGCATAGTGTTGCAATGAGCTCTAGGGATTCCAAGTGATAAATCTCTTCCTAATTATAGACCTAACCCTTTGCTAAAGGTGAAAGGTCCCTAACCACAATTGAGCCCTAGATACTAAGATCACCTCAACGCTTCACTCCGTTGCACGCGCAACTAAGCCCCAGCGGAAGTTCATCCCTTAGACCATTCACTTTATTATGGCCACAAAGAACTCGAGGAATAGAGGTAGAATCTATCACACCGGAAGGGAAAGGGGACGCTCCTGTACCTCTCGACTCACCCTCTCAACCCTCTCCAACCTAGCTTTGTCTAATGCTTGTGGTGTGTCACTCACTCACAAAGTTACCAGCAAGAACTCTCAACCCTAGTGTCACTCTAGGGGAAATGTTCATATAATGAAGCATTCAAGGTTGGAACTCACAATAAACATCAATTTATTGAAAGCAGAATAAAGAGGTTCAAAGAAACAAATACATCCTAGGGTTCACAATACGCGAGTACCCACTAGAGGTTTAGCTCTCCATGGAGCTAATTACAATCAAAGAAATAGAATGTAAAAGCAATGAATCCATAAAAAAAAACCCCTCGATGGTCTTGTTGATGGTCTTGTGGAGAGTCCTCTACTCATGGTCGAAGGATTCCCTCGTCCGCTATAGGATATGCCTCGATGGAAGCTCCCCTACCAACCTTCTTCCTAAGGAATAACGATGTCGGAGCCGTAGAACCTCTCCAAAACCCTAGCCAATACCTCTTAAAACCCTAGCCGAAACCCTCTCTCAAGTTGGGGAAAAGTTGGAGAAAAGAATACTGAAATCGGGGCTGAATCGGCTTTAAATAGGCCTGGAATCGGGTGACCGCACGGGCTTGTGGATTTTTCACACGCCTATGTGGAATTTCCACACGGCCGTGTATAATTTCCACACGCCCGTGTGGATTCTTTGAATTCCTGTTTTCTCGGCCGGCTTGAATAGTGCTGTTATAATGTTTCGCTACAGTACCTGCCCTGAAATACTTCCCGAGTCCATACTTTTATCGAGGTGACGCAAACGGGCACACGTTCACGTCGTGGATCGCTTTGCTTCTTTAATGATGGACAAGTTGGTGGAGATCTTGTTCTATGTGCATAAGTCGGAATGCTTGAGCGTGACTGCCCTTGTGCCTCTCGAAATGGTTGTGCTAACTCAAATATGAGGAGGTTGGAACACACTCTAGCATCTCGCACCCGACCTATGTCTTCACATTTGAACCTTAGCAAGATTTCCAACAAAATTGGTGCATTATGATCCACATTGGCTTCTTTCCTTCATACTCGGCCTCACAACCCTACCTGCACAAAAGTAACATAAAAACACACATGTTTGTGTAAAAACCCGAGAAAAGTAATGCTCAACATAAGGAAAGAATGCTTCGCATTCATATCACACAAGCACTTATCAAACTCCCACACACTTAAGCCTTTGCTTGTCCATAAGCAAAAATTAAACATTCTGTGCATAGATGAAGGAAATATTGGAAGTGCTTGGCCTTAGGTTCACCAAAGTGTACAGAGAGAGCATTCTAAAAGTATGGGAAATTTCAACATTAAATACAAAAAATTCAAAGCTCTTGCTAAAAACTTGAATCAAACAGGACAACAAACCCGAAATCGTGTACGTGTGTGAACTAACTCAAGGCACTTATTTATCTACAAAAGTAACAACAATTTTAAAGATGGTAGTAGCTTCACACATCCTCTAAAGTAGCCCTTTTCAAAGCGGCCGCTAAGGTGGCTTTCACACTCTCGAGGTGGTATCTCTTTCTACCGGAGTGGTAGCTTTCACTCATCCTATGAGATAGCTCTTTCTCTCATTAGGGCATAGCTAGTATCCGACTTATGACAGTAGCTTCATACTTCATAGGTGGTACCTCTTTCAATCCAACAAGCACAAATAAACAATTAAACTATTTTGTTCTTTCTTTTCATTTTCCATTATTTTTTTTTCAGAATTTAACACAAGAAACAACTATAACTAGTCCCTTTAACATTGAACATGAGTTTCTAATAGAGTTTAAAGAGTGAGTAGTGCACTGTGTGTAAATCAGGTAAAAATTCCTAGAAATTCAAGAAAGAACTAGAGCATGAAAAATTCAATGTTAAAATTTCTCCTAAACTCAAGAATACAATCATTGTAACTAAGGTGAACCGTCATTGGCTATGTGAGCATGTATAATAATCAAAACTAATATAAAAGATATGTGCACAGTGAAACTCCCCCCCCCCACAAACTTAAGTTGTACATTGTCCCCAATGTACACATACAAGCTCACTCATAATGTATATCAATGAAGAATACATGTGGGAGAAGCAATCAAAACAATACTCCCCTGACTCCTGGTGTCACGTTTGATGGAGCTAAGTCCTTGGGAGTAATGGTCCGACGGGTTGTGAAGCTCACACGGCCAAGTGCCAAAGCACTTTGGCCGTGCCCATGACAAAGTCTCCATTCCCAAGATGACAAGACCATCTGCATGCACACATGAGTTGTTCAGTGAAGCTCAAGAAAAACAAAAATCACTCGAGTATATAAAAGATAAAGCAATGAATACAACTCGAATTGCAAAATGAAAATAAACTCAGAAGGGGAATCCTTTCTAAGTGAACAAGTCTAAAATAAAATGCAAAATAAAGAAAATGCATAAAAATAAAGTCAAACGTCGGTGTCACGCTCTGTCGGCTCCTCTGCTGCTAGTGGTGGTGGAGAAGCACATGGTGGATCCTGTGGTGCTAGAATAGGTGATGGGGATGTTGGAGGTGCCGAGGGAGCCTGAGGAGTCCTCGGACGCAAGACAAATGATGAGGCGACGCCTCGCTATAAGATCTACTATAATATGTCAAAACATGCCATGAACTCTGTGTAATGAGTGACCTGCGTAACCCTAATCTCGGTAATCTCTGCTTGAGCCTCAGCTACCTCTGCCCGTATCACTCCGACCGCATTCTCGAGCCTCTCAAAACGATCATGGGCTCAAGATGGTGAAAACATACGCACTGGGTGTGTGTCCTCTGCCGCCGGAGTTGCCTCGGTCTCCATCGGTGTTGGGTGAGGCTCGAGGGTAGGCTGGGAAGCCTCAGCATGATCACTCTCATCCTCAGCTATCTCTGGAGCTGGTAGCACCAAAAAATAAACCCCTGTCCAACTCTGCGGACCATGCCCATCGATCTCAATGTCTCTAAACTCTTGGGGGGGTAGGTATACTCGTCTTCTCAGCCCCACGAATCGAATCCAAGAGACCCATTCTCAGCACTAATTTTGTAAAGTAGGGGCCCGAGAAGATCGCTCCCAGTCTCGCATAATGCCCCTGATGTCTGATGTACTCTGCCATGATGTGTCCTAAGTGAATCGGTATGCGCTGCACCATCGAGTATAAGTATAGAAGCTCTTGCTGGCTCAGAAAGCCAGTGCTGTCACCACGGCTATTCACCGACCTACTCATGATGGCATGTAAATATCTGTATGCAGGTCGCGAAAGGCATGTGGCCTTGGACACCCCTGGCTCGTACTGACCCTGACAACATAGTACTCTGTAAGCTCTCCGTGGGGTCAAGGCTCTAGGGTAATCAGTCGGTAACTGAGTATACTCCTCAGTGTCTGTAAATGCCTCCTCATACAAGCCAAGCAGAACTGAAAACTGAGTGACGCTGAAGCTATGGTGGTGTCCAAGTGCTATAAACTGAATGGTGTCCAAACTATCGAAGCTTGCGTAAGATCTATAAAACTCGAATGATGATGACACCTCCAGTGCAAATTCTCGGATTGCTGGCTCTCTAATCGTTAATAACTGCCTCCAACCACCTACTGAAACGAGATCCTCAACCTCATCAGCGAGCTCATCTCCCTACTGTAGATCTCTCATTATACTCGTGTCCAGGAATCGAGTCTGTCCGAACCGGAGTCTCGACAGGCGCTCATAGTGAACCTAATGCTCTGGAATCGCGAAACTCATGCCCTCAGGCTCAGGGGATGACTCACACGGCCTCTTATCAGCTTGCTTCTTCGACCGAGGTGCCGTAATCTGCAAAATTTAAAACAAAATGTATCAAACATGTTGATAAACTAACGCTGCAAAAATCCACACGGCCGTGTGGAATTTCTGCTCGTCCATGTGGATCCACGGGGCGTGAAAGACGCACGGCCGTGCCTTAAAACTCCAAAAATACACCTTGAAACTGAAAAACCGGGCAAAAAACTTGGTAAAAATCCGACCAAATTGGCACTATGAAGTCAGAAAATGATGTGAGAGTGTTTTCAGACGACAGGAAGACATGAAGAAGGAGAGAAACTATTCTTCTTTAAAAAAAAGTCGCGCCCCTTGGCGTTCTGTGTATCCACACGGGCGTGCGGAAATTACCCACGCCCGTGTCCCTCATTATGAGAGAGTGATAAGTGCTTGTGCGATATGAATGCGAAGCATTATTTCCTTATGTTGAGCATTAATTTCCTCGGGTTTTACACTAATATGTGTGTTTTTATGTTACTTTCGTGCATGTAGGGTTGTGAAACCAATTATGAAGGAAAGAAGCCAATGTGGATCACAATGCACCGATTTTGGACGAAATCTTGCTAAAGTTCAAACGCGAAGATATAAGTCGGGTGCGAGATGCTAGAGTGTGTGCCAACCTCCTCGTATTCGAGTGAGCACATTCATTTGGAGGAGCACAAAGGCAGTCTCACTCGAACATTCTGATTTATGCATATAAGAACAAGAGATCCACCAACGTGCACATCATTGAAGAGGCAAGTGATTCACGACGTAAACGTGTGCCCGTTTGCGTTACCCCAATGAAAGTATGGAATTCGGGAGTATTTCCGGCATAGTACCGTAGCAGGTTACTACAGTAAACACTGGAACAGGTACTGTAGCAGCCCGGCCGAGAAATCAGAGAAACAGAGAATCCACACGGGCGTGTGGAAATTATCCATGCCGGTGTGGAAATTCCACACGGGCGTGTGACATCATACACGGCCGTGCAGTCGCCCGATTCCAGCCCTATTTAAAGACGATTTCAGCCCCGATTTTCGTATTCTTTTCTCCATCTTTTCCCCAACTTGTGAAAGGACTTCTGCTTGGGTTTCGAGGGGTATTGGCCAAGGTTTTGGAGAAGTTCTACGGCTCCGACATCGTGATTCCATTAGGAAGATGGTTGGTAGGGGAGCTTCGATCGAGGCGTATCATATACCGGACGAAGGAATATTTGGACGACGAGTAGAGGACGCTCCACAAGTCCATCGACACGACCATCGAGGGGGTCTCTTTATGGATTCATTGCTTTTACATTCAATTTCTATGATTGTATTAAGCTCCATGGAGAGGTAAACCCCTAGTGGGTACTTGGATGATTGTGAACCATAGGATGTATTCGTTTCATTGAACTTCTTTATTATGCTTTCAATAAATTGATGTTTATTGTGAGTTCCAACCTTGAATGCTTGATTGTATGAAAATTTCCCCTAGAGTGACACTAGGGTTGAGAGTTCTTGTTGGTAACCTTGTGAGTGAGTGACACACCACGAGCGTTAGACAAAGCTAGGTTGGAGAGGGTTGAGAGGGTGAGTTGAAAGGTACAGGAGCGTCCCCTTTCCTCTCCGGCGTGATAGATTCTACCTCCGTTCCTTGAGTTCTTTGCGGCCATAATAGAGTGAGTGGTCTAAGGGATGAACCTCCGCTGGGGCCTAGTTGCGCATGCAATGGAGTGAAGCGTTGAGAGGATCTTAGTATCTAGGGCTTAATTGTGGCTAGGGACCTTCCTCCTGCACCAAAGGGTTAGGTCTATATTTAGGAAGAGATTTATCACTTGGAATCCCTAGAGTTCATTGCAACTCTATGCGATGCGAGGTGTTGAGATTGTTCGATTTCTCCTCCGGGACATGTATAGAGTTAGGTATAGTTGACCTTAGATTTGGGACTATGTATGTAAGGATTTCCACGACTCACCATTGCATTGATTAGGAAGCATAATAGAGAGTTCTTGCACTTGAAGCGATTATCCTAGGTGAAGCATTATCCGAGTACCCTCTTCTTACTTTTGCTCTTTCACTTGTTGATTTTATTGTTGAGAATTGAATCAATTTCACACCTATCAAAATTGATCTTCCACATAGCTAAGAATTAAATTAAGTATTTTCACTCCCTACCCCCTGTGGATTCGACCCCGCTCACCCGGGATTATTACTTCGATAAGCCCGTGCACTTGCGGGATATAAGCAAGGGGAACTTGTCAGAGAGCCACAGGGGCGTATACACGCCACTGTGCGCTCTCTGGAAAACACCTCATTGTCTCTGAACACTCTCCCACGGGCGTGAGGAAAATACCCACGCCCATGCGCCCTTCCCACAGGGGCATCCGCACGCCCCTGTGGTTTCTCTAGACATCCGAGAAAAATCACTAAGTGTTCCACACGCCCGTGGGGAAATTCCACATGGGCGTAGACATTCACATGCCCAACTCACAAGGGCACCCACACGCCCCTGTGTCTTCTCGGGATGAAAAGGGCTCCTCTGCAGAGTTTCACACGGGCATGTGGAAATTACCCATGCCCGTGTACGGTTAACAAGGTCACCCACAGGGGCGAGTTCACGCCCCTCTGTGCTTTTGGGATAATCGGCCAATCTCTGCAGGAATTCACACGCCCGTGGGGAAATTACCCACGGGCGTGCGATATTCGCATGGTCATTCATAGGGGCATCCGCACGCCCCTGTGCCTTCTCTGGATGAGCTCACAATGCAAATCCACGGCCGTGCGGAAATTCCACACGCTCGTGCGTCTTCACTAGATGCCTTAGAAAAAACTGCAGGCTCTGCAGAAAGTCTCTGAACATGTTTACACACTCAGAGCCTGCCCTAGTATGCGAGTTTTACTAGCGCAAAACATGGAATAAAGCTCAAACGACATAACTTCGCCAATTCCACATGAAAATACACGATGAGTATTCAAAGTTAAAAAGAAAATCTCAGCACGAGCATCTAAAAATCAAGACACCAACACTTAAAAATTTATTAATGCAAACAAACTAAACTAGAAGATAAGAAAACAGTAAACACTTGGGTTGCCTCCCAAGAAGCGCTTGTTTAACATCATTAAGCTTGACGTACCTTGTCTTACCTCACGGGGGTTCATGAATGAAAGTTGTCCTCTTACCCATGGCTTGAAAGCATCATGTGCAAAGTCTCTTGAGGGTAGAAGGTGAATCATCGGGCTTCGGACCACCTAACAATGATTCATTCAACTTCTTTGGTTCATGTATGTCTCCAACAGACTTAGAGTGTTTCCGGTGACATTTCCTAGCCTTCTTCATTTTCTGGAGCACCTTCTTCATGATCCCCGGGGTAGATGGTACTTCTTCTGTCGCACCAAGCATCATTACTTCTTCATAATCCTCCTCTTGGTCGAGCAAACCCTCATATGGGTCCGGATTAAATATTTCCTGCATGTATTCATCAACAATCTCATCAGTAGTGTATAGAAATTATAAAGTGTCATCGAAATCAAGAGAATGCCGCATGGCTTAAGCAAGGCGGTATGTGAGCTTGTCATCTCCAACCCTCAAAGTTAGCTCTCCGCGGTATGTGAGCTTGTCAATCATTGCCTTAGAATTCCGCAAGAACGGTCTCCCTAGTATCAATGGTACATCCGCATCTTCATCGACGTTTAGCACTATAAAGTCAACCGAAAAAATGTACTTGTCCACCTTGATAAGCACGTCTTCAATGATGCCTCTCGGATGTCGTACTGTTCGGTCCGCTTGTTGCAAAGTCATCCGAGTAGGCCTAGGCTCACCCAAGCCTAACTTTTGAAAGAAGATTTATGGCATAACATTGATACTGGCCCCTAAGTCCGCCAATGCCATTTCCTCACCTAGATTGCCAATATTACACGGAATGATGAAGCTTCCCCGGTCTTTCTTCTTGTTCGGCATGTTCATTTGCAATACCGCCTACCAGAGAAAGTAGATATAGTAAGTGTAGCAAGTAATGACATTGCAAAAGATAGTGATATATGTAGTATATTTGGAGGAGAAGATTCTAATTTTACTGAAGAAAGTAATCTTTAAAATTTAACCAAGTCTTTAGTGACATAGAACCTATAGATACTGGATGGCTTACAATTTAGATAAAAATCCTAAATTTCTTTTTGAAACCTATAAGCAAAAGATAAATAATACTTGTATAGATGAATTTATTGGTCATAAAATAAACTTTAATAAAAACTTTCATATTCTTATAAATTTCATATTAGTAGATATAGAACAACATGTGATAAATGTGATTTATCTTTGTTCAAACTCTGCAAAATAATGTTAGATCATATAAATAGCCAAATGAATATCAAACCATTAGCAACCCATGTGCAATCACATGATAAAAGGATATGATGTGCTCCGCAAGTGCACTGGTCATTCAACTAATAAAGTGTACAAGAAGGTCGGGTAGTTGAATCCACAATGACTAGGGGTAGTAGTACTAGCTAATCTTCTACTATCTAACCAAATAACAATAATGAGTGAAGAAAACAAAACAAGATAAACTAAAGCAAAAGAATACTTGACTGCTATCACATGCAATAAGTACACAGAGAAGTGTCACACAAGAGAAGGGTGTATTCAGACAAAGTATCCCCCTAGAACTTTGATTGATTCATGAAATCCCACAAGTATACGGGTTATCAAATAATACCTCTCGTGCGAATATGAGAGGGTCATATTCCCAAGGGCCCGAGAATCTACTCTTACTTCCTCTTTGCAATGTTGTTTAAGTTACAATTCTGAATGTGATAGAGAAATCGCAAGAAACTAAGTAAATGCAGCTAAAATTTTAACAATGAAGGCAATATACAAGGAGTAATCAGGGCAAGGAAGTGGTCATGGATGAGGATCCCCTCGGGGGCTACTAAAGTGTGTAGGATGCTAGAATTATTATGCAAGTGGCTAGTTGGACAGAGGAAACCCTAAATTAGGTCAACCCAATGGTCACAACAATTGACCCCTAATCCGGTATGAGTATTGGATACAGAATCTCTTCCGTCTAAATTCTCCTACAATTGCAATGGGAGTGGAGGGGTACAAATACCCGATGGTCACGACATATTTATATGTATATCCCTTCCAAACTTGGTGAGTCTAATACTAGGGCAATGGTCATGCAACCTAGTACTTCCTAAGAATTGATACACAGAGTTCCCATGAATATCAGGGTATTAAAATACATCAAACAAAGATCACAAACAAGCCAAAATGCAATAGATAAATCGAACATCCAAACAACAAAAGTTCACCTCCAAGGTTCACCTACATCAGGTGACTTTGGGGGTTTAGTTGTTCATAGTCACAAAACAAACAATCAAAGCTATAGAAACAACTAAACAAAGCATGAACAAACTCCCTCAAAGGTTGGAGGCAGAATGACACTTAGATCCCTCGGAGATGAGCTTCCAAAGACGCCACTCAAGGGGTGGTTCCCTTGTCTTCAACCTACTAAAATCAAGCCCTAGTGATGGATCTTGCTCAAAATTATGCTCTCCTCATCAAATTATCCATAGAAATGCCCTCAAACACCTTCTTCTTCATCAGATTGACAATGGTGGTGATGAGCTCCAAGAAGGGGTGTCTCCCCCCCGCCACCCCCCAAAAAAAAAGAAATTCCCTAAAGAAGATTTTAAGAGTGGTTTCGGGATGGCTTACGGGCTGCTTCATTGATGCTACAGTACCAGGCCCTAAAATGCCATTTTCGGTGTAGATTTCTCCTCAAATTGCATCGCTGAGCTCACCTAGGCTTTATTATGCTTGTAACACAAAATTAAATTATTAAACCCTAAAAAGGGCATCGGTTCATCAATAATATACAAAAACTATACGCACAAATACATATAAAAAACGTACATTTAGATGTTTATCAAACATCCCCACAACTAAGCTTTTGCTTGCCCCCAAGCAAACAAACTTGAAGAACAGGGGCAAGAAGATAAACGGCTAAATGCACGACCTTAAGCTCAAAAGTAAAGGACTCCACAAGCACAAGTGGACAGAAATCAAGAGGTGAGTTGTTCAATGAATAGTCAAATAATAAAAGCCCTGTTTCATCTAAAGAGCTCCTGTGAGTGTGTGCTATCTCCCACCTTAACCTCCATACCTTGGATTACCCCATGATAACCATTCACCCCAAGCACAATGAAAATGGCATTAAAGTGCTAAAGACATCCTCAATACTCAGTTAAAAGTCCTTTGGTTCCTAGATAAAACTCTAACTCTCAAGTGACTATGTAGGAGGTTATAGGAGTTCAATAGAGTTACTTTATTACTTTCACACATATATACAGACGTACACTCATTTTTTCTTTTTGAGTCTGATTAATGTAGACTGCACCAAAAAATTTTTACAATCTTTTTGATGGATGCACATATTGATTAGGAACAAGAGCCACCCAACGTACTTGATTACAGTCTACATAGACGCATTCGTGCTACACTAGCAAAGGAATACTGTCACATACTCATTTTTTTATCATCATTTTTTTTCACATGTACATATTGTATCTCATGTCTCCTAGTAAAAACCACTCTACAATACTTCATTTAAGGATAGAGAAAACATTGAAGGAACCAAAAACTCTTAAAAGAGTATTGAAGATAGAATTTAACATTTTAATTCCAAAATCATTATGATGGGTTGGTTGGAGTGTACTGATAAGTGCTTGTGCGATATGAATGTGAAGCGTTCTTTCCTTATGTTGAGCATTACTTTTCTCGGGTTTTTACACTAATATGTGTGTTTTTATGTTACTTTTATGCAGGTTGGGTTGTGAAACCAATTATGAAGGAAAGAAGCCAATGTGGATCACAATGCACCAATTTTGGAGGAAATCTTGCTAAAGTTCAAACGCGAAGATATGAGTCAGGTGCGAGATGCTAGAGTGTGTGCCAACCTCCCCGTATTTGAGTTAGCACAACCATTTGGAGGGGCACAAGGGCAGTCACACTCAAGCATTGCGACTTATGCACATAGAACAAGATCTCCATCAACTTATCTGTCATTGAAGAAGCAAAGCGATCCACGGCATAAACATGTGCCCGTTTATGTTCATGAAACATAAATGAATTAACCACTAGATTCTACATAATTTCATTTTAAGAAATAGTTAAATATTAAGAAATTGATAACAAAATATTGTCATTCGAGCACTACTTAGGATTCTTCATGAGAATCATATTTGGAAAGCCCTATAGCTTGATTTGAATCTCGTTATACTCTTAATTCACAACTAGATACAATTGCTTGGAGGAAAGATTTTTAATTTAGCTAAAACCATTTTATAGTCTACTAACTATCAATCCATACATTAATGATTTGATCCTTTACAAGCACAAAAGTAACTAAAATCCTAACATCCTTTTGATATTTAAACTCTTTAGTAAAGATCTTGGATTCATTTTTCTCTCTTTTTTTTACTTTTACTTTTGTAAATAGCTCAACCATTTGATTTCTCAAAAAATAATATAAGTCATGTTGCATATTGGCTTTATGTATTATATTCCTCGTAGGATTTGATAATCTACACATCCTTATTTTACTTATAGTACACTTGGTAAGTCACTCTAAAAAGTCGCATAAGATAATATTGAATTGGCATTGTAATTTTTTAAATGTTTATAATATGTTATTAACTGAAGTTGTATGAAATATGTTATTGTTATTTGTTTTCATGTATTTGTTTACAGAAACACATGAAATGTTAGTGAACATTCAAGATCTTTACAATATGAAAAGAAATTATGTAGGCTTCCAAAATTAAGGTGAGAAAAAGGTGATATGTTGGACACTTATGTACTGACATATGCCACATTAGCAACTTATGTCATATCATCATAAGTGACGCAAGAAAACTCACTAGCTCCTTATAACAACACTAAAACCTGGTTGTAGTGAATAAGTTATTGCTAGCAAGAGAAATAGTCATATAAGAGATAAGTAGAATATTGTCTTTTCCATGAGGAATATTTGTTTTAAGAAGTCAAAAGACACTACTTTGCTATTATTTGAGAGATTGAATATTAGATTGTTGCAAAAAATATAAAATTTCAAAAAATTTAAAAATAAAATAAATATATAGATCAAAGATCATCATTGAGATTCCTATATGATATGATGGTTAGAGTTGATTTCCACCTGTCCTTTTAAAGATCATATCATCAATGTTAATGATCAGTAAATTAGTGGATCATTAAAAAGGTTCAACTAAACTATAATTCTTTACTCCAAGTAGCTGAAGCTCTTGATAATGTTAAAGATTCCAAATAGGATTCAAAATGAAGATAAAGAACTTTCTAAAGTATAATTCTTATTACGAATCACTACAACAAGCATCCCTAAATTGAATTTAAAGATAAAGAGAAATTCTATAATCCATACCCTATATTTTGTACAATGAGTAAACTAGTTAACATATAAAGCTTTTTGCAAGCATTTAGATCCCTACTCTGAGCATTCTATACTTGTAATGCCATGTGACTAGCCATTGGAGTGCTGTTACCCTAGAATCTCTAATTTGATCATCATAGTGTAGAGACATGACACCATACCTATGTGGCTTGATTTTATAAGATTCATCATCCATTAGCTAGGCATTGAAGATCTCTACTCTAGACATCCAAGATCATTCGCCATATGGATTAGAGAATTAGATTCCATACTCCAAGAAACTCCACCTCAATACACTTAGCAATTGAACATTATCTTCTAGAATATAATCAAAATTAGAAACTGAAAATTCTAAATTGAAACAATTGAATCTTTACTCCAAGCATCAAACCATGATCTAAGACTTCTATTTCCCTACTATGGGCAACCTAATATTCTATGCCAATAGGGATGAATTTTTAGAACAAAATTGAAATACAAGATCATTCTTAATCATAGATACATGAATAAAAATCATAGAAATTAGGCTAGGGAGATACATTCACCGCATTGACATTCAAAAAAATTCAAAAATTGATTATACAAACTCATAGTTTATTTAATATTGAAATCCCATAAAAAGATTGAAGCACAAGAGGATTACACCCTAACTATGAATATTCACCCCATGAGAGATTGAAAATATATGAAAATACAAGCATTTAATATGAAAAATCATGAAATTGGGGTGGGAAAAAAGGCAAACTTAAGGGGTTGATGGTGATATTTTCATGCTTTTCCCTTTAGTTCCTTGACCACCACTCCAATGGAGTTCGTCCTTTTTCTCCAAGTCTCTCCAAGAGCCAAAGATTCAAAAATTAGCCAAAAAGGGTTCTTTTGGACTGATCAATCCTTTATATAGCCCTTCACCTTCTAAAAGTCCCTTGGCTGCAAATTCCTTGCTATTTTTAATAATATGATCTTAATTAATTAAGAAACTTGCTAATGATCTATGTTCTAATTGAGTGCTTGAAAACACGTATTTTATATATCATTTATACTACATTTTGCATGAGATTTATATGTTTAACACGAAACTAGTACAAAATCCATTCTTTTGTTCACCATGGGCTTCTATTTCATCTTTGGGCTAAAGAAGCGTATATTGGCCCATTTTGAAGCAAAACAGATCAACTTGCTAAATTAGAGCACCATCACGGCTCACAACAGCCGTGGTGACATCTAACCAAGACCATTATCCAATACCATCATGACCATGACTTAGTTGTGCCAGTGTGGAGTCATAGAAGATAGCACAAAAAGCACTAGCGGCCTTCTAGTGATCGTAGTGCATTATAATCTTTGGTGGCCAATTCACACAATCTTTGAGGGAGCAGATCATGCTAAGATGAAACTTGCAGCATAAGCAACAAAACTTTACTCACCATGGCCTTACATAGCGAGAATGGTGAGGGCCATGGAAGGACTTGAGTTATAAATACCCATAGGTTTCACAATAAAAGGGATTCATTTGCTTAATTTAGGGAGATGGTGGATTTCTAGAGACATAGTGCAGGTGGAGATGAGTTTCACCACCAATTCGAGTGAGTTCGAGGCGATTTTCTCAAGGAGAATCCAATGAGCATTGATAGTGGAGAGTGCGCGAAAAGATTTGGTGTTTTCTTAATGATATTGGGCTCTTCTTAACCTCAACCATCAGTAGCATATTAGAGGGAGTTTGTTCAAGAATTCTCTTACTATTTTTCCTTTTGATTATTTTTATTCATTGATTAACCGATTGTATATCCATTAGAGGACCCCAATTCGAGGTGAATTACATGTGATTGTACCTTGATCTTTACTTGTGATACTCTAATGTCAATAATATATTCTTTCTAGTTATCGTGGATTCATTGCATGATTGTTGGATGTTATTTTGTTGATGTTTTGAGGAAGAGATTCTTATACATTAGAACACCAATGCCTACAGATGCGGTAAGAGATTAGCCATAGCTAGGTTTCTGGATAAGGGTTTGATTAGCCCTTCTAGTAGAGTTCTTGAACTTAAGACAGACACAAGCGGGTGGGGTGGAAGGAGATTCCATCTTAAGTTCCTAGTGTTTAGACACTGGTTGCGAAGAGATTGAGACTAGTAGGCCCTCGAATTCCCCCTATCAAATATTAGATCAAATTGTCACCTCTTAACATTATTTCACAAGTAATTATTGAGGGAATCATCATACGATTACCCGAACTCCTTCCAATTGCACTTGATGATCCTCAATTGTATCTTAGTAACTAGTTTGTAGGAATAGATTTCAGAACGCAAATAGACACCGAGTTATTGATTAAGTGAAAAGGAAGTAATAGGAGCCTCCCACCATTCCTTAAGAAATACGACCCTTGTGCTCACCCACGAGGTATTACTTGATGACCCATGCACTTGTAGTATATACACACATAAAGCGTGCGTCACTAATATAGCTGCCTTCTAAACTAAGTATGAGGCTTGGGATAAAGTTCTGGGTTGGTCACGTGAGGCAAACCTCTATAAATTCTTTGATGTTTATCTCTATGATGTACACTAATTTTCATAATATTCTGAACACTGTGCTAGTAGAACTTTGAATGCCCTTTCCAACAAACCCAAGAATACTCCATTTTGATTAGGAATGAGGAAAATATAACCACTGTAGTGAATCTATGCAAAATACGAAACCCATTAAAACTTAACAACTTCTTAAACTATAATTTTCCACAATGGGAGTCTTTTCTTTATATCATTCGAAAACATGTGAAGAGCATTTATTCAAAATAATATGAAATTTGGGCATAAATACAATGATTAAGCACACAAAGTCTATGTTTTCATTTAAGTGCAATACCAAAAACACTAAAACAACTATACATCTAGCATTCATCATAGATCTTCAAGCTTTCCCTCTTAATTCCTTAAACTCCACCTTGATCAATGTCTTCTACCTTCTCCAAACCTCTTCCTTGATCACTAATTAAAAATTCCACTTCAAAGCTATCTTCTAAACCAATCCATCATTTTTGTAGCCCTTTTTCTTCTAGAAATTCGGCGGATTCAAATTGCCTACCATTATAACTAATTTTGTTAATTAATATTTTTTACTTTCTAAGTAACTAGGTGCTAATCTAATAGGCTTTCTAACTTAACAATGAGTCTTGGGCCCGAATATAAGCCCAATCCGGCCAGGTAAGTTGCTCCAAAAGTTTTTGTTTTTTTCTTTATGATGCATGCTGATTCTTGAAAAAGTCTAAATGCCAAACTTTAGGCCTTTGAGTTCCCCTTCCAACTTGCCTAAGTACACTCTCTTTCAATAAGAAATGATGATGATATGACCACTTCAATGAAGCCATGGAAAATATCCAGGCCTGTTAATACTTCATGACTTCTTTAACCATGAATTTCAAAATTGGTATACTTCTTCCTTTGTATTTTCCTTGAAATCATTCAAAATCACATAAAAACATTTATTTTATAAAAAATACAGAATTTGGGCATTAATACGAAGATTGAGCACAAAAGGATCATATTTTCATTAAAATACAACACTAAAAACTCCAAAACAACTATATGTTCAATCCTCATCAAGGATACTTGTTCTTACTCAATTTAGTTGCAAATAATCTATACTTAAGCTCAGTGAATCATCTTTATTTTTTATAAATGACACTAGTACGCTCTTAGTGACACACTTGGCTGAATGAATCATTTGTCAATAAGATCATGCAACTACAATTTCAATTCTTTTAAATTAGCTCGTGCCATTCTATATGACGAGATAAAAATCAATGTAGTAGTGATAATAAATCAATAGAAAAAAATTAAACTCACAATCTAGGGATAGTTTGAGCAATTCTTTTGGAAACACATCAGTGAATTCATTAATGACACACCCCTTGCGTGTGACCCGCAAGTGCACGGGTTTGTCAAAGTAAAAACCTACGTGAGTAGGGTAGTGAAATCCACGAGGGAATGCTGATTAGAAACACAAAGATTGCTACATAACTAAAGTGAAGATGAATCAATAGTGGTGTGAACAAAATCAATATGAAAAGGAATAGAGAAAATAAGAAAAAGAGGGCCCAATAATATGAGGGGAAAGGCAATCGATAGAAAGTAGGGCACTCGAGACATTGCTCCCACTAGGATTATTGGCTTCAAGTGCAAGACCAACTATTATGTCTCTAAGCGATGCTTAATGAGTCATGGAAATCTTAAAATACACGTTCCCTAACATAAGATCAACTGTGACTAACTCTACACTATGCCCCGGTGGAGAAATTAATCACTCTCAACACCACACACTGTGAACAGTTGCAAGAAGCTCTAGGAATTCCAAGTGATAAATCCTATTCCCTAATATAGGTCTTACCCTTTGGTCCAGGCGAAAGACCCCTAGTCACAATTAAGGCCCAGCACTAAGGATTACTTTAACGCTTTACTCTATTGCTCGCGCAACTAAGCCCCAGCGGAGGTCCTCTCTTAGCACTTCACTCTATTATGACCACAAAGAATTTTTGGAAAACAGAGGTAGGATTAATCACAACAAAGGGGAAAGGGGACGCTCTGCTACCTCTCGACTCACCCTCTCGTCCTCTCCAATCTTGTTTTGTCTAACCCTCATTGTGTGTCACTCACTCACAAGGACTACCAATGTAGACTCTCAACCATAGTGTCACCCTAAGGTATAAATCATTCAACAAACATTCACGATTGGAACTCAATTAAAAACATCAATTAAAGAAAGCATAATAAAAGGTCAATGAAACAATAACATCCTAGGGTGTACAAGCTCAAGTACCCACTAGGGGTTTATCTCTCCGTGGAGCAAGATACAATCAATAATGAAATCGAAAGTAAACAGATGAAATCCTTGAGTAAAACCCCCTTGGTATTCATGTCAATGGTTTTGTGGAGTAGCCTCGTCCTCTTCAAAGGTTCTCTCGTTAAGCCTAGGATACATGTCGCCGGATCAATACCAATAAAAGCTCCCCCAATAACTCTCTTCCAAAGGAACGCGGTGTTGGTGGCTGATAAGTGCTTGTGCGATATGAATGCAAAGCATTATTTTCTTATGTTGAGCATTACTTTCCTCGGGTTTTTACACTAATATGTGTGTTTTTATGTTACTTTCGTGCATGTAGGGTTGTGAAACCAATTATGAAGCCAATGTGGATCACAATGCACCGATTTTGGACGAAATCTTGTTAAAGTTCAAACGCGAAGATATAAGTTGGGTGCGAGATGCTAGAGTGTGTGCCAACCTCCCCGTATTTGAGTTCACACAACCATTTGGAGAGGCACAAGGGTAGTCAAACTCAAGCATTCCGACTTATGCACATAGAACAAGATCTCCATCATCTTATACGTCATTGAAGAAGCAAAGTGATCCACAGCATAAACGTGTGCCCGTTTATGTTAGCTCGATGAAAAGTGGATTCGGGAGTATTTTTGGAATAGTAATGTAGCAGGTACTGTAGCAAATCACTGTAGAAAATCACTGTAGAGGTTACTGTTAACAGCCAGCCGAAAACCACAGAACCAGAGAATCCACACGGGGGCGTGTACCATACATGCCCGTGGAGTCGCCCGATTCCAGCCCTATTTAAAGCCGATTCAGCCCCGATTTTGGTATTATCTTCTCCATCTTTTCGCCAACTTACGAGAAGGCTTCGGCTAGGGTTTCGAGGCGTATTGGCCAAGGTTTTGGAGTGGTTCTACGGCTCCGATATCGTGATTCCATTAGGAAGAAGGTTGGTAGGGGAGCTTCGATCGAAGCGTATCCTATACCGAACGAAGGAATCCTTGGACGACGAGTAGAGGACTTTCCACAAGACCATCGACACGACCATCGAGGGGGTTTCTTTATGGATTTATTGCTTTTACATTCTATTTCTTTGATTGTACTTAGCTCCATGGAGAGCTAAACCCCCTAGTGGGTACTTGGGTGATTGTGAACCCTAGGATGTATTCGTATCATTGAACTTCTTTATTATGCTTTCAATAAATTGATGCTTATTGTGAGTTCTAACCTTGAATGCTTGATTGTATGAACATTTCCCCTATAGTGACACTAGGGTTGAGAGTTCTTGTTGGTAACCTTGTGAGTGAGTGACACACCACGAGCGTTAGACAAAAAGCTAGGTTGGAGAGGGTTGAGAGGGTGAGTTTGGCCCAGTACCGGAGCGTCCCCCTCCCGACGTGATAGATTCTACCTCCGTTCCTCGAGTTCTTTGCGGCCATAATAGAGTGAATGGTCTAAGGGATGAACCTCCGCTGTGGCCTGAGTTGCTGGCGTGCAATGGAGTGGCGTTGAGAGGATCTTAGTATCTAGGGCTTAATTGTGGCTATGGACCTTCTGCACGGACCAAAGGGTTAGGTCTAAATCTAGGAAGAGATTTATCACTTGGAATCCCTAGAGCTCATTCAACTCTATGCGAGTGCGAGGTGTTGAGATTGTTCGATTTCTCGTCTGGGACATGTATAGAGTTAGGCATAGTTGACCTTAGATTTGGGACTATGTATGTAAGGATTTCGAAGACTCAGCATTGCATTGATTAGGAAGCATAATAGAGAGTTCTTGCACTTGAAGCGATTATCCTAGGTGAAGCATCATCCGAGTACCCCATCTTTATCGATTGCCTTATTGCCTCCTTACTTTTGCTCTCTTACTTATTGCTTTTAATTTCTGAGAATTGAATCATTACCACACTTATCATTGTAGATACTTCACATAGCTAAGAATCGAATTAAGTGTCTTTACTCCCTACTCCCTGTGGATTCGACCCCGCTCACCCGGGATTATTACTTCGACAAGCCCATGCACTTGCGGGATATAAGTAAGGGGATCTTATCAATGGCCGTAGAACCACTCCAAAAACCATGCCAAAGCCCTTTATACCCTAGCTGCAGGACTCTCCAAAGATAAGGAAAAGATGGAGAAAAGATGGAAAAGAGGATTTTGAAATCTGGCTGAATCACGGTTTATATAAGGCTGGAATCGGGAATCCATATGGGTGTGTGGAATTTCTACATGCCCATGTGAATCTGCATAACATCATTTTTCAACGGCTTGTGAATAGTAACTGACACTGTAAATTGCTACAGTGATTTGCTGCAGTTTCTCCTACATCACTCCGCCAAAAACACTCCCAAATCGACACTTGTCATCGAGGTAACATAAACGGGAACACGTTTATGCTGTAGATTGCGTCACTTCTTCAATAAGGGATAACATTGATGAAGATCTTCCTACCCTTGCACAAGTCGGAACATATGAGTGCGACTGCCTTTGTGCCCATCCAATTTACATATTCCATCGAGCATAATAGAGGTTGGCACACACTTATATGTCTTTGAGCAAAACTTGCATCTTCTTGTGTGTTCACTTCAAGATTGCATCAACAAAAATGCATTCGCAATCTACTTTGGCTTCTTTCTTCTACATTTGGCTCCACAACCCTACATGCACAAAAGAACACAAAAACACATGTATTAGTGATAAAATTTGGTTCAACAATAGGTATATATATCCATGTGCCAAATAGACTTGGCAACAATTATACACCAATCTAAGTGATTTGATAGTCAAAATACACATGTCTATAAAATCCTTCTCTTGCCCATAAACACTATCTTTGACATTTTTGGTCATTGGAAAGTCAATTCATAATGAAGCGAGCATTAGTAGCTGGATGTCAATTCAACAAGTCCATGCAAAAATAAGATCAAAATACAATATATCTATTAAAATTAACCTACTTCAAACTCTAATTCCTCACCCTTAATAGTAAATCCTCTATACACTCTGTTTCCAACTGTTTCCTCACCAAGTGTAGTTTGAACAATGATAAGTGCTTGAGTGAATATATTTTGCCATATGTTTTACATGCATTAAGAATCACTTTTATGAGGTTTGATCGCTCATAAAGTGTATTTGGTGTTCTTTTGTGCAAACAAGATTGTGAAGGCATGAAGAGAAAAATGGAATTAAAGATAGGGCATAGAGGCATATTTTGGGATTTCTTTTGCTTGATACAAGGATCAAGACAAAAGCCATGTTTGCATATATGGGAGTGTGTGCCAACTTTCAAAGATTTTCATGTCAATCCATGAGTTGGAAGAGCATAAAGGCAGTCACATGCTCAAGTGCCAACTTGTGTGAAGATTTTAATAGTTTTCCCAGCATTTTCAGCAGACAGAAAGCCACATGACCTACCACATGGGCAAGTGCCCACCCTTGCCGCCATAAAGGAAGTATTGTGGGACCCAATTTTAGTGTTTAAAAGGCCACTGTGCCAAATTTTAGGTTATCTTTTATGTAGCTCTTGTGGGAAAGACGGCTAGGGTTTCTAGAGGAGGTCTTTGAAGCCAAGAGAATGTATCTCCACCAACTTTAATCGATTCCTCCTCCATCATAGAACCAAGGAAGTCACCTGCGACCCTAGCTTCTGAGTGGATTACATCAAGATGTGGAGACTACCCATTACGGCCATCAACACAACTATATGGGGCCCTTATTTTGATAGCTTTGACATACTTTCATCCATTAATTTCTCGTTGATCAGTGCTTGAGTAGACATGTTTCTCTATATATTTTACATGTATTGCGCATCTTTTTTAACATGGTTTATTTCTCATAAAGTGTGTTTCATGTTCCTTTGTGTAAATAGGTTGTGAAGGCCTTGAAAGAAGAAAAGAAAGTAAAGATAAGTTATGAACGCACCTTTTGGGAGTTTTTGTGCAACATAAGGATTAAGACATAAGAGGAGCTCATGGACACTGGGTGTGTGCCAACTTCCACGAGAATTCAAGCCAAATTATGACTTTGAAGGGCACAAAGGCAATCACACTCCCATGTCCTGACTCGTGTGAAGAATTCAAGAACCTTCCCAATGATGGCTAAATGACAAGAATCCTAATAACCTACCATGCAGACGTGTGCCCATCCATGTGGCCTCAAGAATACTGTGGCAAAATGTTGTTCACGTGACCTACTGAAAATTTCCACTCGGTCGCTTGGGTGGTTCTGTAGCCCACACCGGCACGTGGGAGGCTCACATGGTCGCGTGGAGGCATGCGACATATGCGGGTTTTAAGTATAAATAGCCTTTTTGCCCTATTCTTTGGAAACTTTTTGATAGCGTTTGAAAGGAAAAGCGGCTAAGGTTTTGAGACGAGGTCTTTGAAAAATTTGGGGGTCGTTCTTTACCGACTTTGATAGATCACTTTTTCGGCATAGCATATAGGTAGCCATCGGTGACCTAGCTTCAGAGAGGGATCCTTCAAGACATTGAGCAACCCATCAAGGCCATCATCACAAATTCAAGGCGGTTTATTCCATGGTTTTTATTGATTTATATTCCATTGATTGTTTTGTAATTTACCCCAAAGAAGGCTAAACCCTAGTAGGTATTTGGGCATGTGAACCCTAGGATATTATCTTTGTATTGATTTACTTCATGTTTTCTATCAAATCAGAGTTTAACTGAGTTTCCAATATTGTTTTCTCATTGCTTTCTTGCCGTATTAATCTTTTTGAATGATTGGTATGCATGATTTGTTTGCCTTGGTGAGAGAGAGGTCTCCATTAGGGTTAGAACTTCAAGATTGGAGAGGGTTTAGAGGGTGAGTCATGAGATAGTGGAGTGTCCCCTTTCTCTTTCGAGTAGTACATTCTATATCTCTATTCCCTAAGCTTTATGCAACCATATTTGGTGTGAGATGTGAGATTAAGAGATTTCTTTGCCGGGACCTTGTAGAGGGTTAAGGATCTTTCACCAAGAAGTAAGGTTAGGTCTATCCTTAGAAATCAGGTGTACTCTTAGCAATCCCTAGAGTCTATCGCAGTCATATGTGGTGTAAGGTGTTAAGATTGAGCGATTTCTCCACCGAGAGCTTGTATGGGAATAGTATCGGTGATATGGAGGCAGGGATTGATTATTTTTGGATTTCCATGACTCGATTAACTCAGTTTAGAAGCACTTGTAAGTTTTGCACTTCATGTTAGATCCTAAGGGGAGCATTGCCCGGGTACCTCATCTTTATTGATTGAGACTCCCCTTATTTCTACTATTCCTTGCTTGCTTGAGACATTCATATTCTTGTGATTGTGTTCATTTCACCATATTCTTGATTGGGTCTAGATAACTGAGAAGTAGTTACTACTAATATTTCTGTTCCCTGTGGATTTGACTACCTGACTCATTGGGTACATTAATACTAATATTCTCCTATTATTTTGTTGATATGTTTTGTTAATTCTAATTGCATTTTATTAAAATTTTCTATTAGTACTTTTAATTGGCTAAGCTCTCTATGATTAACTTCTAAAGTCTTAAGATTACTTGACTTGTAATTTGATTTTCTAATTTGATTTTAATATAATGAAGCTTATTTAATATTACTAATATATTTTGGTGTTTTTTTTAGTATACTAATTGTTAGTGCATTTCTTTCTACTAGATGTATTCTAATTTCTTCTAGGATTTCAAATTGTTGTTCTATTTTATTAATAGTTTTCCCATGGAATCTACTAATTTTTAAATACTTAGTTCTTTTGTATTCATAAATTATCTTTGCTATAATATATATATATATATATTTGTTTTATTTATTATTACTGCAATGGAAAATATTAGCGTTACTATTATTGTTGTTGTTAATACTATTACTATGATTATTTTCTTTCTATATTATTTTTTTAAGAAACTTTAATGAGATTACATGATTGTTTGTGGCCTTCAAATTTTAATTATAAGGACTCCCCTTTCTCTTTTTGAATGTAGTTTTAACTATCCAGATTAGATTATTTCAAGTTACAAATGATAAGAACGCCTGCTTGTTTCTCTTTTTAAGCTTTAACTTCACTAAACCTCTATTTTCATTATCTTAATATAAGATGCATGATAAGTGCTTGTGTATAACTAATATAAAGTATTCTTTTCTTACATTAAGCGCCACTTTTATCAGATTTTATCGCTTATACCTGTGTGTTTGTGTTCTTTTGTGCATATGGGGTTGTGGAGACAAAGTTGAATAAAAGAAAGCAAAAGTAGATCATGGATGTAGTTGTTAATGAAGTTCTTAGGTTGAACAAAGGTGAAGACACAAGTTGTGCTCAAAGACATGTGGGTGTGTGCCAACCTCCATTGTGCTTAAGAGAATACACAAAGTGGAGGGGCACAAAGGCAGTCACACTCATATGTTCCGACTTGTGCAAACATTAGCAGGAGCTTCGTCAATGTGGTTTTATTGAAGACGCGATCTACCGCATGGATGTGTGCCCATTCATGTGGCCTTGATGAAAAGAGTGGATTCGGGAGCATTTCGGTGAAGTACTATAGCAGTTTAATGCAGTAAAAACACTGTAGTAAAATTACTGTATCAGTTATCATTCACAGTTCACAGGAAATGAAGACCTGAAAACTCACACGGGCCTGTGGAATTTCCACATGCCCGTGTGGATGCAAAATTCCAGCCCCTATAAATACCGCGTTGTGAGAGTTATTGAAGAATCTTCACCCCATCTTTTGTCCATCTTTGGAGGTGCTCGCAGCTACGGTTTAGAGAGGCTTTGCCTAGGTTTTTGGAGTGAATTTACGGCCTTTGACACACATTCCTTTAAAGTAGAGTTATTATTTTTATTGTGCTTGCATGCGTACATTGAGGACAATGTACATCTTAAGTGTGGGGGAGGGTTCACCTTATACATGACTTTTACTTGTGTTTTCATGAGCATGCTCTTGTTGCCAATGAAGGTTCACCTTAGAGTTAAGAGTTTAATTCTTAGTTTTTGGAGGTTATAAACATGGATTTTATCATGCTATAGTTTTCATCCAATTTTATTGAATATTTTTCTCCGATTGCTCTTTGTGCACTTTTCTCGCTCATTAGACCTATGAAGACTCTAGTTCATTATGTTTGGGACTTTAGTGTGCTAGTTTCTATTAAAAAAAATAGAAAAAAAGAAAAAAAGAATTGGAAATTGTTTGTACATAGGGGGTGGAAAGAGCTACCACCCATGATGTATGAAGCTACTCTCATAAGTCGGATACTTGTTATGCCCTAATGAGAGAAAGAGCTATCTCACGGGATATGTGAAAGCTACCATCCTTGGTAGAAAGAGCTACCACCTCGAAAGTGTGAAAGCTACTCGGGAGGCATCTTGGGAAAGGACTACCTTAGAGGTTGTGTGAAGCCACTACCTATTCTTTCTGTTTATAAATAAGTCCCATGTTAATAAGAATTTGGTAGTGGACATAGTGTTGAAATGAGTTGAGTTTTTCACACACACGCATTCGGATTTTATCACATTCATTTTTGATTGGATTGTTTGCTAGAGCATTGATTGTTTTGTTAAGTGTTTGATTCTCTCCATGACTGTAGAATTTTATTCTTGTACTCTTTTGGTGAACCTAAGGCCAAGCACTTCTCTTTTCTTTCCATGAGTTTAATGTTTAATTTTGCTTGAGGACAAGCAAAGACTTAAGTGTGGGGGAGTTTGATAAATGCTTGAGTAGACATATTTTTTATATATGTTTTACATGCATTGAGCATCATTTTTACTGTGGTTTATGTCTCATATTGTGTATTTGGTGTTCTTTTATGCATATAGGTTGTGAATGCCTTGAAGAGTAAAAAGGAAGCAAAGATAGGCTATAAAGACACAATGTTGGGAGTTCTTGTTCAATTCAAAGATTAAGACACGAGAGCAGTTCATAAACGTGGAGATGTGTGCCAACTTCCAAGAAGATTCAAGTCAATTCACTATTTGGAATGGCACAAAGGCAGCCACATCTTCATATTCCTTCTCTTTGTGAAGATTGCAAGACCTCTCAAAGATACGTTGATGAAGAAAAGTTTTATAGCCTACCACATGGACGTGTGCCCGGCCATGTGGCCTTAAGAGAAGAGTGTTCGGATCACGGTTTGTGAAAACCACTGTAGCAATTTCACTGTAGCAGTACAGTAGAAAAATTACTGTCCACGCGCCCGCGTGGAAATTCTGCGATCAGCGGCGGCGTGGAAAAATCCACACGCGGCGTGAGGGCACGTGACAGACGCGATCTAAGGCCTATAAATAGCCATTTTGCCCTATTCTTTCTCATCTTTTGTGCGGCTCTTGAGGGGTGAGACGGCTAGGGGTTTGGAGAGGAGGTCTTTTGCGGCTTTGGAGGAGCTTCGTCACCAACTTTGATCGATTCCTCCTCCGTCATAGCATCAAAGAAGCCACCGGTGAACCTAGCTTCGGAGTGGGTCCTTCAAGGCGTCGAAGCTCTCCATCAAGGCCATCGGTTCATATATAAGGGGTTTATTTCTATGGTTTTTAATGTACTTTCATTCATTGATGGTGTGTTTTTGTATGTTGCTCCATGGAGAGCTAAAACCCTAGAGGGTATTTGGGCTTGTGAACCCTAGGATTCTCATCTTTTGTGGATTTGCTTAGTGTTTCTATTTAATTCGAGTTTGATTAAGTTTTAATCTTGTATTCTCATTGATTGCTTGTTTAATTAATCCTTGTGGTTGATTGGATTTGCATGATTTGTTACTTTGATGTGAGAGATGTCTCCATTAGAGTTAGAACTTCAAGGTTAAAGAGGGTTGAGAGGGTGAGTCATGAGATAGTGGAGTGTCCCCTCTCCATTCCGATTGAGTGTATTCTATCTCCGTTCCTTAAGCTCTATGCAACCATATTTGGTGTGAGGCGTGAGATTGAGAGATTTCTCCACCGGGACCTTGTAGGGGGTTAGGATCCTTCGCCGGGAATTAGGATTGGATCAATCTTTAGGAATCAGATTCCTAAAGCTCTATGCAACCATATTTAGCAGGTATTGCTCATAGTGATAGCATTTTTTTTAATGCTTTATCTTGGATTTTCAATCATTGGACTTTTTTTGGAAATAATATATAGGAAAATTTCTATTTGCTTCATTGTAATATATAACGAATTCTTTTTTCATATTTTCTAATATTTGGTCTCAATTTGGTGTCTATAGGGAATGTTCGTTAATTCTTATATAACTACAAAATTCAATATTATCAACTTTTGAACATCATTCCCTACACAAATTTTATACTGCATGTTAGTCATTTTATTTAAAGTGCTTGACAAGTAAGTGCTTTGTGAATCTTTTACCATCTTGTTATAGTCTGCATGATGGAGAATGAATAAGTAGATGCCGTGTATGACATAGATCTTCCAAGGCAAGCATTGGATGCTCAATAAATTAATTGGAAATCAGATTTAAATAATAGAGATCTCTGTTGAACTACTACTTTTGCATCAATGACCTTGTGATGGCCATGTGCCCCCACCTCTCATCTTATTCTTGTTTATTTTGAATCTATCTGCCTATGTGTGTGTGTGTATGTTTAGATACATCTTTTAATGTTATAATGAGATTCAGTTAATTTCTAGGAATTTGACATGCTCATGAATTGCTTCTAGAGGCTCACTTTGGAGCTCTAGAATATAGACGAAAAAATTGACACTATTATACACATGATGATTGCTGAATAAAACCTGTACTCTTGCGTTCATATGAATTACAAAACAAAAAATAAAAATAAAAATATTAATATAAAAAAAATAAAAACATCATGCAACCAATTCTTTTGGTCTTTTCTCAATTTTCAGATAGCCTTGATATCTCTATTGCTCACACATGGTTGCATGAGCTATGCATGAGCTAAAAGAGTAGGACAACAGTTTTGCACCATAATTAATGATCAATGAAAGCATGCATGCATGTTAATAGAAAGCAGTGACGAAATAGAAATTTATCAATAGCAAAGGTTATTGACTCTATCTTTTGTCACTTCTATAAACATAAGGTAGAATACCCTAATTAGTCTCCATACTTAGATGAGCTTGCCTCTTAGTCTCTATGCTATGATTTGATACTTTTTTTACCTTTACTTGTTTGATTGGGTCAATCAGGTATAACATTGTAATTGGAGCTAGTTTTACTGTTTGAGTTTCTTAAGGTGGCTTTGTTATTAATAATCTATCATTAAACAAATCAATAAAACATTAAACAAACATTAAAAAATGTTGAACTGTATAGGATCCTAGGAAAATGAACCTAAATCCAATAAAGCCTTTTTCCTCTTCTCCCGCCCATCTACCTAACCCTACTAGTAATCCATCCCATATTAATCGCGCTCTCTCTTCTGCTTTGGGTAAACCCTCTTCTGCATGCATCATCTCCTCCCTCACCCTCTCCTGACATGGTACACATCCCCCCACCGCACCACTAGTGCTCAACCTTGGCTGGTGCAGTGCAGCATCTACTTCGGTAGGTGCAGTGCAGTCTCGACAAGAGTCACATCTTGAGGAGAACACCTCACCCAAGGAAGAAGACATTCTTGGGCTGTCTTTTTCAATTTTTTTTTTTTGGTGGGGGAAGGGGGCATTCAAAATTGTATTAATGGCATTCAAGATGACATTTAAGGATGATTTCATTATGTTTTGGTTTATTGCATGAAAAATGGATTTTCCAGTTATTCCAACACAAATTGTACTGATTTTGCTGAATTTGTATTGATGAACAAGTTTGAAATCACTCTGCTGATGAGCATGTTTGAATGGTTTAGAACAATTTAAATTGGTAATTTTAAAACTTGCCATGGTTAATTTCACTGTTGTGTTCATAATGGAATTTTTTAACTGTGAAAATGAAATGATAACAATCTTCAATGTATGGTTTGTTAATTAGGCTTCTAATTAAGGTAGCCAATATAATGTTGTCACAAGTGTTTTAAAAAAAAATTAGCCAATATTTACTTATCAACATACACATCAACAAAATGGTAAAAACATTCCACCACAAGCAAATAGAGCTATGCAAAATCTGAATAAAATGAAGCAATTATAATTTCATGCCAATTTTTTTTTTTCTAAGCTACATACACATCAACGAAGCCTAAAAATAATCATGTACAATTTTACAAAATTTTGTCAAATCTGAACAAAAACGTTTATCATTTATAAAATTATTATTCAAACAATTATCAAAACAAAAATCAGACCCTCTAAATTATTGCTCTGTTAGTAGATCACTTCGCCCGTAGTTCCTTGTATGATCACTTAGTCTGGGAATGACTTCTTCCTTGGCTTAAGGTCTTCTACTCAAGATGTGACTCTTGTCGAGATTGCACCACATCTACCAAAAGTCGAGCGTACACTGTGATGGGGCCGAGGTCGAGCGCCTGATGGGATGCGGTAGGGGGATGTGGACCTTCTCGGGAGAGGATGAGGGAGGAAATGATGGATGCACAGGAGGGTTTACCCTGAGTGAGGATGGGGGAGCGTGGTGAATTGGGGGTGGATTACTAGTAGAATTAGGGGGATGGAGAAGAGAAGAGGATAAAGGCTTTATTGGATCTAGGTTCATTGTAGCAAGATCTGATAAAGTTCAATATCTTTAAATGTTTATTAATGTTTTCTTGATTTGTTAAATGACAGTTTATTAATAACAAAGCCACGTCAGCCAACACAAATGGTAAAACTAACTCCAGTTACAATGTTATACCTAATTGACCCAATCGAACAAGGAAAGGTACTAAATAATATCGAATCATAGTATAGGGACTAAGTGTGCAGACCCTCTATGTAGTGGGACTAATTAGGGTATTCTTCCTAAACATATATATATATATATATACTTTTCAAAAGGTGAATATATAGAAAAATTTTATCTACCTAAACATATATATAAATAATGTCGAGTTTCAATATTTATAGAAAAAGTTTATTGATTATGCCATACAAATTGTAAATCAATAGACTTATTATTATTAAGAAAGGTCAATTGTGTTGCCGGCATAGACAAAGCATGAATGCATAAGTCAAGGTAATTACTATATTGAATAGCATAAAACTTCATTATTTTTCTTTATGTGCCATATTTAGTTAGTATTGAATTATTATAAGTTGTAGGTTAAATGTTGAATATTAACAAGGAGTTAGATAGTGAATTCTTGGAATTTGCATTTTCCAATACAATATCAAATCAAATCTTGTGTCCATGTCAAATATTTGTCAATAGTGTTCTTTTGGCTAAAGATGAGGTGTACGGACATCTCATTATTAACGTTATTCTCAGATTATAAAAAAATTATTATGTACATGGAGAACAACCATCATCTTCTTTAAATCCAAATATTGAATGTCATGATGATTTGTTAAACCATGTCAATGTGTATGAAATGTTGAAAGATACATTTGGCATATCAAATGCTGGCATGAGAGATGAAACATCTCTTACTTCATCTGCGAGAGGTCTGAATAATGAAGCTAGTTAATTTTTGAAATTTCTTGAAGATGCAAACAAAGATTTGTGCTCAAGATGGTATAAATTTGCAAAAGTCACAGTTATTATCTGACTTTATCATATAAAGTGCTCATCGAGATGGCGTAATAAATCTTTAGATTAACTACTTGTACTTTTGAAAGAAGCACTCCCAGAGGGAGAGACATTATCAGAATACTTTTATAAATTGAAAAATATTGTTAAAGACTTAGTTCTTCATTACAAAAATATAGATGCATGCCCTAATGACTGTATGTTATTCTAGAAAGAAGCTGCACTTGATGAGATTTGTAAGGTATGTGGAGTTTCGAGCTGGAAGCAAATTTAAAAAAACTTGGGAGCTAAGACATCTTTTAAGGTAAAATAGAAGAAAATTCCTATCAAAGTGTTGCGGCATTTTCCTTTAGTCCCTAGATTATCGAGATTTTTCATGTCTTCATAAACAACCTCACTAATGGTATGGCATGATTGGTATTGGGTGAAAGATGGTTTTTTAAAGCATCCCATAGATTCAATAGCATTGAGTATACTAAGCACATGTTACTTTTCTTTAGACGCTGAAATATAAGGCTTCATTTAGCAATAGATGGCTTTTAATCCCTTTGGGGACCATAAGCATCTCCCATAGTATATAGCCTCATCATATTAAATGTATAAAATTTACCTTTGTGGATGTGTATGAAACAAGCCAAACTTTATATTATGTCCAGGAGTTATTTATTATTTCTAGAAATACTTTTCGATTATATACATTTAACCTTTTAAAATATTGTGTTTTCCCATCCAACCGGCAAATAGTTTGTTTCTATAAACAATTAACTAAAACATGTGGACAAAATTTTGTGAACAAATTTTTTTTGTGGATTGAGTGAAGAAAGGGACAAACAAGCTAATTTCCGCCAAACATCAAAAGCTGAGACAGGAACATGATTGAAATTACAATGTTGAAAGATACATTTGGCATATCAAATGCGGGCATGAGAGATGAAACATCTCCTACTTCATTTTACGCAAGGTCCTCAACAATGAAGCCGGGTTAATTTTTAAACTTCTTGATGATGTAAACAATGAGTTGTACCTGTGGATGGTATAAATTGCTGCAAAAGGCGGCATTGTATATGTCGCACTTTATCATAAAAAGTGCCCATTGAGATGGAGTAATAAATCTTTAGATTTGCTGTACTTTGCACTCTTTCAAAGAAGTCGATTCCCAGAGGAGAGACATTACTAGAATCCTTTTTATAAATTGAAAAAGATTGTTGTTAAAGACTTGGTTCTTCAATAGATAAATGCATGCTCTAAATAATGCACGTATTACGGAAGAGAAGTCGTATCACGATGATATTTAGCAAGGTAAGTGTGTAGTTTTTCTAGAGTGGCTAGCAAATGCAAAAAGCTTCCGAACTAAGAGATTTTTTAAGGTAAAATAGAAGAAAATTACTGCAAAAGTATTACAACATTTTCCTCTATCCCTAGATTACAGCGATTGTTCATGAGTTCAAAAACAACCTCACTCAATGAGCTAGAGCACATGATTAGTATTGAGAAATAATGGGTAATTCATCCACCGTAGATTCAGATAGCATGGAAATATTTTAATGCTAAGCACATGTTATTTCTCTCTCGAAGGTAATGCATTCTCCAAGCGTATCGATCATAATAGTAATAAAGTGGTACCCACTTGTAAGGGTAGATTTGTCCAACAACCGAGGGCCCGGACTTTCTAGTACAATTTATCTTCTAATCTCTAGTATGTCAAAGGATGGTTTATCTAGTGAATTACTAAACAAATAAAAGAATAAAGGATGGAAGAAACAGGTAGACTATAGGTGACTTTTCAACAACAAGAAAACTCAACCCTATGTGCTGTCAGGTGTCTTAGCTTTCGATCTAATGTCTACCACGTGTACATCCTAAGGTTCCTACCGGTGCTCAAAGAAAGCAATGTCGTATCTACGACTCTCAAAATGCAACAAGTTTTTCTGGCCACCTTGATGCGGTGGTTCTCATACGCAGCCAAGTTTTGCAAACTCCGCTACAAGGTAGTCAGTAACTACAATAATCAAACACACGCGCATGGGATTTTACAAAGCAACTATGACACTGCTAACGCACGTAAGTTATAAGGACACATGAAACAACACAAGAATCTGTTCAATAAAACTCCATAGGTATTAAAAACAAGTAGTTCAAAAGTACAACAAGAAACATGGTTCAGCATCCTGTGCATGTGTCAGGAATGGTTAGCCCTTCATGAGTGCATAACCGGGCAGGAGGAAGAAATAATGTACACCAATGTAAAATGTCATGGCCTTGCGCCCTTTTCACAAAATCTCTTTGAAGTAGTGCTTTCCAAAGCTTTATGGATGAGCTAACTCCACTTCTCCAATACCTCTAACTCTGACCTTGATCCCTTAGATGGTGTGGTGAAGCTGATCATCCTCTTGGCGATCACCTAAAAGTTGGAGATGAAAACCCGGCCAAGCTTCCTCCTTCAAAAACCTATATCGGAGGAAAAAGTAATTTTGGACTCAACAAATTCTCAAAATGGTAAGACACTTTCCTTGGGGTTTTGGAGAGAATTGGCTAAAGTGTCATCCGTAGCAATCATGGGGAGAAACACAGTCCTACTTTGCAGTGCTTTTACTAGAAGCGCGCCTATGGAGCGCAGACCACGTGGACCATCCTTCCTTGAGAGAAATGAAGTGTTATCTATCCATCATGCAGGGAGACGCGCGTGTTCCCGATGAGTGCTTCCTTAAAGCACCACCATCGTTCGTGGAGCTTCTTTAGGGCTTCGTAATTCATGCAGAAGAATTCACTGTGAGTTAATGACCGTGTCTTAGATGCTAGCTTAGACACTAGAAAAATTGTCTTCTTTTGGTTGATTTTGTCCCGATTTTACTCCTATTTGCTTTGAACCTTAAAATCCTGGACCATAGAATGAAAACATACCCAAAATAGCATCAAATGTGTACAAAAGGTGCTAAATGTGGGTGGAGCAAAAGTATAAAATTGGGAGTATATAAAACATGAGTACAGGTAAGCACTCATCGTGAGCGCTAAAATGTAAGGCTACTTTTTGCAGCAAATGGCTTTTGAAATCAATTTGGGGACCTATTATTATCTCTCTCATAGTATAATACTTGTCATATTGGTAGCCTATGAGAATTTTACCTCTATGGATGTGTATAAAGCAGCAAAACCTTTATGTTATCATTACTGCGATATCCGATCCACTTTGGACTGGGAGATGAGAAATTAATGTGTCATTTCTGACCTTTATCAGAATTTGGTTTCATCACTTATAGTGCACACACTAATCAGTCATTTAAAATGAAAGCCGCCTTGTTGTGGACCCTCAGTGATTTCCTAGGTTATACTATGTTACACGGGATGGAGCACTCAAAAGTGTGCACCTGCTTCGATGCTTAAAGTAGTAAGGACACATGTTTGCTATATTTTATAATAATATTTGCTATGTGTCTCATCATTAGTTTCTGGATTCTAATCATAAGTTTCAAATAAAGATATAAAAGTTCATTAATGGACATAGTTCCAAGGTCATGCCAAATCGCACGCATAGCTACTCAAATCTTAGAAACGGGCTTGGAAAGCTTTTCAAAATGAATTTGGGAAAGGACAATTTAAAATGGCTTCAAAATGGAGGAGACAAGAGCCAAAATATTCTGAAAATTACTACAATTGTAAGGAAAACAAACATATTCTTTTAACTACCATATTGGGAGCATAATTTAGTATGTCATAATTTGCAGGATGCATGCATATTGATGTATATGATAGTTTTGCTTGGAACATTACTGATCATAGTGGAACACTTGATACACTGAAGGCTCACTAGACTCGTGTGAGATGAGAAATAAGAACAACATCTTTTCATCCAGTCGTAAATAAAACTTTATATTCCTCCTACCTTGCTACACAATGAATAAGCAAGAAAAGGGAGAAAACTCTATAGTGAAGTTGAAAATGCTTGAAAGTTCCGGATGTATAGGCTCTAAACATTTCATGTTGTGGCAGATATTAAAAATATCCCAAAATCGTAGGTCTCTAGCCATGGAAGTTGTCATGTGGTGATGCGACCAATTGTTACCCATAGCGATATGATGGATATTATCAAAGGCGGTTATTCTGACTCTATGTGAATTTATAGTTTCATTTTATGAGGTTTGTGTGTAGAAGGAAAGAAAGGATCCATGAGGGAAACTGTAAAAATTGTAACGATTAGGCAATACCTTTTTGCAATCTAGGAAAGGATTTTCCACCTTCAGCATTCTTTGGATGTGAGGGCACACCTCAGTTGTCCACTTAGCTAGTAGAGGTAAAACTTCGCTGGCCGATCGCTCGTAGATTGGATGTCCTATGTGACGTTTGTTGGTTGTTATATTTGTGCTAATCGTAGATTGCCATGAAATATGCTCCTCAGTTTCATTTTCTCTTATACCAATTGTTGTATTTTAGATATCTTCCTCACATTAAAATCAACATGTTCACAATTGGAGTAGACGCGAAGTTTAATTGTTGAAGGCCACATTGTAAAGGAATCTCAATACTTTTTATTTAAGACATTTTGAAGATGTTAATATAAGGCGTTTTGTAAGATGCCTTACAATGATGATTTTGAGACCCGACATCACTCACTTTATAGGAAAATCAATAACATTTTACACTCAAATTCTATCGAGTGGATAAGCTCATCGTTATATGCTATCTCAATTCACAATCCTTGATTTATTATATTCGAGAGGAGCAAGAAATTTTATGACTTAATTTTTACATGTACCAAGTTTTTGAAAAATGCAAAAATGAATTTTTATTTTATTCGAGGTACATAAAAGCGTAACCCGAAAGGCAAAATTGGTGGATCAGTGTGCATAGGAGCTTTGACTAAAGACAGCATAACTAGAAATCTGATGAGTGGATATTTCACACAATTCAAAATGTGCAAAACTCTTCCTTGCCTATTAAAGTTGCAGATTTAACCAAAGGTCTGGATGTAATAGCCAGAAGATATGATGTTTACATTGTTAATGGCTTCGGATTCCATGTAAAATATTGGGGCCGTAATAGGAAAACACAAAATAGTGGGGTGGTTGTTGTTGCTTCAACTATGAGTTTTGCAAGTGTAAGGGATAAAAACCCTATCGAGAGTGATATAACATATTTTGGATTGTTGAATAATATTATTGAACTCAACTACTATGGATGGATAAGCATTGTATTGCTCCAATGTATGTGGATTGATGTTACAAAAGGAGTAAAGTAGGATGATTTTAGGGTTCTACCTTCGAACTTAAATCAATTGTCCTAATCAAAGGAGCAAATGAATATGATGAGCCCTTTCATTTTGGCATCTCTCGCATATACAAGCTTTTCTATGTTGAAGATCCTTTAGAATCAAACTAGCATGTGGCTATTTAAGAAAAACAAGGGATTTTTATGACATGCAAAATGATCCTCAAATGGAAATTATCTCGCAAAGCATACCATGAAATGAGGTAAATTTAGAGGATGACATTCAGAATGGTGAAAAATGACATAAATTGGGAGTCGAGCTGATATGGAAGGAGTAATGCTTGATGAATTTCTTTCCTTTGTTGACATTGATGCTTTGATGGAGGATACAAATGATGACTTCGATCAAGAAACTAATTAAGAAATTTTATTATAAAGGTTTGTCTGGGTATTTCATAATTTCGCTTTTTATCTTTTGTAATCAAATTTAGAAACTATTTTTATTCATCAATATTAACTTTTATTAACTTTTAAACATATTGTCTCTTTATTATGCTTGTAGATAAATGTGGTCTAATACGAGATGTGGTAGGCCACGTGCTAGAGTACAAGATCCCACTCAATCTAATCCAAGCTTAAGTCACTCAATATGCACTAGGCATACTCTCGATCCTGGATACAGATGGGTCTACTTCTGATTTAGGTTAGAATATTATTTAAATTTATATTGATCACTGATAAATTTCTTTTAATATTTGATGTATAATTTCAATCATTTTTCAAATATTCAAAAAAATATTAGAGACCATACAAGACTTGAGAAAATATGGAACAATGATGGAAACTCATCAAAAAGGGTTGTCCTTACTAATAGTAGAGGATAACTAGCCGGTGATAGTGCTTGAGAGTTAGGCCAATTTCTAAGTACTATGGTACGTAGACCTAGATTTCTTTTCCTTCCAATACATGGATTGGAGGCATGTGCCACAAGAAGATAAGGAGAAAGTGTGTCTAGAAAATTGTTAGTAATAACTAAATCAAATTTATGATATTTTAACTTTTCTTATGTTATAGGATGTTTTCGATATTGAGACTACTATTAAAGAGTGGGTGTTTGAGTCATTTAACAAGAAATGGAAAGAGTTTAAATGTCAACTTAAAAGGACACATTGCAATCCTTTTAAGGGTGCTAAAGTGGGTGCAAAAAGAAATCATCTTTTGGAGCTAGAGCAAGTAGAATGGGATTGGTGTAGATTTTCGGGAAAGTGATGCTGGAAAGGTATTCATGACATGCTTAATGATGATATTTTCAATTTATGAAATTTTATTTATATGTTTCATATTTAACCATTTCAGATTTTGGATGCATGAGGGAAAAAACATAATAAATCGAAGCAAACAAAGTATGTCTCACACATCTAGTACAAAAAGTTTTTTAAGAAGATTTTATGAAGAGGTAGAAATCATGCAATTTTAATTTTCCATTCAATATAAATTATTAGTATAATATAAAATTATTTTGGTTTCATTAGAGTATCTGTAATGATGGAGTAGAACCCTCACGCCCTTATATGTTCTACAAATTACATAAAAGAAGATGGGACATTTGTTGATTTCACTGCAGCTGAATGAAGTGTACTTATTTAAAAATTATATTTTACTTTGCATATATTTCCTCTATTAAATGCATTAAGTTCTTCTTACTTCATAGAGATCACAATTATTTTGCAGGACCAATTGAATACTTTGGTATCTCAACTACTAAAGGATTTCCAAAGCATCAAATATGCTAAGGGATAAAAGTTTCTCCCAAGTAATGGGAAAAGATACCCGTGGGCACTGCAGAATGTAATATTAAGGAGCATCAGCTAAAAATCTTCAGGCACCTAATCCCACTCCCCTGCAACTAATGGAAACGTGTGAATGTCTAGATGTTAAATTAGATGTTTAGAAAGTCAAAATAGCTTCATGGAGAAGGTTCTTTCTAATTTGAAAAGCAAAGTTGATATTTTAATTCAAGTTGTTGGTCATCATAGCCGTGTGGAAGGTGGTGTTGCTGCCATATCTAAAAAGCTATATATTTTAATATAAAATACCTTTTAATAGGAGTATGTTTTGTGTCAATAACTACAATATATATGTCATACGGTTCCGCGACATCTGATTCACCAAAGAATGATGTTGGATCTTCTCATCAGGATGAAAATGATCACAATCATATAGCCTCTACTAGTAATCAATTTCATTTGGAGTAATTTTTTTATATTATACAAATTTAAAATAATTTATTCATATTTATTGATGTCTAGGAATTAATGTCATGGTTTCATTTCCAACAACTGTTTTTCTAACTTTTCTATATGAGATTTTTAACGATATATATATATTGATAAAACCAAAGTGTATTTTTAAATGTGTTCATTTTTATTTATTATTTGAAAGCTTGTAACAAAGCTCAACAATTAGTTCAACATTTCAGATATTAGTTCCCAATTTCAGCTAAATTCAATAATTTATCTCTTGTCAAGTGAGCTATTATGTCTTCTTTTTTAGTATGAACAATTTCTTATTTGCTCTTGAAGATTGCGTTAAGGTACTATACATATAACTTAAGTTGCGGAGTCAAATTTTTAGTTTCAAGAACTCCCATTTCTTTATCATAAAGCATCTATTATTTTATGAGTTCCAACACTTTGAAGCAGGTAAGAAAATGCTATCTTATATGTAGCTTATTATTTCTTTTTAATTCCAAAAATTTGAAAAAGGTCAGAAAATGCTATGAAATTACTTGATATTTTTTCTGCATTCATGGGATGTAGATGATTGGCATCATGTCTTCCCCAGATTTATATTTATTTTAATTTGTCACTTGTGTGGTGCTCTTGTATGGTGGATAACAGTATTTTGTCTCCAATTTTGTATCAGCCTTTCGAGCTTAGAGCTTGTATGTACGCCATTCTGTAAAAATATTTATGATTTAGATGTCTCTTTGATTGTATCAAAGTGTTAGATACAAGTGGCCATTGTGTTTACTTACTTCTATTTGGCTAAATCTCGTTGACAATTCTTGATTTCTTTGTGAATGAATGTTTTTCTTTCTGTTCAAGGTTTGACATTTTTCTGGACGAAATTCGATCTTGTTCCCTAATTATAGATTTTCAAGGAGATTGGATTTGGACAAATAGAAATTTGTCTTCCTAGAATATTGTTAATGATCCTATGTTTCATTAACTACTAAATTGATTAGATTTGGTTCATGCATGAAATTTGCAAGTTGAGAAATATTACGCTAGATGATTATTCAGATTCATGAATATATATTCATTGTAACATTGTTGTTTCATTTACCTTTTGTTTTGATGGATGACAATCTGGAGAAAAATATGTTGAAGGGTTGTGAACTCCATTCTAACTATATATAAAATCATATAGTGAATGGAAACAAAAGGGTGGTAATGGTTGTTGGAAGTATAGTTAGAATTTGAAGCCTGGCAGCTCTGGAAAATATTTTGTGACGAAAACATCCAAACCTTTCATGAATTTCTTGTCTAGAACTAATAAATTGAGCGATCAAGTTGTGTAAAGATTTTATTGTATGGGGCCCACAGAATTCTTCACATTCACTTCGGGGTTTGTACATGCATGTTGTTCAATCGAGATGGTATGTTTGAAATTGCATGTCGTAGATAGCAAGCCTTTTTATTTCTTCTTGACTATTGTTTTTATTATCATCTATGTTATAAATGTACATTTGAGGAGCAGCATTTATCACAAACAGACCTACTCTTGAAATTTTCCCTTCTTGGCTAATGAGATTTCAATAAATTTCAAGGATATGTTTGGTATTTATGGTAATGGTCCTATTCTCTTTTGACTTGGAATTTTCATATACTTGGCTTGGTTTCTCTTCTATCATGTGGGTGTTAAGCTACCTTCCTTGTCCTCTATTGAGATTGTCCTTAGGGAAATTCATCGTCAATAGAGAGCACTTATTCTGGATTTGCCAAAAATACAATTTCCTAGTTGGGTTCAAACTTCCGATTTATTAAAAAGAACCTCAGACCAATCCTCTAAGTAGTTGTAGCAGCGATAGCAATAAGAACAGCAAGAGATGATGATGGTAACTATGGGTCAACTGCTATTTGTGATACAACAGTTCATCAGGTATGGGTGATCGAACCATCCCATAGACCACTACAAGGAAATAGAGTTGTACCGACAAATATTAGACGCAGATTTTAAATGGAGCACACAAAGATTGTTAGGGATTTGAGGGAGGTGTTTGATTTCTCATTGACTAAATGGGAGAGTGAGTTGCTCCGGTTGTAGAATAAGTAGCCAAAGAACTCACCGGAGATAAGGTCAACGTTCCAACCTAATATGAAGCTTTTCCTGCTAATTTTTGGTTTTTATTAAATATTTAATTTTTTTTGAAGTAAATGTTGATAAAAAATCACAATTAATTACCTTTTAGGCCAACCTAATGTTAGTGCTTGTGTGGCTATTACCTTAGATATGATGGGTCTGCTCATGTGAGAGGTTGTCGATTTCTTATCATTATTATTATTTTGTCGGGCTCTTGTGGGGGTTTTGATTTATTTTCCCTGAATCTTCTTCCTTTGTGTGCTTTCGGTGTTTTTATAATTCTATCTTTGCTTGCATAAGGCAATTCAAAGTAGATAAACAGTACACACATAATTATAACAAACAATTCATTTTAGAAAATCCCTTCTGTCAGAATTTTGATTGATGTAGAAGTAATCTGATATTATTATTCACTTATTTGTAGGCCAATTGATTGTTAAAACTATTTGAAATCCTTAGAGTTGAGGATCTAAGCCAAGCCATGATTAATGACCGGAAACATACAATTATTTTTACTTTTTCAAGATCTAGACCATTGTCTTAATACTTGTATAAACATTTAATGTAGGTTTGACCTTAGAATTAATGAAGTAAGTTCATTCTATTTCATGTCTAGATGTGGACATTATATTTTGTTTTTGCATATAAACAACTGCAAAACCTCGTAATTACAAATAAGACAAAGAAAAGATATATATATGTTATATCATATGGTTCTAATCTTTAACACTGACTAATTCTTCACAATAAGATAAGTATGTAAGTTTATTTGGATTCCAAGTTATTTTTTTCTTATGTTCCCATGCAGGAACCCAAATCTAACTTAGTTTAGTATGAGTTTAATTCCAACTTAAATTCAATTCAAGTTAAAAAATCAAATTAAAAAATCCTTAAATAATATCATTTTAAGTAGAACATTGACATGGTTTCCTCATTTGACTTCTAAGTTTGTCTTGCAACTCCTGCAACCAATGAAACCTCACCTCATTTGACAATTTTCTACTTTCTTAGTAATTACCAATTATTATTAAATAACATTTAATGCTTGCAAATACAAAGTCCGACTTTCTTATATACACATCTAGTAGATTGTCCAGTTGAGAACGATCAAGGTTACTTGCTATATTATGTATGATATTTGTGTTTTTGTTACATTTTTATTGCTCTTCCTTTCTTTTATTTTCATGGAAGAGACATATTTATGTAGAAGGGACTAGTTATGTTTTTGTGTAGACCATGCTGGCGAATTTGCTCCTTCTCATGTCTTGTTGAGGCTACCCATTCTGAGGGCTCAGTCTGATTGGTATTATTCTTATTTTCTGTTGAAGCTTTGATGTCATTCTGTGCATTTTCATTTTCTGACCATTCTGTTTCTTACTCAGCATTCTTGCGGTTTTTATTGCTAGATTTAGAGGAATGCATGTGAACTAGTGGGTGAACTTATTTCTTGTTTTTTGTTCTTAGGTGTGTTACATTATTCAAGATCTTACTACGTTAAGCAAAGGGTATTATTTTGTATGTTATCTGATGAGCTTGGTTAGTAGATATGATGAAAACAATATTTAAGATGATTGTTTCTATCTTTTTGTTTGATTTCTTGGTGATTTCTTGGTGCCCAATACTCATTCGTATTTAATGGTTTTTTAAATTCAATTAATGACCGGTGAGGATTTCTTTGATCTTTAGATATCTGAGATGCTTGTTTTTGCCTTTTTGTTTGATTTGATTCTTTGTTGGGAATGACTTTGTTGTCTTTGGTTTGATTTTTAAATGTCTATATATATAGACTATAGATATGTATTAATGTAAGAATGTTCATGGAAATAAATATAATAATATTTTTTTTTATTTTTGAGAATTGGAGGTGCTGAATTAAGTTGTTGAGTTCAAGAATTAATATACCAGGTTGATTTTTATGTTACCATCTCCTTTATGGTCAAATAGTTTTGTTTAAAGTTTTAACACCCAAATTATAGAAAATATTTAATAAGTTAAATTATTTTGAATAACTTATTTTTATTAGTATAATCATAAGCTCTAACTCTGTGAGGCTCCTTTAACCAACGTAGTTATGTAATGTTTAGATTTCATAATAAGTCTTTAGTTTCGTATATTATTTTCATCAATTCCTATTAGTATCAAGAGAAAGTTATTAACATTTTTTTTTTTGTTTTTTATTCTTAGGTTTTGGTTATGGCAAGTTAGCTACTTTTCTTCTAAATTAGGATGGATAAAAATTTTGTTGGCTCTGGATTTATGGCATTCATTTTATAGCATTCTAAGTAATGTTTGTTTATTCATGTTCAATGAAATCTTGTCACCTGCATAGGTATCTTTCTTATTTAACATATATGAGTCCTACTTATCTAATTGGTATATTTGTTTGTAATTCCAATCAAGGAATTTGGTAATTTGTGGCGGAGTCCATGCCCAATGATTCACTTGACTAGCATCTCTCAATTGTATGTTTTGTTTTCCCTCGTACTTCTTGTTCTTGATTTGGTTGTGTGTTGATTCTTTATTATTTCTTAAAATGATTTGATTGAATGGAGTTTACAATTCTTTTTTGATATATTCTTCGTTATTTCTTGATGTGATTTTATTTTTTTGTTATTTCATGATTTGATTTTAATAGATACCCTTCACCTATGAACTTCCAATAACTGCAGTGATAGTTTGGGTCATTGGCCTAATTTATAAATTCCTAAAGATGAATGGTTGCACATTGTAGTTAATTTGCAGTCATGTTCCACATTTTGATTATGTGACATGTCTTATAGTTTTTAATTTAATTGTTCCTCGGTCTTGATCTAATTCCAAGCAACCACCCACATGCACAAATGCACTTGTCTTCTTTATCTATCTTGGACCCCTTTAATTGCTTTGATTGCTTCCTCGCAAGTGTACAAGATCGCCAAGTAATACCTTGTGCAAGAACACAAGGATCGTATTCCACGGGGCTAAGGAGCTCCCATTACTCCTTCATCACCTATTATCTAACCTCACAATCTAAGCATGGTGAATTATTCTAATTGATACAAGAGAGCAAACAAAATAAAAGCATAAGAATTATAGAATATGATAAGTGATTTCAAGAGCAACAATGATATGCAAAGGCCTATGGATGTGGATCCCCTTAAGGGTTCATCATGATATATGGATGCACAATAGAGCATAGCAAGGGTGATTTAGACTGAGGGATCTCAAAGTTAGACCAATCCCAATTTCTCGGCGATTGAGCCTTAATCCCATACTAATGTTGATAGGAATCTCTCTCTAACAAACATCCCTACCTTTGCATTAAGAATAAGGAGATCCCAAAATAAAGGCAAACTTACCATAAGTCTATCCTTATGGTTCAGAGGGCTACCGGCATCCAATTTCTTGGTATGTTGGTACAACCAAACCCCTTTGGACTCATTAATGATCTAATGCACGTGAGTAGGCCACATCTACGTGTTTTACTCAATAAAGAACTACAGATCTCTCCATTTAATAGTTCTAGGCATGAAGAACAATGAGCTAAACCATAAATCAACCCAAGCACCTCAATTAAATAAAATGCATCAAAAATACATGATGAACCCTCCAAGGTTCACCTACATCTGGTGGCTTTGGGGGTCTAATGTGCCATCATACAAACAAGAACAACAAAGTCCATAAAAGCAAAGAATGAATTCATAAGTGACACTCCCTAGTTGTAATGATACAGAAAAGAAGGAGGTTGGCCGAATGATGCTTCCTCTAGCCGAATGAATGCCGAATGATCCTTGATCCTTCCTCTCTTGGTGGTGAATCTCTCTCCTTGATGGTCAAGCACTTGATCTCTTCTCTAGCCTCAAGAATGTCTTGCTCAAAGATGTCTTCATTCTCCTCTATCTTCTCCCAAGTGATGGCTGCCAAGAAGTCCCCTTTGATGTCCTTAGAATGTGCTTTTATACCTCCCTTGTATATGGGCCGTATAGGGGTCGTATAGAGGTCAAAAGGGGCACAAAATCCTTCAAGTTTGAGCCATCCCGAGTCTATCTCGGGGTTAATCCTGGGCTGTATTGAGGCCGTATGACCTAGAATATCTTCTGGCCTGAAAATCCTTCATCTGCTACAGTAACTGCTATATTGCATCTGCTACAACGCTCCAGCTACAGTACTTTAGCTTCAGTAATCTGCTACAATACCGTGACCTGGTTTTCTTCTCTTTTTTCGCCCAAATAATATCCTCGTGTTCTCTATGGCTTCTCCATGTCATGCGAAGCAAATAATACTCGATTATGCAAAAAAGGGCATCAATTCTTACAAAAATACATGCTATGTGTATAAAATACATATACTAAAATACATACATTTAGACACTTAACAAATATCCCCACACCTAAGCGCTTGCTTCTCCCCAAGAAAACAAATCATGAAAAACAAAGAGAATGATAAGTGGCTAAATTTATTACCTCCGTCTCAAATAAATATAAAAATAAAAAAACAATGGATAATGATATATAGATGTTGAGTTACAAACAATAAGCACAACAAAAAGATCTTATCTCATCTCTTATATGTCTGTGCCATGTGTGTGAATCTTCTATCTCATCTGCCCTGACTTGGCCTAGCCCACTGATCAGTACAACTCTAGATGCTAATCACTCCACATGCAAAGAGTACTAAGTCTTAAAATGCTAAGTGCTACTTCAATGAACAAGTAAGACCCTTCTAACTCTTAACCTTGAACTAATTCCGTTTTCCTTCTCAAAACCTCTAGTAGGTAGTCAAAAAGATGACTAAGGTTTTTATTTTCATTTCATTTCATTTGTGTATTTGATTTTTTTTCATTTTTTTGTGTCCGACTAACGTAGACTGCACAAAAAAAAATCTTTCTAGAGGGTGCACATGCTGGTTAGGCACAAGAGCCACCCAACTACTCAATTACAGTCTACATAGACACATTCATTTTTCTTTAGTAGAGGAATACTAACATAGACACATTTTTCTTTTTCTCTGTTTTTTTTTCTTATTCACCCTAGATTATGTCTTTAGGCTATTCTACATGCCACAAAACTTGGGCTAGCTCAACAAGACTTAGAAGTTCTTAAGAATTCATAGAAAGATAGAACTTAGTGTTCTAGTGCCAAGTACTCAAAGTTGTGTGTTAAGCATACAAGAGAGTTAGAGTAGTCAAATTGGCTATTCCCAGGGCATCAACACAAGATTTAGTGCACAAGACAGTATTAGGGGTGAAACAGGATTCAATAGAATACAACAACAAATTTATAACTCACATCAATCATTAATCCATGCTAGACGAATCTCACAAAATGAACAAGCCATCATGGGTAATACTAGCATGCAAACAATAACCCAAATACATGAAATACACCCATCCCCACACCTAGTGTTGTACATTGTCCCCAATGTACACTAATCATGAAAAAAAGGCAATATATGCAATTAAAACAATAGAGGAGGGTGAAACGAACTTCCCCAATTCATCATATGCAATTTGTGAAGAGTGACCTAAACACAAAGTATGGTGAGTTGTACATGTAATCCCCTGCAAGGCAAAAAGGGTCATCATCATCATAGCTCCCATAATCCCCTGCAAGGCAAAAAGGGTCATCATCATTCCAACTAAAAATTTAAATGCAAAGATTTAATACTAGGGAGTAGTGAAATACACATAGTAGATAAAAGTAAATAAAGTTCTACACAAGGTTGGTAGGGCATACCCCTTCCCAACTTATTAGTGCGAAACAAACAAACATGTAGAAAGTAAAGCAAAACAACAAACTATAGAAATAAAACAAGTCTCCTTGCTCAAAAGTGAAATAGATCATCAAAAGCTGTTGTAGATGGTGGTTCGATGGAGCAATAAATGGTAGTGGTCTGTGAGGATGACCCAAGAGAGGACATGACAAACTGATTAAAGTACTCTATAGGAATAGGGTTTTAATTAAAAAAGAAAAGAAACGATTAAGTTTTTGATTGAAAAATAGGAGATATTCCTAAAAAAAAACATAGGTTATTGTTTTGATTCATAACTAATAAATATGAAACCTTTAGAAAACAAAACATAGGATTGGGGTTTTGTTTGCAAAATAGAAGACATTATAAAAGGAGAACATAGGAATAGGGTTTTGACTCAAAAATAGCAGAAATTCTGAAAAAACAAAACAAAAAATTAGTGTTTTGATTCAAAACTAAAAAATATGACACATTGAGAAAAAAAAACATAGGATTACGGTTTTGATTAAGAAATAGCAGACATTACTATAAAAAACCATAGGATTATGGTTTTGGTTGAAAAATATTAGATATTACGAATAGATGCACCCTAGGTCTCTCACAACATGGAAGCAGACTTCTGAGGCATTTGTTGCTCATTTTTCCCCCCTACTAAGATCACCAAACTCAGAAGAGACATCTCCTATTGTGGCCAATTAGAATCTGACTCCTTATACGATACATGGGAAACATATAAGGAGATGTTGAGGAAATGTCCTCATCATGGAATTGTTAAATGGATGCAAATCCAGATCTTCTATAATGGACTAAATACTTCCACCAAATAAATGCATGATGTAGCCGACGGAGGTTCATTGTGTAACGAGCAACTGAGTGAGGCACAAAATATGATTGAAGAGATGGCAAACAACGCGTATCAATGGAGTTTGAAGAGGAACAAACCGGTGAAGACCACTGGTATTTATCAAGTGGATGTCATCACTACTCTCGCACTATAAGTAGAAGCAATAACTAAAAGATTGGACACCATGCAATCTACATCTTCAAGTTCAGAACCTATTCACGATCATTCTGGCCACTTATTTGACCCAAGATATTCCTCCTTCATTGATGCAAGTGTAGAACAGATTGAACAAGTGGACTTCTTTGGTCAGAACAGTCTCTATCAGAACAACCCATTTAGCAACACATATAATTCCTTATGGAGGAATCATCCAAATTTTCTTGGAGTCAGCCGGGACAGGGATAGTTGGCTCAGCAGCAGCATCAATACAAGCATCCACCTCAGATTGCACAATAATCCTAGTCCTCATCCTTGTCAGAACCTTCCAACGACCTCACAGTTTACTGGCTAAATTTATCAAGAGTACTGAGACTCGGTTCACAGATAATGACGAGATGATCAGAAACACCAATGCAACTATGAGGAATTTGGAGCACCAGGTAGCCCAAATGTCTAAGCTATTGGAGGAAAGGCTACCGGGGACCCTCCCGAGCAACACAGTAGTGAACCCGAAGGAATCACTGAAGGGTATGAATTTAAAAAGTGGGAAGCGGCTACCAAATTCTGTTGAGAAGGAGCCTAAACCGGAAGTTGCAAAACCCATCGTGTGCACTAACAAAGACAACACCACAAAGGACAAAAATTCAATCACAAACTATCAACTGAAACTTCCATACCCTGTAAAGGCAAGGAAAGACCAACAAGATGAGGAGTACAAAAAATTCCTCGACATGTTTAAAACTTTGCGCATTAATGTCCATTTTGTAAAAGTCCTTGCTCAGATGTCGACATATGCCAAATTCTTGAAAGAACTACTCACCAACAAAAGGAAGTTGGAGGACATGTCCTCTATGATACTCAATGAGAAGTGTTCTACTTTAGTATGCAAAAAATCTTCCCATGAAGGAGAAAGATCCAGGGGGATTCATCTTTCCTTGCACAAATGTAGGTTTAGTTGATGAAAAGGCCCTTGCTGACCTTGGGGAAAGTATTAACTTAATGCCCTATAAAAGGTTTCAAAGACTTGGGCTTGGGGAGCTTAAATCCACCAACATGACTTTACAGTTGGCGACAGATCCAACCGAAAGACTAAGGGCATAATTGAAGACATTCTGGTTAGAGTGGACAAGTTTATATTTCCGGTGGATTTCGTCATTTTAGATATTGATGACAAGGTTGAAGTGTCGTTAATATTGGGGTGGCCATTTATAACAACTTCCAAAGCTCTCATCGATGTCAAGGATGGCTGAATAACACTTCGAGTTGGTGACGAAGAAACCACTTTTAGACTTCGTGACTCCATGAAGCATACAATGGACTTCGATGATACATGTTCTTTTGTTGATGTTGTTGATAAGGTTATCTCTTATTTTGTACAGGAGACATTCATGAAAGATGAACTTGCTGATCTGTTGGAGGATACACCCTTGGATGATGAGAAACATGAGGGGGTAGTAGAAGAAGCTCAAGGTTTTGATTTGGTGGCCAACAAGGATACAAAACCACCAACAAAACGGATCTCCAAAGTAAGAAAGTGGTCGAAGAAAGTTACATCTAGGAAGAAGAATCCACCCACCTCACCACCAATGCCACACAATACTGAGCATTCTGCTACTTAGACATTTGGTGAGGTCCATTTGATTAACATATTATTACCATATACTTGCAATTGTGTCACAGGTGGCCAAGAGAGATCTCAATTTCATGAACCTCCTTAAGCACAAAATAGGTATGTCAAGCTAGTGGCATTAAACAAGCACTTCTTGGGAGGCAACCCAAGTCATTTGTTTGTTTTGTTAGTTTTGTTTGTTCGTTTTTCTCGTGTTTGACTGTTATTTCATTTTTAGATCATTGGTCATCTTGTTGCATGTTATCTGCACTCTCTTATGATTTTCTCAGTATCCCTATGATTTGGCATTCATTCCGATATTGTTTTACTTCAGACCATGTACCTTGATGTTTATTGGGGAGGGAACAACTTTTGTTCTTGAAACTTTTCTGGCATAACATGGTAGAACATGCCCATGAGCGTGTCGCTGATTTTCACTAGCAGCAAATTTTAAAATTTTCTAAGATAAACACGGGCTTGACACGAGCGTGTCAGGGAGTGATACGTTTTCTAATCACTTGGCACGAGTGTGTCACGACTATTTTGAATTTTTAATCACTCTTCTGAGATTTTCAGCGTGGTTGGCACACTCGGTGACACGATCATGACTCACCTGTTTTTCTTACTCTAACCCTCACGATCTGGCACGCACGTGTAACGTGTATGTTCGGGTATAACTGTTCGGGTTCCGCCGTTTCCTTTTAAAACCCTAACACCCGACGGCCACGCCCTTTGATCGCATCTCTTCTCCCGCAACATTTGACTCTCCCTCTCCTCATTAGGCCTATAAAGTGTAGTGCATTCATTTGTCAGTTTCCATCGCCGATTTTCCTCAATGATTTCTTCTTTTTCTTCATCTTCCTTTTCGAAATCCGGTAAGTGATCGGCATTTTCTTTTGTGTATTTCAGAATTGCAAGGTTTAGGTTTGCGATTTGTAACTCCTAGAGATCATTTATGAGATTTACTTCACTTTAGATAGCATGGTTGTTTGAATTGACTGTGATTGAGCATCGTAGTTCTTTTGGGGATGATGATCGATGCTGACACAATCGTGTAATTCCATATGACACAATAGTGTCATTGTTGGGCACTTTCTTTTGCACGATCCTGCTATCACAAGGGCATGGTTACTATGCTCCTAGCACGATTGTGTCCTACATGATTTTTAATGTTTTGAACTAATTTGTTTCACTTGTTCTGTGCAGACAATGCCAAGGAAGAATATCACTGCAGGGCCTTCTAAGAGTCATGGAGCTAATGCCTCATCCTCAAGAGCAGAATACAGACCCACATTCTATACTCAGCCACGTATTAAGCGATACACCCATCTCTCTCATCGACGCTTTGGTGAATCAAGAGAGATAGATTGGGATGTTTAACATGAGATAGGTCTAGAGCCCGAAATGCAGTAGTTATTGAGTGGTGCGGTATGGCGTCAGCTATTTCTGATCACCGACAATACCTATGAGCAGATGGCACTCGAGGTGTTGTCCACATTCGAGCTGTCGTGAGCCACTATTACTTTTCACCATGCTGACTTCATTCAGTTCTAGGTTTTCGGTGCGTTACATCGTATGAGCCTCATTGAGTTCTCCATCCATTTAGGCTTATATGAAGCCGAGTTTACTTGCACACCTGCCTATGACACCCTGCTTACCTCCAGACCTGCAGGGGAGTCACTTATTAATTCCTCGCGATGGTTGAGTTCATATCCGACTTATGATCCCCGTCGAACCAAGGCTACCGCACTCCGCTCCCCAGCGGCTGCACTACATCCATTTCCTACTCAGCCACACTTTGACAGGTCACCGTCGTAGCACAGGCATTGTCAGTTTATGAGATTTTGATTTTCTGCTAAGCATGGTGGACGGTTTTCACATGCATTTAGGATACGAGGTCGCTGTATCTATTTCTCATCAGGGGACATCTCCTTGTGTTGGTGATTTTTTTTGGGCGCTCTTCAGGGGACCGACCGGATGCGAGTGGTAGGAGGCATGTCTCTTATATCCCTCGAGATGTTGCGTTCGATGAGGATGGTGCACAGGGTTTAGACGGTCCGAGGGACCGAGTATAGGGTCACATCCACTGATGATCTACCTACTGCCGACACTGATACCCTTGACCCTCCATCGTAGGCCACCTCTTCTCATCCGCGATCACGGTCACCACCTCACACTCCCGAGCTGATTTTTTTGTTCATATACTGCGTTTCGATGGCTAAAGCGGAGCGTGGTACGCATTGCCAAGCACTTGGGGATGCGGTTATCTCCGGAGCCTACCTTCCCTGTGCGGCCTGCTCGAGATGTTGGCGTGGATACTACAGATTTGTGGGATTTGGACACCTCTACCACCCCCTCTGATGATGATTCCAGCTTTGAGAGTGTTGCTTTCTAATTCCAGAGATCCTTGTTTTTCTTTATTTTCTTTTAGTACCCAGTGTTTGTTTTTCTTTTTCATCTTTTCTCTAGTAGTTTATTTAGCAACAGGTGTCCCTTGTTGCATAGACATTTTGGTTTGTTTGCTTTCTTATTTACTACATTATTGTTTTGCTACTTATGTATGCTTCCCTTGTGTCCCACTGTGTTTCTCAGGGATTATGTGGGTGCTTGGAGTTGGCAGCACATGAGAGCGGCACCATCACTCTCCGTGTTTGGATTTGGGGAGTAGCACATGTGAGCGGCACCATTTTTCTTTCCATCTAGGGCAGACCTTAACCCTTTTTCCTTACCTTTTCCTCGTTATATTGCATCTCTTATTTACATTGAGGATAATGTAATTTTAAAGTGTGGGGGAGGGTTGCATGCTTTTGGTTGATGAGTGCATTGCTTATGATGATCTATGATTTATTATTGCCGATTTTTAAACCTAGGGTGAACAAGTTTGTATTAGTAATCATTATAGTGAAATCATGACTTGGTTATACTTCCTTAACCTAAAATCCTTGTCATCCATCCCTAATTATGGTTCAACAAGTCCTTGTGTTAAGTCATTGTGTTAAAAAAAATGGAAAGTTGGATTCCTTTTTAGTAATGCCCTACCAATCATTTTGTAAAGTTTTGTTTTGTGAAAAAGATGGCAGAAAGAGCTCTCACCTTGGGATGACTGAAAGCCACTCTTGAGGAATCGAATTTGGGCATCACAAATGTACATTTGATAACCTACCATGGGAAAAGGCTACCTCTAGGATGTATGAAGCTACTACCCGTTCAGTATTATTCCGATTTTAATCTCTTGTGACCATGGGGAACATAAGTTAGGGTTTTCAAACACACACGCACTAGGTTTTGGAAGTAGGAGTATAGTTTTTATGGTGCATTCATGTTCTTACTAACCACCGTGTCCCTCTTCATTTGAAATTTTCACCGTATTTCTCCTGAGATCAGAAGCATTGCACACATCTCTTTTGTTATTGAGTATCTAGTGATTGCTTGAGGACAAGCAACAACTCAAGTGTGGGGGTATTTGATGAGTACACTTTATATATATGTTTTCATGCCCTAAGTCCATCAATGTACTTATTCTCAAGCTTACTTATATGCATATGCGGTGCTATTCTTGGTCTTTTTGTTATGTGTGCAGGAATAAGGGGGTTGACGTAACTTTTACTAAAACTGGGAAGAAAATGAAAGAATACTTGGAAAGGGCTTAAGTACCAAAGCTGGACACGCTCGTGTCCTCCTACTGAAAATTTCAGCCTGATGTGTGTCCCAGTAAGAATTCTATGTAGAAGGGTGTTCTCAAGATTGACAAGGTCTAGACATAATCATGTTTGTGCCACTGAAAAACTCAGCCCGAAGATAATTTTACTCGAGAAGAAGTGACACGCGCTGGGTGCTCCTGACCCATTCATGTCTCACCACCACATGGTCAAGACATGATCATGTACCTTCTTCTAAATATTCCATACGAGCCCTTGCCCATTTCACTCAGCATTTCCCCGACACAACACGGTCCCGACACGCTTGTGTGCCGACCGTGTTGAGCCTGAAATCTGCGTTTTTAACTCCAGTTTCTAGTTTTTCATTTCCATCTTTGTCCAAGGATTTTCTTCTCAACCATAAGGACATTGATGAGAGCAAAGATCAAGCTTATCCATACCTTCTAAGGCAACATGAGCGAGTTGGAGGCATGAGGAAAGTGGTGCTAGCACTTCGAGCTTGACAACGGAAGCAAAACTTGAAGAGAAGGGAGTCATGTCTTCTTTCTTTAGATTTATTGTTATCTCCTCCATGTTGTACCCACCTATGAGGGGCTAGCTAGCCTCGGTGCCCCGGGATGGGAACTATGTCACTTTGTATGCTTTGAACACTTGTAGTTTTCTTGATTTACGTTGTTCTTTTGATTCTTGTGTTAAATCTTGTGTTGCAAAACTTGATGTGCTTAATCTGTATAATTGCTTATGTTTTCCTTTTGGAATGTTATTATTTTTGAAACAAAGCTCTAACCTCTTGTTTTCTTATAGTAATGTCTCCTATTTTTCATTCAAAACACTAATCCTATGTTTTCTCATAGAATTGTCTACTATCTTTCAAGCAAAACTCTAATCCTATGTTTTCTTTTTGGAATGCCTACTATATTTGACTCAAAACACTAATCTTATGTTTATTTTTTATTTTTGGAGTGTCTCCTATCTTTCAATCAAAACCGTAAACCCTAATCCTTATTTCCTTTCCGTAATGGCTACTATATTTGAATCAAAACCCTAATCTTATGTTTTTTTTTATTTTTGGAGTGTCTCATATCTTTCAATCAAAACCCAAATAATCTATTTTCTTTTGTTAAAGTTTCCTATTTATTAGTTTTGAATCAAAACCCTAGCCTATGTTTTCTTTTGTAGTGTCTCTTATTTTTCAATGAAAACCTTATTGCTTTCTTTCTTCTGCTGAATGTCTGCTATTTTCGAATCAGAACTCTAACCCTATGTTTTTCCTTTTCGGAAGGTGTCCTATTTTTCAGTTTTGAATCAAAACCCAAATACTTTGTTTTCTTTTTGAAATGCCATATTTTTTTTAATCAAAACCCTATCCTATGTTTCTTTTTAAAATATCTCAAATTTTTTAATCAAAACCCTAACTATTTGTTTTCTTTTTGAATGTCTCATTTTTTTAATCAAAAACCTAATACTATGTTTTCTTTTCATAATGTCTCCTATTTATCAGTTTTGAATCAAGACCCTAATCATATGTTTTTTATAGAAATGTTTCCTATTTTACACTGTTGAATCAAACTCTAATTTTTTGTTTTCTTTTCGGAATGCCTCCTATTTTTAAATAAAAACAATAACCCTAACCTATCTTTTCTGAATGTAAATTATTTTTGAATCAAAACCGTAATCCTATATTTTCTTATAATAATGTCTCTTATTTCTCAAACAAAACCGTAATCCTTCTTCAGCTTAGGTGAAATTCTATCAAGTGTGATCATACCAATACTAAAGCAATAGATCCCATCACAATTTCAAAGTTAAGCAAGTTTGGGTGAGAGTAGTTCTAGGATGAGTGACCTCCTCCAAAGTCCTCTTTTTGCACTCTCCATCTACTTTTTTTGTTACGTGGTTTATTTTTATAATTTTATTACTTTAAAAATAACAATAATAATAAATAAAATGAAAGAGTGACATATGTTTTTAATCAAAATTATAATCCAATGTTTCCTTAGAGTAATATCTCATGTCTTTTGCTTGAGGAATCTTTGCTAATTTTTTATCAAAACCTTAACACTAGTAATCTTTTCTTAATAAATCCTATTTTTGAATAAAAATATTAATCGCATGTTTTCTTTGGCAATGCAACATATTTTCGAATCAAAACCCTAATATTTAGTTTTATTTTGGTAAAGTCTACCATTTTTGAATGAAAACAATAATATTATGTTTTCTTTTCGTAACGTCTTATGTTTTTTAATCAAAACCCTAATTTTAAGTTTTTTTGGAACGCCTCCAATTTTTTAATCAAAACACTAATCTTATGTTTCCAAAAAATCCACATGCCCGTGTGGAATTTCGACAGGGTGCAGAAATTCCATGAGGGCGTGTGGAACATCCATAATGGCGTGTGAATTCCCGATTCCAGCTTATTTAAAGCCACATTCAGCCCGATTTTGTAGATCCTTTTTCCCTATCTTATCTCCAACTTTTGAGAGGCGTGCGGCTAGAGTTTAGAGAGGTATTGGCAAGGCTTTTGGAGTGGTTCTATGACTTTGACACCATGTTTCTCTTGGAAGATAGCTATTGGGAGAGCTTTTCTTCAGCGACCAATCCAAGCAAGGTGTGCCCTAGAGCTTGACGAGGGGACCTTTTGGAAAGGACGAGACTACTCAACATGACCATCGGCATGACTACCGAGGGGGGTTTCCTATGGATTACTTGTTTTTACTTTCAATTTTACCATTGATTGTATCTTGCTCTATGGAGAGCTAAATCCCTAGTGGGTACTTGGATTTGTGAACCATAGGATGTACTTGTTTCATTAACCTTTTATCATGCTTTCTTTATTATTGTTTTTATTGAGTTCCAATTTTGAATGCTTGTTGAATGTTTTCTCCCTTAGAGAGACACTAGGGTTGAGAGTCTATCTTGTTAGCCTTTGTGGATCAGTAACACACCATGAGGGCTAGACAATGCTATATTCGAGAGGGTCAAGAGGGTGAGTCAAGAGGTAGCGGAGAATCCCCTTTCCATTCTGATGTGATTTATCCTACCTCCATTTTCTAGAGTTTTTTGCAGTTATAATAGAGTGAAGTGCTAAAGGATGAACTCTGCTGGGGCTTAGTTGTGCGAGCAACAGAGTGAAGCGTTGAAGTGAACTTTAGTATCTCGGGCTTAATTGTGACTAGGGGCCTTTCGCCTGGACCAAAGGGTTAGGTTTACATATAGGAATAGGGTTTATCACGTGGAATCCCTAGAGCTTCTTGCAACTTTGCACAGTGTGAGGTGTTGAGACTGATCGATTTCTCCGTCGGGGCATAGTGTAGAGTTAGTCACGATTGACCTTAGGTTTGGGACCGTGTATCTTAGGATGTCCACAACTCATTGAGCATTAGTTAGGAAGCATAATAGTTGGTTTTGCACTTGAAGTGATAATCCTAGGCAGAACAATATCCGAGTACCCTACATCTTATCGATTGTCTTTCCTCTGACTTATTTGTGCCTCTCTTTCTTATTTCTTTTATTTTGTCTACATTATATCTTATCAACACAATCATTGTTTCATCTTCGCTTGGTTAAGTAGCAATCTTGTTGTTTTTATTCTCTACTCCCTGTGGATATGATCCCCACTCATGTGTGATTTATTACTTCGACATACCCATGCACTTGCGGGTCACACACAAGGGGTGTGTCATACCTTCTATTTTTTAATCAAACCCTTAATCTAATGTTTTCTTTTGGGAATGTCTATTATTTTTAAATCAAAACAATAATCTTGTATTTTCTTTCAGTAGTAGCTTATATTTTTCAACCAAAATCATAATCCTACATTTTTCTCTTCAAAGTCGCTCCTATTTTTGAATCAGCCTAATTACTATGTTTTCTTTTAGGAATGTCTGCTATTTTTTAATTAAAACCCTAGTCCTATGTTTCTTATGAGAATGTCTAATATTGTTTCTGTTTTTAGTCAAAACCCTAATCCTATGTTTTCTTATAGTAATGTATTCTATTTTTTAATCGAACCCCTAATCATATGTTTTCTTATAGTAAT